>NC_138775.1:145208399-145628399 GCF_965119305.1 Pelophylax lessonae | reverse complement strand
TTGCCTGCTCTAAGGGGAATCTATAATTTGAACAGATGCAGAACAGATTTCTGGAAAAACACATCCTTTAGTTTTCAGGTGTACCAACAATAATATACATCCCATACCATAAAAAAAACTGACAAATAATAACAGTGTTGTATGCAATAAGAAAAATGTGTCATTAAAGTGGTAACTTGAGCTTCAGGTACCTAAACATGTAGGTGTGGAATCAGACCATTCTCCTGTTTTCTGGCAGAATACAGATCTTGTTCCATTTAGTTCAAATCCTTCATCACAAGAGAAGTTGCAAAATGATTTATATTGGTATTTTCCATACTCATCAGTACAGTTGACGTTTACATTTTTTGGAATTTGTAGGTCCACACATGATACAGCTATCAATAAAGAAATCATTTTTTTACTAATCACACATACACAGACACATACATACATATATTTAAAACATTATATTTAAACTACTCCAGGAATGGGTCCTGAACAGTGATTATATTTTCTCCTAATACTGGTTGTGGGCCTTGGGGGGAAGGGGCATTAACCACTTTAACCCCGCCCACCGTACATTTTCTGCGGCACTCTGTCGCTGCTGGGCAAAGAGACTGTAGGGAGCGAGCGTGCGCCGCCGGCGGCGTGCTCCCGCCCCACTCGTTCCCTGGGGAGCCAGCGCGTGTGATCGACGGCTCCGATGGCCGCCGGCCACTCCCAATCTCCCGCAGCAGAGGGAGAAAGACAGACGGCTGATTTATACACAGCCATCTGTCATTCTCCCTGAAGTGATCACAGAGGCTATGCGATCCTGCTATATAGGATCGCATGTCTCTGTGGTTACTTCACTAGCCACGCCCCCTGACAGTTAGAATCTCGCCCCTAGGGACACACTTAACCCCTTGATCACCAATAAAGTTAACCCCTTCCCTGCCAGTGTCATTTTTACAGTAACAGTGCATATTTATAGCACTGATTACTGTTGTAATGTCATTGGTACCCCGAAAAGTGTCTAAAATGTCAGTTAGGGGTTCGATCTTTCCGCTGCCATATCGCAGTTCAGCAAAAAAAATCGCAGATCGCATCCATTACTAGTAAAAAAAAAAAACACAATAAAAATTACATAAATCTTTCCCGTAGTTAGTAAACGCAATACCTTTTGCACAAACCAATCAAAATACGCTTATTGCGATTTTTTTTTTACTAAAAATATGTAGCGGAAAATAAATTGGCCTAAATTGTTAAAAAATTTAGATTTTTAAATTTTTTTTGAGAATTTCATATAAAAAAAAATTGAAAAATATTGTTATTTTTTCAAAATTGACGCTATTTTTTTGTTTATAGCGCAAAAAATAAAAATTGCACAGGTGATCAAATACCACCAAAAGAAAGCTCTGTTTGTAGGAAAAACAGGACATCAATTTCATTTGGGTACAGCATCGCACGACCGCGCAATTGTCCGTTAAAATCACACAGTGCCAAATTGCAAAATAGGGCCTGGTCATTGAGCAGCCAAATCCTCCGGGGCCAAGGTGGTTAATGGGAACAGGGAGTTTTTTATAATGGGAAGGTCCTAGCAGCTCTTCTGACCAAAGTGTTTTCCTGTTTTCACAATTACTGGTTATTATGTATTCTAGTAGTGTTTTGGGGAATGCAGCAAATGTGTGAAGTGTTCATAGACTCAGACTCTATTTAACTTTGTGCTTCTAACTACTTCAAGTCTGGATATTTTCACCCCCTTCCAGTCCAGGCCATTTTTCAGTTTTCAGCACTGTCATACTTTGAATGACAATTAGTCAGTCATATGATATTGTATCCAAATTATATTTTTATCATTTGTTTGAGACAGACCTTTCTTTTGGTGGTATGTATTCATCACCTTCTAGTCCAGGCCATTTGCTCAGTTTTCAGCACTGTCTTACCTTGAGTGACAATTACTTAGTCATGTAACACTGTATCCAAATTATATTTTTATAATTTGTTTGAGAAAGAGCTTTCTTTTGGTGGTATTTATTCACCACTGGGTTTGTTTTTTGCTACATAAACAAAAAAAGACTGAATTTAAAAAAAAATATATTTTTCTTTGTTTCTGTTATAAAATGTTGCAAATAAATAATCTTTCTTTATAACTTTAGGCAAAAGTTTATTCTGCTACATTTCTTTGGTAAAAATAACCCAAAGAAGTATATATTATTTTATCCCCCAAAATACCCCTTTTCAGAAAGTAGACAATCCAGGGCATTTTAATATGAGACATGGTGAGTTTTTTGAAGTTGTAATTATTGTCACAATGTTTAGAAAATTAAGAAATTAAATACATTTTTCACAAAGTTGTCATTTTAACAAGTTATTTCTCACACATAGAGCATGAGAATAGTTACAATTACACCCTAAAACAAATTTTGCTATGCCTCCTGAGTATGGGGATACAACATAGGTGAGACTTTTTTACACCAGAGATGCATAGTTTGGCCCAATATCCAAGGAGCACCTTCAGGCGTTCTACAGGCATAAATTACACATCCAATTTCCTGACTACTTATCAAATTTTTGTAGGCCCTGGAGCATCAGGACAGTGGAAACACCCACAAAAGTCCCCATTTTGTAAAACACACAATAAATAAGAAATTTTTAACAGACATCATTGGCATACTTAGAAAAACACCCCAAAACCCATTCTGCTACTTATTCCGAGTGTGGTGATACCACACGCATAACACTTTTTCACAGCCTAGCCAATTTCCAAGAAACACTTTCAAGCTTTTTAGGGGCATAAATTGCAGATCTAATTTCCTTTCTGCCTATCACATTTTGGATGTCCTGGAACACCAGGATGTAGCCAAGCCCACTTTTTAGTCACGCTGCTACGAGTTTTGTGCAGAACAGATATCTGGAAAAACACATCCTGCAGTTTTTAGGTGTATCAACAATGATATACATCCCATACCACAGAAAAAAATCTGAAAAATATTGACAGTGCTGTATGCAATAAGAAAAATGCGTCATTAAGGTGTTAACTTGGGTTTCAGGTACCTAAACATGTAGGTGTGGAATCAGACCATTCTCCTGTTTTCTGGCAAAATACAGATCTTGTTCCATTTAGTTCAAATCCTTCATCACAAGAGAAGTTGCACAATGATTTATATTGGTATTTTCCATACTCATCAGCACAGTTGACCTTTACATTTTTTGGAATTTGTTGGTCGACACATGATACAGCTATCAATAAAGAAATAATTTTTTTAATAATCACACATACACAGACACATACATACAAATATTCAAAACATTATATTTAAACTACTCCAGGGATGGGTTCTGAACGGTGATTATATTTTCTACTGATACTGGTTGTGGGCCCTGGGGGGAGGGGCATTAATGGGAACAGGTTGTTTTTTTATAATGGGAAGGTCCTAGCAGCTCTTCTGACCAAAGCGTTTGCTGTTTTCACAGGTACTGCTTATTATGTATTCTAGTAGTATTATAGGGAATGCAGCAAATGTTTGAAGTGTATACTGTGCATAGACTCAGACTCTATGTAACTTTGTGCTTTTAACTACTTCAAGTCTGGACATTTTCACCCCCTTCCAGTCCAGGCCATTTTTCCGTTTTTAGCACTGTCATAGTTTGAAAGACAATTAGTCAGTCATGTGACACTGTATCCAAATTATATTTTTATCATTTGTTTGAGACAGAGCTTTCTTTTGGTGGTATGTATTCATCACCTTCCAGTCCAGGCCATTTGCTCAGTTTTCAGCACTGTCATACCTTGAATGACAATTACTCAGTCATGCAACACTGTATCCAAACTATATTTTTATCATTTGTTTGAGAAAGAGCTTTCTTTTGGTGTTATATAATCAACATCGTTTTTTTTTTTTTTTTTTTTTGCTACATAAACAAAAAACGACAGAATTAAAAAAAAAATAAGTTTTTCTTCATTTCTGTTATAAAATGTTGCAAATAAATAATCTTTCTTTATAACTTTGGGCAAAAGTTTATTCTGCTACATTTTTTTGGTAGAAAATAACACAAATAAATATATATTATTTAGTGTATGTGAAAGTTGGAGTCTAAAAACTATAGTATATACTGTATATTTGAAAATTGATCAGTCCTGATTACTGACTGCCTGACTCGTTTTGTGAGGCCCTAAAATGCCAGGACAGTACAAATATCTCTCAAAAGACCCCTTTTTTTAGAAAGTAGACAATCCAGGGCATTTTAATAGGAGGCATGGTGAGTTTTTTGAAGTTGCCATTTTTGTCACAATGTTTAAAAAATTAAGAAATTAAATACATTTTTTCACAAAGTTGTCATTTTAACAAGTTATTTCTCACACACAGAGCATGGGAATAGTTACAATTACACCCTAAAACAAATTTTGCTATGCTTCCTGAGTATGGGGACACATAGGTGAGACTTTTTTACACCCAGAGATGTATAGTAATGGAGTAGAACTACTTCACTACTGTACTTAAGTACTAAAAGGCGGTATCTGTACTTTACTAGAGTATAATTTTTTTCTCCTACTTCCACCTTTACTTCAGTACATATTTTCGATGAGTTTAATACTTTTACACCAATATTTTTTTATGTGCTGCATCAATACTCGTTACAATTATAAAAATGTTAGGAATCATTCCATTCCAAACCCGCACCACCGCTGACTTTTTTTACTCGAGTCTCACTGTCTCTGAGACTCACAAGTCACGACCAATCCCTGACCCGATGCGATGGCTCAGGGGCAGAGCCTCGCCGCCTCTGCCCTCCCTCGGCTCGGCCCGAGTCCCGCCTCCCGCTCGGCTCTCAAGTGAAGTGGTGGTGGCGAGAGAGGAGAGACACCTGCCTGCAGAGTGATCTCTCTGGGCCCTGGCTGGGGGAGGAACTGTGAGTTACTAGAGTCTAGACTACTAGACTGTCTCTGGGCTCTGGGCACTGTGCAGCGTGGCCGCCCAGCGCAGGAGAACTGGATGGAGGTAGGAATATATTCGTCTTTCATCAGGGGGGACTGGACTGGGGACTGTGGAGAGAGAGGCTGGAGGACTCGGGACAGCCTAAGGTAGGAGATGTAAAAACTGTCTTGAAGTCAAATAACTCACTAAGGGGATCGGATCTATTCAATGGGGGGAGGGACCTACCCTGGCCTGCCCTACTCTAAGGGGGATCTATAATGGGAGGGGGACCCTGGCCTGCTCTAAGGGGGCTCTATAATGGGAGGTGGACCCTGGCCTGCTCTAAGGGGAATCTATAATGGGAGGGGGACACTGGCCTGCTCTAAGGGGAATCTATAATGGGAGGGGGACACTGGCCTGCTCTAAGGGGAATCTATAATGGGAGGGGGACACTGGCCTTCTCTAAGGGGAATCTATAATGGGAGGGGGACCCTGGCCTGCTCTAAGGGGGATCTATAATGGGAGGGGGACCCTGGCCTGCTCTAAGGGGATCTATAATTGGGAGGGGACCCTGGCCTGCTCTAAGTGGGATCGATAATGGGAGGGGGACACTGGCCTGCTCTAAGTGGGATCTATAATGGGAGGGGGGCCCTGGCCTGCTCTAAGGGGGATCTGGCCTTTTGACTACTTTCTTTAATAACTACATAATACAATACTTGTACTTTTACTTTCAGTACTTGAGTAGTAAATTTTAAAATAAACTACTTGCAATACTTAAGTACAAAAAATGTTGAATACTTTAGTACTTCTACTTAAGTGTGGTGCTTAAAGAGCACTTCAACTTCTACTCAAGTCACTTTTTTGATAGAGCACTTGTACTTTTACTCAAGTCTGGTTCTCTAGTACTTTTTACATCTCTGTTTACACCCGAGATGCATAGTTTTGCCCAATATCCAAGGAGCACAGGCATAAATTACACATCCAATTTCCTGGCTACTTATCACATTGTTGGAGGCCCTGGAGAATCAGGACAGTGGAAACACCCACAAAAGTCTCCATTTTGGAAAACATACAATTAATAAAACATTTTTAACACACATCATAGGCATATTTAGAAAAACACCCAAAAACCATTCTGCTACCTATTCCAAGTGTGGTGATACCACATGCATAAGACTTTTTCACAGTCTAGCCATATAGAGGGGACACAAAATCCAAGGAGCACCTTCAAACTTTTTAGGGCCATAAATTACACATCTAGTTTCCTTTCTACCTATCACATTTTGGATGCCCTGGAACACAAGGATGTAGCCAAGCCCACTTTTTAGTCATGCTGCTACAAGTTATGTGCAGAACAGATTTCTGGAAAAACACATCCTGCAGTTTTCCAACAATAATATACATCCCATACCATAAAAAAACCTGGCAAATAATAACAGTGTTGTATGCAATAAGAAAAATGTGTCATTAAAGTGTTAACTTGAGCTTCAGGAACCTAAACATGTAGGTGTGGATTCAGACCATTCTCCTGTTTTCTGGCAGAATACAGATCTGGTTCCATTTAGTTCAAATCCTTTATCATAAGAGAAGTTGCACAATGATTTATATTGGTATTTTCCATACTCATCAGTACAGTTGACCTTTACATTATTTGGAATTTGTAGGTCCACACATGATACAGCTATCAATAAAGAAATTATTTTTTTAATAATAACACATACACAGACACATACTGTACATACATATATTTAAAACATTATATTTAAACTACTCCAGGAATGGGTCCTGAACGGTGATTATATATTCTCCTGATACTGGTTGTGGGCCTTGGGGGGAAGGGGCATTAACCACTTTAACCCCGCCCACCGTACATTCACTGCGGCACTCTGCCGCTGCTGGGCAAAGCGACGCAGGGTTACGTCGTTCGCTCAGGAGACTGTAGGAGGCGAGCGTGCACCGGCGCCCTTCCACCCCGCTCGTTCCCTGGGGAGCCAGCGCGTGTGACCGATGGCTCCGATGGCTGCCAGCCACTCGCAATCTCCCGCAGAAGAGGGAGAAAGACAGACGGCTGATGTAAACACAGCCGTCAGTCATTCTCCCTGAAATGATCACAGAGGCTATGTGATCCTGCTATATAGGATCGCATGTCTCTGTGGTTACTTCACTAACTATGCCCCCTGACACACTTAACCCCTTGATCACCAATAAAGTTAACCCCTTCCCTGCCAGTGTCATTTTTACAGTAACAGTGCATATTTATAGCACTGATTACTGTAGTAATGTCATTGGTACCCCCAAAAGTGTCTAAAATGTCAGTTAGGGGTTCGATTTCTGCCGCAATGTCGCAGTCCCGCAAAAAAAAATCGCAGATTGCCTCCATTACTAGTAAAAAAAATAAAAAAATAAAAATGACATAAATCTTTCCCGTAGTTAGTAAACGCAATAACTTTTGGGCAAACGAATCAAAATACGCTTATTGTGATTTTTTTTACCAAAAATATGTAGCGGAAAACAAATTGGCCTAAATTGTTAAAAAATTTAGATTTTTACATTTTTTTTGAGAATTTCATATAAAAAAAATGTGAAAAATATTGTTATTTTTTCAATATGTGTCGCTCTTTTTTTGTTTATAGCGTAAAAAAAAAAAAAAAATAACACAGGTGATCAAATACCACCAAAAGAAAGCTCTGATTGTAGGAAAAACAGGACGTCAATTTTATTTGGGTATAGCGTCGCACGACCGCGCAATTGTCCGTTAAAGTCACACAGTGCCGAATCGCAAAATAGGGCCTGGTCATTGAGCAGCCAAATCCTCCGGGGCCAAAGTGGTTAATGGGAACAGGGTGTTTTTTTTTATAATGGGAAGGTCCTAGCAGCTCTTCTGACCAAAGTGTTTGCTGTTTTCACAGTTACTGGTATTATGTATTCTAGTAGTGTTTTGGGGAATGCAGCAAATGTATGAAGTGTATACTGTTCATAGACTTAATTTAACTTTGTGCTTCTAACTACTTCAAGTCTGGACATTCCCCCCCCCCCCCCCCTTCCATTCCAGGCCATTTTTTTCAGTTTTCAGCACTGTCATACTTTGAATGACAATTAGTCAGTCATGTGACACTGTATCCAAATTATATTTTTATCATTTGTTTGAGACAGACCTTTCTTTTGGTGGTATGTATTCATCACCTTCTAGTCAAGGCCATTTGCTCAGTTTTCAGCACTGACATACCTTGAATGACAATTATTTAGTCATGCAACACTGTATCCAAAATGATATTTTTATAATTTGTTTGAGAAAGAGCTTTCTTTTGGTGGTATTTAATCACCACCGTTTTTTTATTTTGCTACATAAACAAAAAAACACTGAATTTAAAAAAAAAAAAAAATTCTTTTTTTCTGTTATAAAATGTTGCAAATAAATAATCTTTCTTTATAACTTTAGGCAAAAGTTTATTATGCTACATTTCTTTGGTAAAAATAACCCAAAGAAGTATATTTTCAGAAAGTAGACAACCCAGGGCATTTTAATAGGAGACATGGTGAGTTTTTTGAAGTTGTAATTATTGTCAGAATGTTTTGAAAATTAAGAAATTAAATACATTTTTTCACAAAGTTGTCATTTTAACAAGTTATTTCTCATACACAGAGCATGGGAATAGTTACAATTACACCCTAAAACAAATTTTGCTATGTCGAGTCCTGAGTACGGGTATACAACATAGGTGAGACTTTTTTTTACACCCGAGATGTATAGTTTGGCCCAATATCCAAGGAGCACCTTCAGGCGTTCTACAGGCATAAATTACACATCCAATTTCCTGACTACTTATCAAATTTTTTGTAGGCCCTGGAGCATCAGGACAGTGGAAACACCCACAAAAGTCCCCATTTTGGAAAACACACAATAAATAATACATTTTTAACACATCATTGGCATACTTAGAAAAACACCCCAAAACCCATTCTGCTACTTATTCCGAGTGTGGTGATACCACATGCATAAGACTTTTTCACAGCCTAGCCAAAATCCAAGATACACCTTCAAGCTTTTTAGGGGCATAAATTACAGATCTAATTTCCTTTCTGCCTATCACATTTTGGATGTCCTGGAACACCAGGATGTAGCCAAGCCCACTTTTTAGTCACGCTGCTACGAGTTTTGTGCAGAACAGATTTCTGGAAAACCACATCCAGCAGTTTTCAGGTGCATCAACAATGATATACATCCCATATCACAGAAATAAATCTGAAAAATATTGACAGTGCTGTATGCAATAAGAAAAATGCGTCATTAAGGTGTTAACTTGGGTTTCAGGTACCTAAACATGTAGGTGTGTAATCAGACCATTCTCCTGTTTTCTGGCAAAATACAGATCTTGTTCCATTTAGTTCAAATCCTTCATCACAAGAGAAGTTGCACAATGATTTATATTGGTATTTTCCATACTCATCAGCACAGTTGACCTTTGAATTTTTTGGAATTTGTAGGTCCACACATGATACAGCTATCAATAAAGAAAATATTTTTTCAATAATCACACATACACAGTCACATACATACAAATATTCAAAACATTATATTTAAACTACTCCAGGGATGGGTCCTGAACGATTATTATATTTTCTCATTAATGGGAACAAGGTGTGTTTTATAATGGGAAGGTCCTAGCAGCTCTTCTGACCAAAGTGTTTGCTGTTTTCAAAGTTACTGGTTATTATGTATTCTAGTAGTATTATGGGGAATGCAGCAAATGTGTGAAGTGTATACTGTGCATAGACTTAGACTCTATTTAACTTTGTGCTTTTAACTACTTCAAGTCTGGACATTTTCACCCCCTTCCAGCCCAGGCTATTTTTCAGTTTTCAGCACTGTCATACTTTGAATGACAATTAGTCAGTAATGTGACACTGTATCCAAATTATATTTGTATCATTTGTTTGAGACAGAGCTTTCTTTTGGAAAAAAAGAAACACACAAATAATAAGACATTTGTAACACGCATCATAGACATACTTAGAAAAACACCCCAAAACCCATTCTGCTACTTATTCCAAGTGTGGTGATACCACATGCATAAGACTTTTTCACAGTCTAGCCATATAGAGGGGACACAAAATCCAAGGAGCACCTTCAGACTTTTTAGGGGCATAAATTACACATCAAGTTTCCTTTCTACCTATCACATTTTGATGCCCTGGAACACAAGGATGTAGCTAAGCCCAGTTTCTTGTCATGCTGCTGCAAGTTATGTGTAGAACAGATTTCTGGAAAAACACATCCTGCAGTTTTCAGGTGTACCAACAATAATATACATCCCATACCATTAAAAAAACCTGACAGATAATAACAGTGTTGTATGCAATAAGAAAAATGTGTAATTAAAGTGTTTACTGGGGCTTCAGGTACCTAAACATGTAGGTGAGACTTCAGACCATTCTCCTGTTTCCTGGCAGAATACAGATCTGGCTCCATTTAGTTCATATCCTTCATCACAAGAGAAGTTGCAAAATGATTTATATCGATATTTTCCATACTCATCAGTACATTTGATCTTTAATTTTTTTTTTATTTGTAGGTCTATACATGATACAGCTGTCAACAAGAAATCAAATTGTTAAACAAAATCACACATACATGGACACTGACATACAATATACTGTATAAAACATTATATTTAATGTACTCCAGGGATGGGTCCTGAAGGGTGATCATATTTTCTCCTGATACTGGTTGTTTGGCCTTGGAGGAAAAGGGCTTAATGGGAACAGAATGTTTATTAATGTGAAGATCCTGGCAGCTCTCCTTACCAAAGTATTTGTTGTTTTCACGGTTACTTGTTATAATGTATTCTAGTATTAGTATGGGAATGCAGCAAATGTGTGCAGTGTATACTGTGCATAGACTCAGACATTATTTAACTTTGTGCTTTTAACCACTTCAAGTCCGGACATTTTCACCCCCTTCCAGTCCAGGCTATTTTACAGCACTGTCATTCCTTAAATGACAATTACTCAGTCATTTAACACTGTATCCAAATTATTTTTTGATCATTTGTTTGAGACAGAGCTTTCATTTTGTGATATTTAATCACCACTGGGGTTTTATTATTTTTTTGCTACATAAATGAAAAAAGACAGAATTTTTAATTATTTTTTAAAACTAGTTTTTCTTGGTTTCTGTTATAAAATATTGCAGATAAATATTTATTTTTTTCATAAATTTAGGCTAAAATGTATTCTACTACATTTCTTTGGTAAAAATAACCCAAATCAGTATATATTAGTTAGTGTATGTGAAATTTAGAGTCTACAAACAATGGTATATATATATATATATATATATATATATATATATATATATATATATAAATATTTGAAAATTGATATGTCCTGATTACTGACTGCCTATCTCATTTTGTGAGGCCCTAAAATGCCAGGATAGTACAAATATCCCCCAAAAGACCCTTTTTTAAAAAAGTAGACAATCCAAGGCATTTAATAAAAGGCATGGTGAGTTTGAAGTTGTATTTTTTGTCCCAATTTTTGGAAAATAAAGAAATGAAATACATTTTTTCACAAAGCTGTCATCTGAACAAATTAATTGTCACACACAGAGCATGGGCATAGTTACAATTGCACACTAAAACAAATTTTGCTATGCCTCCTGTGTATGGGGATAAAACATAGGTGAGACTTTTTTACATCCTACATGCATAGATTGGCCCAATATCCAAAAAGCACCTTCAGGCGTACTACAATCATACATTACACATCTAATTTCCTTACTACCTATCACATTTTTGGAGGCCCTGGAGCTTTAAGACAGTGGAAACACCCACAAAAAGTCCCCATTTTGGAAAACACACACTTAATAAGAAATTTCTAACACACATCATAGGGATATTTAAAAAATACACCCAAAATCGATTCTGCTACTTATCTTGAGTGTGGTGATACTACACCTGTAAGACTCATAGCCTCGCCATATACAGGGCCCCAAAATCCAAGGAGCACCTTCAAGCTTTTTAGGGGCATAAATTACACATCTAATTTCCTTTCTACTTATCACATTTTGGATGCCCTGGAACACCTGGATGTAGCCAAGTCCACTTTTAGTTACGTTGCTACGAGTTATGTGCAGAACAGATTTCTGGAAAAACACATCCTACAGTTTGCAGGTGTATCAACAATGATATCCCATACAATAGAAAAAAGCTGACATATATTGACAGTGCTGTATGTAATAAGAAAAATACATCATTAACCACTTACCGACCGCTGCAAGTAGATATACTGCGGCGGTCAGCCCCGGCCAGGCAAAGTGACGTATATATACGTCACTAGCCTGTCACCGGTTTGTGAGACAATAGCGGGCGAGTGCGCGCCCGCTGAGGCGCGCGCCCGCCATGCCTCGTTCACTGAAGAGTCCTTGCGCGTGACCGGTGGACCCGATGTCCGCCGGTCACACTGCGATCGTCGGTAGAGAGGGAGAAAGTCAGGCGGCTTATGTAAACAAGCCGCCTGTCATTCTCCCCTGTGTAAAAATGGAGATCAGACGGTTCTACTATGTAGAACCATTGATCTCTGTTTTTACAATAGTAGACATGTCCCATCACAGTTAGAAACACGCCCCTAGGACACACTTAACCCCTCCCTCTTCAATACAGTTAACCCCTTCCCTGCCAGTGTCATTTTTACAGTAACAGTGCATATATATAGCACTGATTACTGTAGTAATGTCACTGGTCAAAGGGTCAAAAATGTCAGTCAAGGGTCCGATCTGTCCGCTGCAATGTGACAGTCCCGCAAAAAAAAATCGCAGATCACCGCCATTACTCGTTAAAAAAACCCACCAAAAATGACAAAAATCTTTCCCTTTGTTAGTAAACGCGATAACTTTTGCGCAAACCAATCAAAATACGCTTTTTGCGATTTTTTTTTTACCAAACATATGTAGCATAAAACAAATTGGCCGAAAATTTTGATTTTTACATTTTTTTGGGGGAATTTCATATAAAAAATGTGAAAAATATTGTTATTTTTGCAAAATTTACGCTCTTTTTTGTTTATAGCGCATGATCAAAAAAATCGCACAGGTGATCAAATACCACCAAAAGAAAGCTCTGTTTGTGGGAAAAAAAGGACGTCAAATTCGTTTAGGTACAGCGTCGCACGACAGCGCAATTGTCTGTTAAAATCACGCAGTAAAAAATCGCAAAAAAAAACCCTGGTCAGGAAGGGGGTAAAATCTTCCGGGGCTTAAGTGTTTAAGGTGATAACTTGGGCTTCAGGTACCTAAACAGGTACCTGAAGGTATGGATTCAGACCATTCTCCTGTTTTCTTGCAAAATACAGATCTTGTTCCTTTAGTTCATATCCTTCATCACAAGAGAAGTTGCAAAATGATTTATATTGGTATTTTCCATACTCATCAGTACAGTTGATCTTTAATTTTTTTGGAATTTGTAGGTCTATACATGATACAGCTGTCAATAAGGAAATTCTATTGTTAAAAAAAAAACAGTTGGCAAGTTTTTAGAAAATGCAGGAAAGAAAATGAAAATTTATTTTTCAGTCAGTTTCACCTGTGGTAGCTCTCCTATTAGTAAACCCTGGGTCCGGACAATTCACCAACAGACCGGGTGCGTGAGATGTTTATTTTTCTTTTCTTTTTATTTCTTTTATGGTGTAGAGTATTGTGTTTAGACAAATCCCCTGCATATATATAGCAAATTTTAGGCAAAGTTTTAAGGACTGGGATGATCTCCTTGACCCCCAGGGGGACTCATGATTTTCACGGGGTAGTTGTCCATGCTATATCCCGTGAGTGCATTTATGCCTGTACTCACTCCAGTAATATGTGCCTATATACACTGATATTGTCTCGTTTTATTTTGTTGTGTTGGTTGTCTTTGTTTCTATTTTTTCTGTTGTTTGTAATGAAAAGTTTTTCAATAAAAATTATCTGATTAAAAAAAAATAAACCCTGGGTCCATCTCTAAAATCAAAGAAAGGTATCCTGTGAAACTGTCTACTGGCTGTTAGTGTAGCTATATCTCGCCACTGAAAATCAACCGCGTATTTTGGAGTGGCCAAGATACTCAATTACATTATGTTAATGAAGACCCTGGATAGTAATGATTCTGAAATAAATCACACTTTACAGAATTGTTGGTGACTTGGTGAGCCCATTTCAGATAGTTTTCAAGCCCTATTTACCTGTAAAACATATTGACCTATATCTTTTTTTATTCCTTTTGAACATCTCTAAAATCGAAGTTCCCCCTTATATATGAAACCAAAGCTTGGTGTTTTTCCCAGTTTCCATTTGATTTTCATCGAAACTGAACATTGTAATCCTTGGAAATCATCTCTATTTTCAACACATGTTATGCTTTTCCCTGCCCTTCCCTTCCCTTCTTTCTTCTTCTACCTAGTCATACTGTTCCTTATTTATTCCTGTTTTTTCTTTAATTTATTATGCTTTACTATCTTAAAGTTAACTTAGTGTGCATGGAGTCTCATAATATTGTATACCATAAACCTGATAATTTCCATGAGCTTTGAAACGTTTATGAATAAAGAGATATTTGAACAAATACAGGAGTGAATCTTGCCAATGGGAACACATACAAACATAAAAATTGTAAAGATGATCTAAACCTTTCCCGTTCTATTTAAAGCAAAGAAAAGTTTTGCCTATAGATAAATTTTTAATGTAAAAATAGGGGCCAGGGTGAGTTTGCAAGATTGCATACCACATTACCTGCTTTCCTGCTGTTTGGATACTTTAGTTACAATGAAAACAAAATTACAGTTGCTACTCACAAACTGATTAACTGTTACATTTTCCGAAAGAATAAAAGATTAAACTTGATTGTTCATGTTGAAAACCAGCTCCAGGTTTGCTCTTAATTTCCTTTAACCAAATGTTATTAATTATTAAATATCACATCAATACATAATTAAAGCCTTAGCAATATAAAAAGTAAAAATGTGATGTGTTGTAAATATACATTACCATGTTCACAGTTATTTCCACGGAAGCCTGCCCAGCACTCACAGGTGTAATTTCCAATTGTCTCTATGCATTCTCCATGATGACAAGTGGAATTTCTGCAACTAACTATAGAATACATATGGATTGTTACCAGATTATTAACTTTTCAGGTTATTTTTAATTCAGATCAGTTATAGCATCTAAAACAACTCAGACGTTGAAAAACAGAACAAACAATAATAATTGATAAACAGTAATTTACACAATATATTACTTATAAAAATATGTTGTCTCACAAGCATCTTCTAAACTTCAAAGAAGAATTTCACCAAATTTGCATAAATCATTTTTGGGAATGTATACTTTAAGTATTCTATACCATATATTTACTGTATATCATACTGATGCAACTAGAAACTTAAAAAAAACTATTTGAATTTCTAGTACATTTTAATATTAAAACATTGCATTTAAAGTATGCATTATATATGTAGTTTGGAGACTTCTAGCAGCCATGTGTATTCTGTATTTGGCATTTGGGAACAAATTGGGATTATTGTATAACAAAATATATGTTTTATAAGAAGCTATCTACTTGGAATAAAAGACCCAGTTGATTTTCATGAATCCTTGTTAAAGTGATTGGAAACCTAATTCTCTTGGTATTAAAGTAATAATCATGTCATACTTATCTGCTCTTTGCTATGGTTTTTCACACAGCAGTCCCAATCCTCCTCTTCTCAAGTCCCCCACCAGAGCTCCTGACTCCTCACCTCTGCCGAGTGCCTCCATAGCAAGCTGCTTGGTATGGGGGCACTCTTGCAGGCTTGCTCCCGAGTCAGCTGCATGTGTTCATTGACATGCACCCCCAACTACCTCCTCACAGGCTGTGATTGACAGCAACAGAAGCCAATGGCTTTTGCTGCTGTCTCTGAGGGTGAGAGCCGAGAGAGCCACTGCTCTCGTGCACATCGCGGGATCAAGGTTGGGCTCAGGTAAGTATAAAGGGGACTGGGGGGGACTGAGCATTGAAGTTTTTTTTTTTTACCTTAATGCAGAGAATGCATTAAAGTAACAAAAAGAAAAACCTTCAGCCTTTTCAACCACTTTGCAGCTATAATAGCTATAACTCTTCTGGGAAGGCTGTCCACAAGGTTTAGGAGTGTGTCTATGGGAATGTTTGACCTTTCTTCTAGAACTGCATTTGTGAGGTCTGGCACTGATGTGGATTTGAAGGCCTGGCTGGCAGTCTCCGCTCTAATTCATCCCAAAGGTGTTGTATTGGGTTGAGGTCAAGACTCTGTGCAGGCCAGTAAAGTTCCCCCACCCCAAACTCGCTCATTAATTTCTTTATGGACAATGCTTTGTGCACTGGTGCGCAGTCATGTTGGAACAGTAAGGGATACCCCAAAAAACTGTTCCCACAAAGTTGGGAGCATGAAATTGGTCAAAATGTCTTGGTATGCTGACGCCTTAAGAGTTCCCTTCACTGGAACTAAGAGGCCAAGTCCAACCCCTGAATAACAACCCCACACCATAATCCCCTTCTACCAAATAATTTGTACCAGTACACAAAGCAAGGTCCATAAAGACCTGGGATGCCAATAAAGTTCATGTGCGTGTAAAGGAAGGTGTCCCAATACTTTTGGTAATATAGTGTGTGTATGTGTATGTGTATATATATATATATATATATATCTATAGATATCTATAGATATATATATATTTAGTATCTCACAAAAGTGAGTACACCTCTCACATTTTTGTAATTATTTTATTATATCTTTTCATTTGACAACACTGAAGAAATTACACTTGGTTACAATGTAAAGTAGTGTACAACTTGTATAACAGTGTACATTTGCTGTCCCCTCAAAATAACTCAACACACAGCCAATAATGTCTAACCCGCTGGCAACAAAAGTGAGTACACCCCTAATTAAAAATGTTAAAATTGGGCCCAAAGTGTCAATATTTTGTGAGGCCACCATTAATTTCCAGCACTGTCAACCCTCTTGGGCATGGAGCTCACCAGAGCTTCACAGGTTGCCATTGGGGTTCTCTTCCACTCCTCCGTGTTGACATCACGAAGCTGGTGATGTTAGAGACCTTGCACTCCTCCACCTTTTGTTTGAGGATGCCACACAGATGCTCAATTGGGTTTAGGTCTGGAGACATGCTTGGCCAGTCCATCACCTTTACCCTCAGCTTCTTTAGCAAGGCAGTGGTCATCTTGGAGGTGTGTTTGTGGTGGTTATGTTGGAACACTGCCTTCGGCCCAGTCTCCGAAGGGAGGGGATCATGCTCTGCTTCAGTATCTCACAGTACATGTTGGCATTCATGGCTCCCTCAATGAACTGTAGCTCCCCAGTGACGGCAGCACTCATGCAGCCCCAGACCATGACACTCCCACCAACATGTTTGACTGTAGGCAAGACACACTTGTCTTTGAACTCCTCACCTGGTTGCCACCACACACGCTTGACACCATCTGAGCCAAATAAATGTATCTTGGTCTTATCAGACCACAGGACATGGTTCCAGTAATCCATGTATTTAGTCTGCTTGTCTTCAGAAAACTGTTTGAGGGCTTTCTTTTGCATTATCTTTAGAAGAGGCTTCCTTCTGGAACCACGGCCATGCAGACTAATTTGATGCAGTGTGTGGCATATGGTTTGAGCACTGAAAGGCTGACCCCCCACCCCTTCAAACTCTGCAGCAATGCTGGCAGCACTCATATGTCTATTTCCCAAAGACAACCTCTGGATATGATGCTGAGCACGTGCACTCAACTTCTTTGGTTGACCATGGGGAGGCCTGTCCTGAATGGAACCTGTCCTGTTAAATCGCTGTATGGTCTTGGCCACCGTGCTGCAGCTCAGTTTCAGGGTCTTGGCAATCTTCTTCTAGCCTAGGCGATCTTTATGTAGAGCAACACTTCTTTTTTTCAGATCCTCAGAGAGTTCTGTGCCATGAGGTGCCATGTTAACTTCCAGTGACCAGTATGAGATAGTGAGAGCGATAATATCAACTTTAACACACCTGTACACCATTCACACCTGGGACCTTGTAACACTAATGAGTCACATGACACCGGGGAGGGAAAATGGCTAATCAGGCCCAAATTGGGCCTAGGGGTGTACTCCCTTTTGTTGCCAGCAGTTTAGACATAAATGGCTGTGTTGAGATATATATATATATATATATATATATATATATATATATACATACATATATATATATATATATATATATATATATATATATATATATATATATATATATATATATATATATATATATATCCTGCTACTGCAAGTTGCTACTACATGGGGATTCAAGGGAGCGCAACAGAAGCCAACAGGTCATGTCATAGCTCCATAAATTCAGCACCATTGTTTATCGCTCCTTAACCCAGGAAAGCCACAGCTTCTGGATCACATGACAGTACCAAAGCTAATTAAAAAGATTATTTACACAGATCTCTTTTGCAAACAGTATGCAGCATAGCTTTCATTTTCAAGCCTGATAGCAGAACTAAACTCAGGATTACTTGGATTTTTCCAGGTCCTGGACTTTGGCCATCTTTATTACCGGGTGTTGAATGACATCACTCCCAGGCATGCATAGGAGTCATTCATCCCGGCACACAGGCACTAAATTCAGGGGCGTAACTACAGGGGTTGCAGGGGTTGCAATCGCTACCGGGCCCCATGCTCCAGGGGGCCCGGTAGCAAACCAGTGGGTGAACTTCTAGGATCTCAAAGGTCACACTTGTGACCGGGCACTGGCATTTCTCCACTGTGGGGAGGCCCCAAGATTGCAGGAAGGGGGCCCACTGCAGAACTTGTGAAAGGATCCTGATGCGGGACCATAATAAAAGGCCATGCAATGAGATTAAAGAGCCCCAGGATTAGTGGGAAGAGCCCCGGGCTTGAAGGGAAGGGCCCCCGGCCAGGGGTCTGGGGGGCCCTTCATGGTTTCTTGCATCGGGGCCCTGAAGGTTCTAGTTACGCCTCTGACTAAATTAGTATACTAAATTACAGTATACTAAATTACTTTAAAGTGTGCAGAAGACTGTGAGTTTATTTTATTGTAGGTTTGCATCTCTCTTCTGCAATAAAGAGCCTGTCTGTTCTTTTCATTTTCCTGGCTTTAGTTCTGCTTTAACTGAACAGCCTGAAGATAGAAACTGATTGGTTACCATGTACAGCTACTCCAGATTTTGTCTTCCACAGTAAATTACCTCCTTTAGTGATTTTAAATTTTAAAGCAGTACTGTTTCCCTTTATTTTCACTATTTGATCAGGCTAGTAAAGCTGGTCATGCATGGATCAAAATGTGTCTGGTTAAGCAGGGACTGGCTGAATTTCGATCTATGTGTAGCAGTTACTGTTTACTAGACAGGGGACACTACTCTCCCCCCAAGACTGACAATGCTGCTGTTTAAAGGTAACTCCTTTACCCCTCCATTCACAGTGCAAACACCCTGATAGGAAGACAGGAAGTATGATATTGACAAGATAACCAAGTGAAAATAAAAAAAAATTGTGTTTAACACCACTTCAAACCTGAACTTCAGGCAGGTTAAAAAAACACACTAATTAATGCAGCTCTGTTTAATATTAATACAATACATTTTTTAATGCAAAGAGTGTAAGTACCTGAATTTGACCTTGTTCCAGCCTCTTGCAGTCATGTACAGCAAAGTTCAGAGTTGGAGTGTAAGGAAATCTAATGTGTTCCAGTACGAGAAGACCAGTGCTTATACACAGGTACACTTGGCACTGGTATTGGCGCCAAACAGTTTATGGTAATCATTAAAAGTGCTGCGCAGTAAGTACTATACTAATTAAAATATATATTAGTGAGTGGCTCTCACCCTGGGAAATCAGACAAGGTTTGTCTAGGAGAGCAGGAGGCACTGCTATGAGTTCTTGGACTTGCTCTTGCAAGAATGCCCGAAATCTTTGCTAGGAAGAGAGCTGCTGGAGCTATATATATCTAACACTGGGAGCTTGGATTAAAAGAGGAATAAAGGAAACCATCCACCATCACCCTGTGAGGGTATACCAGCTCTTTTAGACCAAGTCTAATTATGAGGTCACATTCAATGAGATGAGAATCCACCCATTAGGGGGGTCCCAAAAGTGGAGGTGACACATCTGACAAGCTGTCATATTGTTTCAACTATTTTCACAGCACTGGTGATTGGGATCAGACATCACTTTCTCATCGATTTTTATAATCATTCACTATTTATTTTTATTGATATCGTTATCACTTTTTTAGTTTTTATTTTTGTTTATGATGATTTATCATGTGTGTTGTTATATATCTTATAAATTAATTTATTTATCACTGGATATTTTAATTAGTATAGCACCTACTGCGCAGCACTTTTAACGATTACCATTTGTTTTTCACACTAATTGATTGGGGAGTGATTAGTGCAGGCTGCAGTTTTAAGACATATTAGCTCACAGGATCACTCTTATATACACGTTTAGTCACCAAACAGTTTATATATGCCAGAGTGTGACAGGGACAGTTTACTGAGTGGTCTTTAGCTTGGTTCTGATTTATCGTTGACCTGACCTCTTACTTCTGCCTTTCCATTTATAACACAGCTTGCCTTTGACCTATCTTTGTACTCGGCTTTCTGTCTTCTGTTTTTGTACAGTGCTGCCAGCCTATTTACAAACTTTGGCCTGTATCCTGACATTGCCTCTACCTTACGTTCCTGTACCTTGCTGCCTGACTTTTGCTGACCTCGACATGTATCAGCACAGAACTAGCGGAAGTGGGACCCAGGTACACCCATCGACTGTCTGGAGAAGCTTTGCCAGAAGTAGTCTTAAAGAAAGAATTACAGTGAGTGTCTGCAGGCAACAGTGAAGCATGGTGGGGGTGCCTTGCAAGTTGGGGGCTGCATTTCTGCAAATGGAGTTGGAGATTTGGTCAGGATCAGTGGTGTCCTCAATGCTGAGAAATACAGGCAGATATTTCTCCATCGTGCAATACCATCAGGGAAGTGTGTGATGGGCCCCAAATTTATTCTGCAGCAGGACAACAACCCCAGACATCCAGCCAATATCATTAACCTCCCTGGCGGTATTCCCGAGTGTGGCTCGGGGTTAACTTTCAGTACCAAATGCGGTAACCCTGAGCCACACTCGGGATTACCCCATAATATTACTCACCTTCCCTGCGATCCCCCACCTTCCTCCCCGCCGTCCTCACACCCTCTCCTGGCTCTGTGCACAGCCGATTGACGGCACTTGCCTTCTGGTTCCCTTCCCTGCGAGCTTTGCGACGCAGGGGGGTGGAACCGACGGCAAATTCTAAAGTGTAAATACACAAATGACATGATACAAAGCTGTAATCCTAACAAATACACTGTATCATGCCATTTCACCACAGGATTGCATCTGGTGACTTTTCCAGTGCCCTGCCTGTGCTTTTCCAGTGCTTTGTGCCTGGAAAATTTTGAAGGAGCATGTCGTCCAAAAAGCGTTCTTTTTGCGTAAAAGCATTTTTAGATGAACTGGAAAACAGCGACAGCAAAACGGAGTTACTTGAAGAACTGAGCGATAGCGATTCGTGGGAAAATTCGTCATCAGGTACGGAAAGTGACGACAGCGATGGTTCTGATGTCTCTTTCTGGCACATAGCTTGTGGAATTTGGGAAGTATATCAAATTATTCTTCAGAATTTCTAACGGAGCTATGCGCCAGAAAGAGACATCAGAATCGCCGTTGTCGTCACTTTCCGTACCTGATGACGAATTTTCCCACGAATCGCTATCGCTCACTTCTTCAAGTAACTCAGTTTCGCTGTCGCTGTTTTCCAGTTCGTCTAAAAGCGATTTTGCGCTAAAAGAACGCTTTTAAGATGCCATGGTCGTTCTCAATTTTCCAGGCACAAAGAACTGGAAAAGTCACCAGGTGAAATCATGTGGTGAAATGGCATGATACAGTGTAATCCGTTAGGATCACAACTTTGTATCATGTCATTTAGTGTATTTACATTTTTGAAATTGCCACCGGTTTCACCCCCCTGCGTCGCAACGCTCGCAGGGAAGGGAACCGGAAGACAGGTGCTGGCATCGGCTGGGATGACGGCGGGGGAGGACGGCAGGGGATCGCAGGGGAAGGTGAGTTTTAAAATATAAAACAACAGATTTCCATGCAAAAGAATGTATCGCTTTTAACACAGAAATCTGGACATAATCAAACCGCCAGGGAGGTTAAGAACTATCTTTAGCGTAAAGAAGAACAAGGAGTCCTAAAAAAGGGATGGTTTAGCCTCCACAGAGCCCTGATCTCAACATATTCGAGTCTGTCCGGGATTACATGAAGCGACAGAAGGATTTGAGGCAGCCTACATCCACAGAAGATCTGTGATTAGTTCTCCATGTTGTTTGGAACAACCTACTTGCCAAGTTCCTTCAAAAACTGTGTGAAAGTGTACTTAGAAGTACTGATGCTATTTTGAAGGCAAAGGGTAGTCACAACTGCCTAAAAGGTTTGCACATTAGTGTATATATTTAATATATGTATTTAAGTAGTTGCTAGTCAATGTAATGTGACACAAACAGCATAGGAAGCCCTCTGAAGCTCTTCACTAAGTTTTTTTTTGTTTGTTTTTGTGTGCAGTTTGTTGTTACAAACTGACTTTTAGACAAGAGGTTAGAAAAAAGTATGAAAAAACCCCCCCTTGAAACCCATAAACAGGCAATACACAGTGAAATAGTAAAATGCACCAAGAAAGCAAAAAACATTGTGTACTGTCTCTTTAAGTTGTCAATAGTCAAGTTGCTATTTGGACTTAAAACACAAACAGAAAAATATACCAAAAAGCAAATAAAAAGCACAAAGAGAACTTCAAATCTGAATAAAAGTTTTCACTTGTGCAGTATTTGAAGGTTTTTAGGCACCTATAACACTGAATAACCTATAACACCTATAACACCTATAACACTGAAAACATGCCCGTGTCTCTTTATATTTTAGCATTTTGGATTGCCTTAAATTGTTAATATATTATCTAAAAAGCCCTAATATAATACAACACAGCCAAAAATGTGGGGAAAAAAGACAACGAATAGGCCCATAACAGTTTTTACATATTTAAACTCAATGATCTCAATCAAGCATTGCGTTTGTAAAAAAAATAACACAATAAATACCCCAAAAAGGAATTTTATATTTGAGGTTTTAAAAACGTAGGTCAAAGTATAATTTTTTTTTATACAGTTGTTGTTTGGACTTTGTTACCCCCCCCCCATGTCTAAAAACTCAAACACTCAAAATACACCAAAAATATGCACAAAACACAGGGGCAAGGAGTCCTTCCTTCTGAGATTGGAGCGAAGCGGGGGGGGGGGGTCGGGGTGCGCCAGCCGCGGTGCCCAGGGGGGGCGCAGGCTGAACGGAGGACCGGGAGGAGCAGTAAGTCACTGCTTCCACACTACACTGGCAGTGATTTTCCGCCCCCCCTCGGCCTGCGCCCCTGGCGGGCGCCGTTCTGGCCTACCCCACGGTACGCCCCTGGCAAGGACAAAGAAGGCATGTATTTTTTAACTTTTTACCCTACAAACATACACTTGTTAACATACCAAATGCATTACACTGAACTGTCAAAAAAAGTTCACAGTGATGCAGTATCATAATGTATTCTAATGACACTTCCCAGCTTTTTTTCTATTTTGCTTATGTACATAGAGTTTATTCACTAAAACAGAGGCATATTTATAAAGCAGTGAATTTAATATTCACTGGACACTCACCAAACATTAACTTATTCATTGTTGAATCATTTAATCTATTTATAAAACACATCTACCAGGAAAATTCACCTGCACAGCAACAAGCAGACCCTCATTCACATCTCTGCAGAGCATTGTGCTATACATTAACATGCGTTATATTTATATTGCATGGTAATGTGCTTTGCCTTAAGACAACTTATTCCTTTTGGATAGGGCACCAATGCACCACAACGCACAAAAAGCTGTATATGTATATATTTTTTTTTTTTTTACAGTTTGTAGCACAATGTGCAGATGGTTCCTATCTGTGTGCTGGGAAGAACTGCAATGCATTGCATTGGGTGGCGTTTTCAAGGTGCCATTCAAAATAAAGCGCACTGCATTGCCAATCATTTATTACTGTGTGCTGCAGTAACTTGGGGTAAATTTGGATTTTATTGCTTGTTGCCACAATGCACAGATGTTAAGCCAGTCACATATACTGTACACGAATACGCATGTTTAGGTGCCTTTACACTGAATAACACAAAGTCTTTATGGAGCACTTTAATTAGTATCTTTCTGAGTATAAATACCAGTAAATTGTTATGTCCATGTGCAAGAGACCTATAGGCAGTGGCATACCAGGGGGGGGGGGGGGGAGTTGTTCCGCCCTAGGTGCCACACATTAGGGGGGGGGGTTGTCAGCAGGGCCGCTGGGGGATTGCCAGCCCTACTGCACTGGGCAGATCTGCCAGTACACTGGGACTAGCCAGGAGCGCTTGGATTAAGTGATGAAATAGTCCGCTTTCTATCCCCTGTCCCCACTGAACACAAGGGGCCCGGAGAAGATTTTTCTAAACAGCTGCACAGTGGGGGATTGGCTTATTGGTGGACATGATTTAAGAGTCCCCCCTGCCTGCTCTACCTTGCCCCCCCCCCCCAGTTTCCTCCAGTCCTACTTGCCCAGCCCCAGGAAAAATGGAGAGGACCAAATGTACCAGCAGTGTACAGCTGGTCCCAGGCTCCCAGCTCCAATAGAAGATACTGCAGGACAAGCACTGCACCCAGGACCCAGGTAGAAGAAGCTGCACAGACAGTTGCTGGGGTGGTACCAATCATGTTTGGAGTGACACATCTGAGGGGACCCCCTGCTGCCCCCCCCCAATTGATGGGCACTTATGAGGCCGCACTGATGGGCACTGATCAGGCTGCATTGATGGGCACTTTTGAGGCTGCACTTATGGGAACTGGTGAGGCTGTGTTGATGGGCACTGGTTAGGCTGCGCTAATGGGCACTGGTGAGGCTGCACTGATCAGGCTGCATTGATGGGCACTGATCAGGCTGCACTGATGAGGCTGCATTGAAAAGGCGCTGATGAGGCTGCATTGATGAGGCTGTATTGATGGGCACTGGTGAGGCAGCAGTCTTTGCAATAAAAACATTCATAAAGGGGAGGAGTTAGTAAGGTAACCACACCCATGTGGGGGCACCAGAAATATTTCTGCACCCAGACGTCTGTGACCCTAGGATCTGCCCTGTGAGGGGCATTGCTGTAAATTAGGGTATGCCCCTGCTCTGGGTATGCCCCTGCCTATAGGTATTGCATCAGATGATACTGATTTCTCTTTTACAGATTAAAGACTACTTCTCCAATTGAACTAATATGTAGTAAGAGACTGGCATTCATTCATCTATTCTTTCATTTTTTTGGTTACATGAATCAGTTACTATTGTATATTATTTGTGTATAACAGGTTACTTCGTTTCTATGAGCATTGTGTGTTTCCTTTTTAGATTGTATGTGGATATATATATATATATATATATATATATATATATATATATATATATATATATATATACAGTATATTTATATATATAGTTGCCCCATGGGAATTTTCTACTTCTTCAACATATTTGAACAGACAAATATTAGGTCTTTGTTTAACCATTTCCTGTCCACCCATTGCAAGCGGAACATGGCAGCACTAGAAATGTGATTTAAAAAAAACAAAAACATGATAATGCATACTGTATGTTTTAAAGAACAACAATAAAAAACACATTACCTTGGTAACATAGTGGCATTTTTGGTCTATTACATGGATCGTTATTCCACTTTCCACTATCTTTAGGTCTATGTACATACAGTTCTACGCATATTTCCCTATTTTGCTTGCTTGGCTCATCTGATGCCCAATTTTGTACATCTTCTGGTACAGGTTTTTGGTTTTCTACCCAAATCCAAATGTCCTTGATTTTTTTTATTCCAATCCAATAATGGGAACTACTGGTAGGCGCCTTTTCTTCTAGATGTTTATTTTCAATTTTGTTTTGAATGAAAACCATATTAGTATATTTCGTTTTACACCATTTACGAGCTGTTTCCCATGCCATTGATGTGTTGCCATAATGGTAAGTCCATGCAGACACTTCTATGTAAAAGTCAGATAAAAAAGACAAAATATTAAATTGTTTATTAAATGATTTAAAATGTCTTGCATATATTGAACTATAAAATATAATTGCTATTGTAATAGATGGTAAAGGAAAATGTAATGTGTATGCTATATAGCAGTGTCCACATGGGCATTCTTTCCTCAGTGCACTCACTCCCACACTCCCTTCCCTGCCACTGCCCTGTCAGACTGACAGGTGCATGGCCAAGAAGTATTGTATTAGAGGTGTGTTGACATGTGTGTCAGTACCTCCCTTCTGACCGGAGGTCATGCTTACGTTCTGGGGCCCCACAATGGGAGTAAAAAGTCCACCTACATTCCCAGCCAGTGACATCCTTGTCCAAATACCAAAAGAGAGACAATTCAGGAAAAAACATGTAGAATACTAGCTCTCTAACCAGCATTCCTTATAGATTTCAACAGAAGGAGAGGATAGGAGTCACTCCAACATTCTTGCCAGCCCTAACTTCTACATATTTTGCAAGCTGTGTCACTGGGACCAGCCCTGTGCTGTGGTTGAGGGTCATATAATGGTAGCTCAGCCACTGAGGAGGGGCCATACTAACTCCTGGACCACCCCACCATTGGTACCATCTGCCTGGCAACCACCCCTCCTATCCCAACCTGGCTGCTCCACCTCCCCACAACTTTAACACTGAACTGTCATTCCTGTTGTTCTCCTTACACATTTTCACCAGGGACACAATGCACTTTAACCACTTCAGTCCCAGAAGGTTTTACCCCCTTAATGAGCTAGCCTTTTTTTGCGATTCAGCACTGCATTACTTTAATAAAAAATTGCGCAGTCGTGCAACGCTGTACCCAAATACAATTGATGTCCTTTTTTTCCCCACAAAAAGAGCTTTCTTTTGGTGGTATTAGATCAACCTCTGCGGTTTTTAGATTTTGCGCTATAAGTAAAAAAGGGCGACAGTTTTGAAAAAAAACACAATATTTTTTACGTTCTGCTTTAAAACATTCCCAATAAAAAAAAATTAAAAATCACATTTTGTTATCAGTTTAGGCCAATTTGTATTCTGCTACATATTTTTGGTTAAAAAAATCCCAAAAAGCATATTTTAATTGGTTTGCGCAAAAGTTATAGCGTTTAGAAACTACGGGATAGATTTTTTGGACATTTTTTTTGTTTTGTTTTTGTTAGTAATGGCAGCAATCAGCGATTTTTTGCGACATTGCGGCGGACAGTTCGGACCCCTAACTGACATTTTTGACCCTTTTTGGGTACCAGTGACATTCATACAGTAATCAGTGCTAAATAATATGCACGGTTACTGTATAAATGACACTGGCAGGGAAGGGGTTAACGCTGGGGGTGATCAAAAGGGGTTAATGTTTGCTCAACTGTGCTTACTCACTGTGGGGGGCTCTGTGACAGACACAGAGAGATCGGAGTTTCAGCTTAGCTGAAGCTCCTGATCTCTCTCCCTCCCTTTGTGACAGAAGACTCGCCTGCTTTTCTTACATAAGTATTGTATGAGGCCGATGGCGGTCGCCTCCACTCCTCCTGCAGGCTCCCTCCCGCTGTGTTAGTCACAGCGGGAGCGTGGCTCCTGCGGCACGTGCGCGCAGCTGAGACCACGTGCACAAAATGACGAATATATACAGGATTTTGCGCAGCTGAGCCACCCTGCCGCAGTATATCGTTCGGCAAGTGGTAAAACATTTTACTTAAAGGTTCGGCAATGTAACAACAGCTCCAAATAATAAAGATACAAAATTCCTATTCCCAGCTTCATTCAGGGCTGCTGCAGTGCAGGTACTGTACCTTTCCTGGGGTGAGACACCCACTATAGGTCTGTTCCAGAATAGTACAAGCCCTTAGTCCCTTTGAAGGGTCCCATAGTGGGGAAGCACAGTTCTTGCAGTAATAACATACTTCTGTCACCAGCTCAAAATTGGTTGTATTTAAGTGTGTGTGTATATATACCCCTATACAGAAGTTCAGATGTTTTGCCTGCCTCCAAAGACCCCAAAAAATGCCCAAAAAAACGCCAGCTACAAAAACGCCCAGGTGTGTTTTTGCAGCAGGCGGTTTTTTTGGGCATTTTTTTGGGGTCTTTGGAGGCAGGCAGAACATCTGAACTTCTGTATAGGGGTATATATACACACACACATATATGTATTTATACACATACACACATATAGGTGTTATAGGAGCGGAGACATATGCCTGTTAATTATTTCATTAGTGCAAGCATAGGTTTCTGCTACTTTCACACCTATATATGTGTATGTGTATATATACATACATACATGTGTGTGTGTATATATACCCCTACACAGAAGTACAGATGTTATGCCTGCCTCCAAAGACGCCCAAAAAAATGCCCAAAAAAAAAGCCAGCTACAAAAACGCCCAGGTGTGTTTTTGCAGCAGGCTTTTTTTTGGGCATTTTTTGGGGTCTTTGGAGGCAGGCAAAACATCTGAACTTCTGTATAGGGGTATATATACACACACACTTATATGTATTTATACACATACACACATATAGTTGTGAAAGGAGAGAAGCCATATGGGTGTTAATTATTTCATTAGCGCAAGCATAGGTTTCTGCTACTTTAACACCTATATATGTGTATGTGTATATACACATACATGTGTGTGTGTGTGTGTATATATACCCCTACACAGAAGTTCTGATGTTATGCCTTCCTCCAAACACCCCCAAAAAATGCCCAAAAAAACGCTTGAAACAAAACCGGCAAGGTGTGAAAATAGCGGAGCCATATCCCTGTTCTATTGCAATTCTAATACAAACAAACTTTTTTTTCTGGTTCTGGACATGCTACAGAGCTGAAACTTCACAGGTACACTTTTTAGACTCCCCCAGGCACTAAATCCAAAGAAATCTCTTTTTTTTTTTTAAATAATTTTTTCAATAATTGTCTCTCTATCAAAAATGACAATTTTTGAGAACTTTTTTTTTTGTGTGATTAATAGTTCCTGGAGCATGACCCAGAACCATAGGCACTATTTAGGGGCATTTATTGGGTTTTAGGGCTTCAAATGGTGTTTTTTGATTACCGAAGTTCGGGTCCCATTGATTTCAATGGGGTTCTGAAATCCGGGCTGAACTTTCGGGAAGTTCGGGTGTTCTGGTCGAACCGAACTTTTGAAAAGTTCGATCCTCCCTAGTTACAATGACATCTGAAAGTGGATGGAATATATTAGGCAGCAAGTAAATATGTTGTCCATGAAGTTGAGTTGTTGAAAGCAGAAAAAATGGAAGAAGGTGGTATAGTCTAATGAAGCCTATTTTTTTTACAATCATCTGAATGGCCAGGTGCCTGTGCATTGCTTACCTGGGGAAGAGATGGCACCTGGATTCAGTATGGGAAGAAGGCAAACCTGCAGAAGCAGTGTGATACTTTGGGCAATGTTCTGCTGGGAAACCATGGTCCTGCCTTTCATGTGGCTGTTACAACACATACCACCTATCTAAACATTGTTGGCGACCAAGTACAGCCCTTCATGAAAGTGGTATTCCTAGATGACAGTGGCCTCTTTATAGATAATATAATAGATAATGAGCCCTGCCACACTGCAAATATTATTTAATAATGGTTTGAGAAACACAACACATTTGAGGTGTTGATTGGCTTCCAAATGCTCCAGATCTCAATTCAATGGAGTATCTGTGGGATGTGCTGGAAAAAACAAGTTCTGGTCCACAGAGGCCCCATTTTGTAACTTACAGGGCTTAAAGTGATAATAGCAGCCCCGATCCTCCTCCTCTTGGGCCCCCAGCGGGTGCTCCTGGCCCCTCCCTCCTGCTGAGTACCCCCAGAGCAAGCACCTTGCTATGGGGGCACCTTAGCAGGCTCACTCTTGAGCCACTGCTCTGTATGTTCATTCACACAGAGAGCCACGGCTCAGCCCCGCCCTCTCTTTCCTCATTGGCTTACTGGCTGTGACTGACAGCAGCGGGAGCCAATGGTACCTGCTGCTGTCTCAGCCAATGAGGAGGGAGAGTCCCTGGAGAGCCGAGGCTCTTGTGCACATCACTGTATTGCGATAGGGCTCAGGTAAGTCTTAGGGAGGCTGGGCCTGATGCACACAGAAGGTTTTTGTCATGTACTTGTTCCGAGGCCAAGGTGCTGAGAGGGCTCCCCTTGTGGCTAAGTGCAGTACACCCCTGAATGTGGTACAGGAGGTATAGTGCCCAAAGAAGCACAGGTTGCCAACAGGGTACTGAAGAGCAGGGCCAGTGAATACCTGGTGGATGCTGGAGATGACAGGATACACAGCAAGACAGATGTCTCTCGGGAACTCCAGATGTACTTGGCAAACTTGTGCACACAGGAAACAGTAGTAGAAACCAGGGTGAGGATCAAACACAGTTAATCAGTCTGGGGACAAGGCAGGTAGCAGAAACAGGAACTTGGCCGAGGTCACAACAGGAAAGCAGGCAGGGAGTAATAGCAAAGGTGATCAAACAGGAGCAAGGTTGTTAGAGCAAGCCAGAGGGTCAACGCCAGGAGAAGAGATAAAACAGGTCATGACTCATGAACAAGCTGGGTCACAACAGGAAATCCAAGGAAAGTATGCAGAGGTTCAGGAACACAGGAAGGCTGATGACAATCCAGCAATTTAGTGGAATCAGTAGCAGTCTTATATAGGCAGGGCCGGCGCTACCACTAGGCAAGTTAGGCAGTCGCCTAGAGCGCACTGCCGCCTAGGGGCGCCTGGCCTGTTTTCCCCCTCTTAGTTTGTCCCTCTCCTTTCCGTTCGGCTCTGCAGACTCATCAGGGTCTCCCTCTGAGTCCCTGACAGTCTGACATGTGTGAGATTACAGAGGCGGCTGGTGCGGCGCCTCGATCAGTGAAAGAGAGAGAGGTGACAGTCTGTGTGACCTCTCTGTATCTCTCACTGCTCCGTCCTCTCCAGCACGGCTGCAGCGTGCGTGCCCTGGGCTTCACAGTCACACATCTCTTCTCCCCCTCCCCCTCCTGTCTGCTCCGTCTGTGAAGGAAGGTGGGCGGGAAGATTAAAAAGAGCCAGCCGACATCCACAGGATTCCACACTGAGAAGCTGCTGAATGACGAGCCCGGGGATCATTCCAATGAGGTAACCCTTTCACTGACCAGAACTTGCCCCCCCCCTTCTCTCCCTGTCACCCTGAAACCCCCCCTTCTCCCCCTGTCACCCCTCTCTCTGCCAGCACTGGAAATACCTTTACCCCTTTCTGTTAGTGTTAATAATAAACTCCTTCCTTCCCATTATCTCCCTATACATTGATGTATTAGTACAGAATAACTTTATTAATTTTATCCATTCAGCCCCGGTTCACATTTGTGCGATCACACAGATCGCATGTATATTCGGAGCGCACTGCTCCTAAATGATATGCGATCTCTCTCTCTGTGCGGTGCAAATTTCAGCCATACAGTTTGTATGGCTGAATTTGCACCACATCCGCAGTAAACTCGCACATGAGGCTTTTTTTTGCTGCAGCAGAATCGGATCGCATAGTGGTTCACACTAGTGCGATCCGATTCTGTGCAAACTTGCAGATCGCACTGCGATATGCGATCAAACTGGGGGTGTCGTTAACTTTTAATTGACACCCCCTGCGTATCGCATATGGCAATGTGAACTGCCAGCGGTGCAGATGCGATGCGGGATCACGCTGCATATTCGCAGCGTTCCCGCATCGCACAAGTGTGAACCGGCACTTAGTCCCGATTTACACTGGTGCGATGCGGGAAACCCTGCGATTCAGTGCCGGTTCCCGCATCGCACCAGAATTGCACACTGGTTCACACTGAGATCTGCAAATCGCTGGGGATGTCAATGTAAGGTTAATGACACCCCCAGATTGGTTCAAAGATCGCAGTGCGAACTGTGAAATGATACAGGAATCGGTGTGAACATCAATGCGATCCGATTCCAGTGCAGGCCAAAAATAGGGACTTGCACCATTTTGGTGCAAATGGGATGTGATTTCAGCCTTGCAGTTTGTATGGCTGAAATCACATCGCAGAGACATTGCATGTGATCTGGGCAGTAATGTGGTGTGAATCACATGCAATGTCCGGCATCACACAAGTGTGAACCAGCACTTAAAGCGGTAGTATCCCGCTTTTTGACACTTTTACCTACAGGTAAGCCTATAATAAGGCTTACCTGTAGGTACAAATAATATCTCCTAAACCGGCACGGTTTAGGAGATATTTACAGTGCATGCAGCCGCTCGCGCGAGCAGCGCATGCGCTCTGAAGGTCCGGGGGGACCTTCAATTAACTTGCCGGGAGCTTGCCGGAAAAATCACTCCCGCGTGCATGCGCGGGAGTGACGTCATCGCGGCTCCGGCCAATCAGCGCGCTGGAGCCGTCTCTTCCGGCCAATCAGCGCGCCGGAGCCGCCGAACCCGGAAGAGACGACGAGGGATCATGGCAGCGCCCGCATCGATGTCCGGGGGTCCGTGTCGGGGCTTCGTTTTAAGGTAAGTTAAACATAATGGGCTAGTATGCGATGCATACTAGCTCATTATGCCTTTGTCTTGCAGGTTTTTTTTTTTTATTTTTTTTTTATAGGGTTTACAACCGCTTTAAAGTGGTATTAACCACTTCTGGACCAGAAGGATTTGCCCCCTTAATGACCAGGCCATATTTTGCGATTCGGCACTGCATTACTTTAACGGACAATTGCGCAGTTATGCAACGCTGTACCCAAATAAAATTGATGTCCTTTTTTTCCCACAAATAGAACTTTCTTTTGGTGGTATTTGATCACCTGTGCGATTTTTTTTTTTTTTTTGTGCTATACACAAAAAAATAGCGACAATTCTGAAAAAAAAAACTATATTTTTCACATTCTGGTATATAACATTCCCCCCCCAAAAAAATGTAAAAATCTAAATTTTCGATCCTTTTAGTCCAATTTGTTTTATGCTACATATTTTTGGTAAAAGAAAATCGCAACAAGCGTATTCTGATTGGTTTGCGCAAAATTTATCGCATCTACAAACCAGGGGAAAGATTTATGTCATTTTTATTTACTTATTTTACTAGTAATGGAGGCGATCTGCATTTTTTAGTGGGACTGTGACACCTAACTGACATTTTTGACACTTTTGGGGGTACCAGTGACATTACTACAGTAATCAGTGCTATATATATGCACTGTTATGATAATGACACTGGCAGAGAAGGGGTTAACCCAGGGTGATCAAAGGGTTAAATGTGAGTCTAGGGGAGTGATTCTAACTGTGGGGGGGCGTGACTTCTGAAATTACCATAGAGACCTGTGATCCTACATAGAAGGATCACAGGCTCTCGCGATCATTCCAGGGAGAATGGTCAGATGTGTTTACAACAGCCGACCGTTCTTCTCTCTCAGTGGGGAACGATTGCGGGTGCCCATCGGCATTCACGGCCGCCTGTCCCATGGATCGTCATCCCTGCTGCCTAGTAGGGGAGCGCGCCAACAGCAGCACATGCTTGCCCTCCAGCACCACGCGCGCGATTGACATAGAGCTATGTTGTTTTTCGCAGCCTAGCCAGCCTGCCGCAGTAAAACTGCGGCGGACAGTTGGCAAGTGGTAAAGCAAAGCAAAATATTTATTGTACTGCAGCTTACTAGTTCTTAGATGGGTGGCTGCATTAGTTTTCTTTCTTGCTTTTAGGTTTTCTCGCTTTTGTTTTAACATACTGATCCTGCTAGTTAGTCAATCGTTTTTTAAAAGAACAAGCCATCCTGCAGATGTAGCAGTTAGAGGGTTGAATAAAACCATTTAACACTGACAAAGGGGTGGAGTCAGGGGCGGAGCCAATGGGGGCGGCAAAATTAAGTTTTGCCTAGGGTGTCAAAAATCCTTGCACCGGCCCTGTATATAGGCCAGCAGGTTGTCATATCTGTCACGTTTTACGCGCCATTGCGTACGCACGTTCGCTGATTTGCTGTTCTTATGCGCACAGGAGTGTGCCAAGTGCGCCCATTTCTGGTACTGGCAGAATTCCCAGTTCTTCCATGGCCATTTCCCTAACAGTTTTTTACCTTAATGCATTGAATGCATTAGTGTAAAAAAACGTCTGCCTTTAGAACCACTTTAAAGGATCTCCTACTGACACTTTGGTGCTGGATACAACAACATACCTTTAGAGGTCAACTGGCGTCCATGCTTCTACAGGTCAGAGCTGTTTCGACGGCAAAAGGGGAACCAACTCAATATTAGGTTGGTGGTCAGAAAGTTATGACTGATCGGAGCATAAGTGTGAAATGTCCTCAACACTGCATTTACTGTTGTTTTGTACTAATCACATCACAATCCTAAATGTTGTCATCCATATGCATATGGATCTGTTTACTTCTCTTATTTTCCTTTTTTTTTTTCTTTTTTTTTTTTTTATGCATGTCTATAATCTATTGGATCCTTTCCACTCTGTATGTTTTTATATAATCCAGTAAACTTTATAATGTTAAAAAAATAAGTACTAGTGATTTTATACTGATTATTAAATTTTTGGAACTAACCTCTGCTTTACTTGTCTTTGTGTTTAATGCACATAACCATGGCAGCCATCAGAAATGTTTGGGCCTCTTACACAGCTTTAGGCCTGGCCCCCCCCCCCCCCTGGCCTGACCACCAACATTCCCCAGGGCCTGCCCATGGGCCTTCCCACCAAATCAGCACACAGGCTACCCCACTGAGTTCTTCACTCCCAGTTGCCAGCACACTTGTATCAACATTGCTGCGCATCACCAGGCTCACCATTCAGGTTTCATGGGTACCCGGAAGTAGGCAGTGATGTTGCTCCCTGCTGTGTATTCTTTGCCTGTGTCAGTCTCCTTGCACTGACTATAAATAGTGCTGGACCAGCCAGAGGCAAAACAAATCCCTACCTCTATGAAAACACCGTGTGGGAGAAAGATGCCCCTCCTGCCCCCCACTGCTATGTGCTGGCCTTTGCAGAGAACTTTGCTGATTTGCAGATTCCAGGCACGATAACTGCAACTATGTAGAAGTGTCCCAAGACACTACACTGGTATAAGTGATGCAGAATGCACACTAAACATACCGCTGGAGAAGTATTTTCTGATTCAAAATCAGCCACTGAAATAATTTTGTGATTACACCAAATGCCCTTCCTGTACTTAGGGAATAAGGGCGCTTCCCCATAGACCGTGCTGGGTCGACCATCTTCTCTTGTGATCATTAGGTTTCTGCGCAGGATCCTTTTACAGAGGAGGTATTGATCTCCACTCCTCGATTCTCCCCTTCTTTGTTACCCTGGCAAGACCTCTCCTGAGTCTGGCCAAATACCACTGTTTGTCCAGCACTACTCTTTCTGCTCTGCTCTGCTGCACACATACCAAGTGAAAATCTGGAGTCATGCCTTCAAATGCTCCCTACACACTGCAGAACATCCCTCCATTTTCCACCCGGATCGCTTGGTGCGTGCTGTTCGGGGAGTAAGCAGGGATGCAATTAGAAATTATAGGGCCTTTTTAAGTCTACCTGACCGGGCAGCCCCTCCCTCTACTATAAACATACAGACACCACCTGTGCACACACTCCTGTATACAAACAGCTCCCCCCACACCTGTACACTCTCAGACCCCCTCACAGCTGTACACACTCAGCCCCTTCACATCTGTACACGCTCAGCCCCCCTCACAGCTGTACGCACTCAGCCCCCTCACATCTGTACGCGCTCAGCCCACTCACACCTGTACGCGCTCAGCCCACTCACACCTGTACGCGCTCAGCCCCCCTCACAGCTGTATGCACTCAGTCCTCCTCACAGCTGTATGCACTCAGCCCCCCCACATCTGTACTCACTCAGCCCCCTCACACTTGTAAGCTCTCAGCCCTCTCACACCTGTACGCGCTCAGTCCACTCACACCTGTACGCGCTCAGCCCACTCACACCTGTACGCACTCAGCCCCCCTCACAGCTGTATGCACTCAGCCCCCACTCACACCTTTACACACTCAGCCCCCTCACAGCTGTACGCACTCAACCCCCCTCACAGCTGTATGCACTCAGCCCCCCTCAAATCTGTACGCACTCAGCCCCTCCTCACATCTGTATGTACTCAGACCCCCCTCACACCTGTATGCACTCAGCCCCCCTCACCTGTACGCACACAGCCCTGCCTCACACCTGTATGCACTTAGCTCCCCTCACACCTGTGCGCATTCAGCCCACCTCGCACCTGTATGCACGTAGCCCCCCTCACTCCTGTGTGCACCCAGCCCCCCTTCACATCTGTACACACTCAGCACCCCTTCAGGCCTGTATGCACTCAGCCCCCCTCACAGCTGTATGTACTCAGCCCCCTCACGCCTTTACACACTCAGCCCCCTCACACCTGTACATGCTCACCCCCCTCACAGCTGTAGACACTCAGCCTCCTCACAGCTGTACACACTCAGCCCCCCTCACAGCTGTACACACTCAGCCCCCCTCACAGCTGTACACACTCAGTCCCCCTCACACCTTTACACACTCAGCCCCCCTCACAGCTGTATGCACTTAGCCTCCCTCACAGCTGTACTTAGTCAGCCCCCTTACATCTGTACTCACTCAGCCCCCTCACATCTGTACACACTCAGCCCCCCTCATAGCTGTACGTACTCAGCGCTCCTCACTCTTGTATGCACTCAGCATCCCCCATACCTATAGGCACTTAGCCCTCCTCACACCTGTACACACTGAGCCCCTCCTCACATCTGTACGTACTCAGACCCCCCCTCACACCTGTACATACTTAGCCCCCTCACATTTTTACATACTCAGACCCTCCTCACATCTGTATGCACTCAGCTCCACCTCACACCTATATGTACTCAGCTCCTCTCATACCTGTATGCACTTAGCCCCCCTCACTCCTCTGTGCACCCAGCCCCCCTTCACATCTGTATACACTTAGCCCCCCCTCACTCCTGTATGCACTCAGTCCCCCTTACTCCTGTATGCACTCAGCCCCCCCTCGCACCTGTATGCACTCAGCCCCCCCTTGCACCTGTATGGACTCAGCTCCCCCTTGCACCTGTATGCACTCAGCTCCCCCCTCGCACCTGTACGTACTCAGACCCCCCTCACACCTGTACGCACTTAGCCCCGCCTCACACCTGTAAGCACTCAGCCTCCCCTTACACCTGTACGCACACAGCTCCTCTCACACCTGTATATATGTCAGCCCCCCCCCCCACATACACACATCTGAAAACACACAGCTCTGCACCCCCCTGTACACAAACAGCCCCTACTTGTAAAGATGGTCTTCCTACCTAGTCCCAGCTCTTGTTTGCACAAAGCTTACACATGTTACTGAGATGCAGAGGAGCTGAAGCCAATCACAGAACAAGCAGGAACACAGGGGGTGCACATGCAAATAGTAGCCAGAGGTGGCAGTAATGAGCTTAATGTGTGAGCTCAATAACACAAGGCAGCAGAAGTTGACAAATTTGTTTCTGTAGTGCACAACCCAGCTTCCCTTCACCCACTCCTGCATTCTCGTGGCCTAGCACATCCCCTCAGGATCAGGGCTGCTGTTAAAAATCGCAGGGCCCCATACAGACTACCTGGCAGGGCCCCCCCAAGAAAATATTAAAGATATATTTAGCTAAAACTACAACAAAATCACTATTAGCAGACACAAATATAACATAACTCGCATAATTCCTGCTAAATCTAAAAAAAAACTATGTTAAATAAAAAAGATGAGATGAGAAAAATATACAGGCTGGGCAGTTGGAGCTCGGTGATCAGAGAGAGAGAGAGAAACAAAGTTACAATTTACAAATAAACTCCTGAGCAGAGATAAGTGCTGGAAGGGGGGGGGGGGCACAGGGAGGGGGATTAGTGAGGGACAACTGTCTCTTTATCAACAGATAAAAGCTGATAGCAGGGAGAGGGACAGATCAGATTCAGGTGCTGTAGGAAAAATTCTGTATTTGTTGTCCATCACTAATCCCCCTCTCTGTGTGGGCCCCCCTGTGTGCTCAGGCCCCCTACAAGAGGGCTGGTGGTCCCCCCTATCAGCGGCCCTGCTCAGGATGCCTGTGCCCCCTACATTTATTTCGGCTGTCCCCCCCTGATGGCGGCCGTGCACATAACCTATTGAGACATCTAAGTGTGAAAACTTGTAAACACAGAGATTGAATCATAGAAGTATAAATTAAGAATATTCAGATATTGTGAACATAGTAGATAGTTTAGAAAGTCTTCTAAAATTATCATCAATCGTCTTACCATTACAAACATCTAGTCATCGTCACCAGCATCTGACCATGATCACTGATATCTGATCAATGATTAAAGACTACATGATTTGCACCCTTTCTACTAAAAATACTGATGTCAGTCCCCCAATAAATTGAGATAGCTCAAGCATACATTTGGTGTCTGTTTCTGATCTCCCATATGGCAGTATGAGTTTTCGAATTAAGCCTCACTGACTAACTAGGGACAGGTACCTGTACTTTCAAAGAAATTTGCAACAGTACATTGGTCCAAGCTGAACAGTTATAATATCACCATGCCTGCAAACTGTATCAAACACATTGGATGAAAAAAATAAAGTCTTGGGTCAAGGCTTAGAAACAACAACAGCCATTTCATATAGAGCCTGTAATACAGTCTCAAAGTCTCAAACAACAGGATTTATTTATTAAGAATTTACCAGGGCATTCAATATATGGATTTTTTCTACAGCTTACCTGTAAAATCTATTTCTTGGAGTACATCACGGGGCACAGAGCCATATTCATTACGTATGGGTTATAAGCCACATTCAGGTGAATACACACTGACAACCAATCAGACAGCAAGTCTCCCTATATACAGGAAGTACCTCAGTTTTGTAGCAAGAGGGGAGGGACCTCTGTGTCTCATGATGTAACCCAAGAAATGAATTTTACAGATAGACTGTATAAAAAAAAATCTATATTTCTTTATCATACATCATGGAACATAGAGCCATATTCATTACGTATGGGATGTCCCATAGCAATGCAGCAGAGGGGAGGGGGACACCATCAATACTCCCATCAGACCACAAAAGGTCTACATATCTGCCTGCAGAACACTGCGGCAAAATGCAGGCTCCTCCTGGGTCCTAACATCCACTTGATAGAATCTATTGAAGGTATGCACTGACGACCAAGTCGTGGCTTTGCAAATTTGAGCCATAGAAGCTTGATGGCGAACTGCCCAAGAGGCACCTATTCTTCTGGTAGAGTGTGCCTTTATCAGAAAAATGTAGAACCTTCCCTTTTAAACCATACGCCTGAATAATAACCTGGCGAATCCAACGAGAAATCATAGATTTAGATGCTGCCTGCCCTTTCCTGGGCCATTCTGGCAGTATGAACAAAAGATCGGAATTTAGAATCTGAGCCAACATTTTCAAGTAAGTCTTAAGAGAATGTACTACATCAAGAGAATGTAGTAACCTTTCCTCCTCTGTTTGAGGATCTGGAAAAAAGGAAGGCAGTACAATGTCCTGATTTAAGTGAAACACGAACACCACCTTGGGTAAAAAACAAGGGTGTGGACGTAGAGTCATGCTATCTTGATGTCAAATCAATAATGGCTCTTAACAAGAAAGAGTTGCTAGTTCTGATACTCTTCTGACTGAAATTATTGCAATCAAAAAGACCATGCGCTCAAAATGCTGTTTTTGTAAAACTGCCAGCACCAAATTTAGGTCCCAAGGACACAATGGTGGCTTCACTGGAGGAAGCAGACGTAATATCCCTTGAACGAATGTTTGAACTAGTGATCGACTGATATTGGTTTTTCGGTGCCGATACCGATATTTTGGCCAATGCATATTGGTATTGGCCGATATGTGCCGATAGTTTTGTACATTTAAAAAAAAAAAAATGTGATTTATTTTATTTTTGTCAGTCACTCTTGTGGAGGGATCTGGGGGTCTAAATGACTTAAAAGCATTCAAAATGCCAAGTTTGGCTGTTTTGAATGCTGTCATTTTTTTTAATCTGGCGCCAGACAGTACCGGGAGTGATGTTACTCATGACATCACTTCCGGATTTTTGCATGGAGACCCGATCAGAGCCGAATGCGGCTTTGATCGGGTCTTTGGCGGCCGTGCAGGCTGGTTGCCCGGGTCTCCCGGTGGGACGAGAGACCCAGGCGAGCCACGGAAGGCAGCGGGAGGGGGGGGGGAATGTCCCCTCCGGCTCCTTGTAATGATAGCCGAGCAGCTTTTCAGCCGCATCGGTTGTTATTACAAGACAGCCAACCGTCGGCTATGGACGCCGGTACCGGGGTGATGCCTCTAGCTGCAGGCATCACTCTGGTACAAGCACTTTCCCTAAAAATCGGCAATATCGGTAACCTCCGGGGCCAATTCCAATATATCGGGGTAAGTGCATATCGGCTCTCGATATTTCGGCTTTGCTGATAATAGAAACCAAGGAATGCAAAGCATTTGTTCTCTGGAAAAAACTGACAAGGCTGAAATTAGACTCTTGATAGTGCTTATGGCTAATTTCATGTCTACCCCTACTTGCAAGAAAGTTAGAATTCTCCCAATGACATACTCGCAGGGATGACATTTCTTGGCTTCACACCAGACTCTGTTATAAATGCCTCTAGAGACTGGTTTTCTAGCATTTATCAGGATAGAAACTGCAGGGCCAGATACACTCCTCTCTTTCAAAACCAAGGCTTCAATAGCCAAGCCGTCAAATTTAGAGACTGTAAAGCACGGTGAAATATCAGACCTTGAGAGAGCAGGTCTGGATGCAGTGGAAGAACCCAATGCCTTGCCACTGCCAGTTTTTGAATTTGCTGGAGCTACCAGGATTACTAGTTTCCCCTCTAGCTGGATTCTGCGTAATGGATGCGGCAGCAGCTGAACCAGAGGAAAGGCATAGATCAGGGAGAATAAATACAAAAAATGTGCTGCGCCAGATGTGCACCAATAAACATAAATGATGTTAATATAATCAATGTCTAAAGTCCATACAAGCTGTGATTGTGCTCAAAATCCAATAAATGTGCATTAGTGTCCAAGTGTCCAAATCAGAAATGCAATCTGGTGAAAAGTGCACACCAATCTGTGAAATCCCTCCACCTGCTAGATTGGCCTCTCACCTCCAAACAGGACCCAGACGGGCCAGCAAAAGCATATACTGAGGATATTAGACTCCTGGAAAGACACTCCAGCCTCTCACCTCCGGAGGTCTCAAGACACGAGACATGCGATGCAAAATATAAAAGGGAAAATATAGTGCTCTCCGTTTCAACAATCAGGCTTTATTGAGGAAAATAGAAGTTTACTCACATGTACAGGGCACTTCACCGTGCCTGCTGTTATGGCAATAATAGCGTGTGTGACTCGAGAGATGTTCGGCGTCGGTCACGCAAGCTCTGCCCCCCTATACGCGTTACGACGAGCGTATGGCTCCAACGTCTTCCTCGGTAGGGAGGGAGAACTCCTCCCAAGGAGTCACCAAAGCATCCACCCCGACTGCGAGTGGATCCCTGGCTCTGGGACACAAATCTCTTCAACTTGAGACAAATCTCTTCAACTTGACTTTTTGAATCTGGATGCCAACAGATCTACATCTGGGACCCCCCAACATTTGCAGATCAATGCAAAGATCTCGGGGTGTAAGGACCATTCCCACGGAAACATCTGTTGACGACTCAGACAGTCTGCCTGCCAGTTTTCTATTCCCGGAATGAAAACTGCCGATAGGCATAGAACACATTTTTCTGCCCAGGATAGGATGCTATCTACCTCTTTCTGGGCTGACCGACTTTTGTGCCTCCTTGATGGTTGATATAAGCCACAGCTGTGGCATTGTTGGATTGTACCCTGACAGAGTAACCCCGAAGTCTGGGAGTCCAGAATTTCAAAGCCTGACAAACTGCTCCGATTTCCAAGACATTGATGGGGAGACTTTTCTCTACCCAAGACCACTTTCCTTGAACCGTGGACTCCTCTCCAACCGGATAGACTGGCATCTGTAGTCACTGCTTCCCAGAATACTGTAATAAAGGATTTCCCTTTTTCCAAATTTTTGGTTAACAACCACCAACTTAGACTTTGATGTACTCTTGGTACCAGAGATATGCACTAGTCTAAGGACTGAACCTTTCTGGCACATGATGACAGAATGTTGTTCTGCAAGGGTCTGGCATGGAATTAAGCATAGGGAATGCTCTGAATGAGGACGCCATCTTCCCTAATACGTACATAGGGATACTTCTGCCTTCTTACCGGTAAAAGCAGATCCTTCAAGTCTGTGACCTTTCTTGATGGCAAAAATACCTTTGCCTGTATTGTGTCCACAAGGAAACACAGATACTCCAGACACTGGACCGGCTGTAATGCTGACTTTGCCAAGTTCAGAATCCAACCCAGACGTTCTAAACTGAACTGTCTGGAAAACATTTCAGCTTAGAGCCGAAGCCGATCAATTTATTAGTAATTTATCATCTAGATATTCTACCACTAATCTCCCTTGAGACCTTAGGGCTGCCAATAATGCAGCTTTTCTACTGCAAAGCGTAAAAACCTTTCATGGGCCTGAAAAATAGGCACGTGAAGGTATGCATCATTGATGTCTATGGATGCTAGAAATTCCTCTCCCTGCAGGGAGGTCATGACTTAACGAATTGACTTCAAACAGAAGGTACGAATTGACTCCATACAGCAAGTATGAATGTTCAGAAACTGGTTCTGAGCTTTGAGATCCAGAATAGGTCTCACGTCTCCGTTTGGCTTGGGGACTACGAAAAGGTTTGAGTAAAAACCCCTGAATCTTTCATACTCCGGCACTTCTGTAATCACTCTTTAGGACCTAAATGGTCCAGAGCCAGAAAAAATCCTCTTTTTTGAGGATCTGCAGGTACATTTGACTTTACAAACCGAGGATGCGGGAACACCCGAAATTCCAGTTTGCATCCCTGCGAGATGATCCTTTTCTTGATGGCAAAAATACCTTTGCCTGTATTGTGTCCACAAGGAAACCCAGATACTCCAGACACTGGACCGGCTGTAATGCTGACTTTGCCAAGTTCAGAATCCAACCCAGACATTCTAAGAACTGAACTGTCTGGAAAACATTTCAGCTTAGCCGATCGATCTATTAGTAATAGATTAGAAGCCGATCGATTTATTAGTAATAGATCATCTAGATATCCTATCACTGATATCCCTTGAGACCTTAGGGAAGCCGAAACTGGAGCTAGGATCTTTGTGGACACTCTTGGAGCCGTGGCCAACCCTAAGGGCAGGGCCACAAACTGAAAATGATGGTTTTCTACTGCAAAGCCTAAAAACCTTTTATGGGCCTGAAAAATAGGCACTTGAAGGTATGCATTCTTGATGTCTATGGATGCTAGAAATTCTTCTTCCTGCAGGGAGGTCATGACTGAACGAATTGACTCCATACGGAAAGTACGAATGTTCAGAAACTGGTTCCAAGCTTTGAGATCCAGAATAGGTCTCACATCTCCGTTTGGCTTGGGGACTACCAAAAGGTTTGAGTAAAAACAACTAAATATTTCGTCCTTCAGCACTTCTGTAATCACTACTTGGGACCTTAAATGGACCAGAGCCAGAAAAAATGATCTTCTTTTTAGAGGATTTGCAGGTATGTTTGACTTTACAAACCGAGGATACGGGAACACCCGAAATTCCAGTTTGTATCCCTGCGAGATGGTGGAAATAACCCAGTTATCCTGAATTAATTCTACCCAGGCCTTCGAGAACTGGGTAGAGAGCCTTCCCCCCCACCCGATTGAGTGGGGGCGCCCTTCACAAGAAAGGCTTAGAGGTAGACTTGGTAGATCTCTGGGCCAATGGGTTTCTTCTGCCCTTGCCCTGAAAGCTTGGTCCTAGATCCAGATGGCTGGGACCATCACAACTGCCTGGGATTAGAAGCACTGGGAGTCTGAGTGCTGGGAATCTTAAAAGAAGGACATTTGTTTTTCCTCTTATCGGGTAGCAACGCACTCTTCCCTCCCGAAATCTTTTGGATATATTTATCCAGATCATTACATCAAATAAAGGCGTTCTCCATGAAAGGGAAAGCCATCCAGCAACTTATTACACAGTAATCCCACAGACCAGCTTTTTAGTCATAGTATTCTGCTCATATGCACTGTCAAAAGAGCAAATTGTGACATTTGCTTAATGGAGTCTTTAAGAGCATCCACTGCAAAACATAAAGTGCGAGGTAGATCTGTCAAATCTTCAACAGACTCTCCTTGAGGAGGAACTGTCCTGGACACTCGCTTAATACGGTCTTTTAAAGACTGACAAAGTCATATAGCTGCTACTGCTGGTTGTATAGCAGACCCTCTAACAGCAAAGAAGGCTTTTATTAAAGATTCCAACTTTTTATCAGCTGGATCTTAAAAAACCTGGGCATTATCCACAGGACAAGTAAAAACTTTTCTTAACTGAAGAAATGGCAGCATCCGCAGTAGGTATAGATGATTTTCTTGTGAATTTTTCCTCCAGGATACAATAGTGAAAACCTTTTGGGAGGAACAAAAATCCCATCAGGGTGATCTCAATCAGCATACATTACCTGCTCCAAGAGTGGATGTAAAGTAAAAGCATGAAAACTATCACCCATGAACACCCATATTTTTTGGCCAAGGTGGTGTTCGTGTTTCACTTAAATCAGGACATTGTACTGCCTTCCTTTTTCCCAGATCCTCAAACAGAGGAGGAAAGGTTACTTCATTCTCTTGGGCAGTTCGCCATCAAGCTTCAAAATTGCAAAGCCGTGACTTGGTCGTCAGTGCATACGTTCACTAGATTCTATCAAGTGGATGTTAGGATAGAAAGAGGAAGAGTCTGCATTTGGCTGCAGTGTTCTGCAGACAGCTATGTAGACCTTTTGTGGTCTGATGGCAGTATTGATGATGACCCCCTCCACTCAGGTGCATTGCTATAGGACATCCCATACGTAATGAATATGGCTCTGTTTTCCGTGATGTACGATAAAGAAATATGGATTTTATTTTTACAGCTTACCTGTAAAATCCATTTCTTGGAGTACATCACAGGACAAAGAGGTCCCTCCCTTCTGGTATGGGGTATTTATTGCTTGTTACAAAACTGAGGTACTTCCTGCATAGGAGGGGTTAAATAGGGGGGCAGTGGGAGGGGTGGGGGGAAATAGGACAGGAGGTAGCAGCGGGACAGAAGAGGCGGGAATGGTGGTGGGCAGTGTGACAAGAGGGGGGGCAGTGTCACTCTGATCACAAACCTTGGGAATGACCAGTTCTCCCAGGTGGGGGGAGCGTGACAGGAGGGGGGCAGTGTGTCAAGAGAAGGATAGGGTGACATAAGGGGGCCGGCATGACAGGAGGGGGCAGTATGACAGGAGAGGGGTAGCATCACAGGAGGGGCAACAGAACAGGAGGTGGGCAGTGGGACAAGAGGGGGCAGTGGGACAAGAGGGGGAGCAGTGGGACAGGAGAAGGGCAGCATCACAAGAAGGGGGCAGTGGGACATAGGGGGGCAGTGTGTCAAGAGGGGAGCAGGGTGACAAGAGGGGGCGGAATGACAGGAGGGGGCAGCATGGTAACAGGGGAGTAGCATCACAGAGTGAAGCAGCAGAAAAGGAGGGGGCAGCATCACAGGAGGTGGGCAGTGGGACAGGAGGGAGGAAGGGGACAGGAGGGAGTCAGTGGGACAGGAGAAGGGCAGCATCACAGGGGGGCAGTGTGACAGGAGGGGGCACTGGGACAAGAGGGGGCAGTGGGAAAAGAGGGGGCAGTGTGGCAGAAGGAGGGCAGTAGGACAAGAGGGGGGCAGTGTGACAGGAGAGGGTCAGTGTGACAGATGGGAGGCAATGGGAAAGGAGGGTGCAGTGGGACAGGAGGGAGACAGTGTGATAAGTGGGGGGCAGTGTCACTCTGATCACACACCTTGGGAATGACCATTTGTCCCAAGTAGGGGGAAGTGTGACAAGTGGGGGGCAGTATGACAGGTGGGGGCAGCGGGACAGGGGGACTAGATGACAAGAGGGGGGCTGGGTGAGAGGAGGGGGCAGGAGAATAGGAGTGGGGTAGCATCACAGGAGGGTGGGCAGCAGGAATGGAGGGGGCAGCGTCACAGGAGGGGGGCAGTGTTACAGGATGAGGGCAGCATTTCAGGATGGGGGCAGCAGGACAGGAGGGGACAGCAGGATGGGAGGGGGGCAGGGTCACTCTGATCCCACACACCTTGGGAATGGCCACTTCTCCTTGGTGGGGGAAAGCCTGACAGGTGGGGGGCAGTGGGACAGAAGGGGCAGTGTTACAGGAGGTGGGCAGCAGGACAGAAAGGGGGCAATGTCACAGGAAAGGGGCAGCATCACAGGAGGGAGGGAGGCAGTGGGACAGGAGGGGGGCAGTAGGACAAGAGGGGGCAGCAGGACAGGAGGGGACAGTGTCATAGGTGGGCAACAGGACAGGAGGGGGCAGCGAGACAGGAGGAGGTTGTGTCACAGGAGGGGGGCATCATCACAGAAGGGGGAAGTGTCACTCACACAAACCTTGAGAAGTACCAGTTCTCCCAGATCTCATCTGTTCTGCAGTGGCTCCTCCAGATGGTATTGGTGTAGCCTAGTACATAGCAGGCAAACTAAAACTTTCATGCTGCGCTCTCTTTCCTACCAGTAATAGCCAGAAAGTTTTAGTTTGCCTGCAGGGGGCACAGAAGACATAAAAATCTGAATCCCCAGCAAGTGGCTGGGCATAAGTATTTTACCCCCCCCCCCCCCCAAGCTTAGCGCACTGAAGCGGCTTCCTATGCTGGCGCTGGCCCTGGTTCTATGACATTGTTCTAAATTGAATTATTGAAATATTTGTGACAATATAAGAATTATAAGAATGAAATTGGGCAATTCTACATTACTGTGTACAGTAATACTTTGGTTTGCGAGTAACCTGGATTACGAGCGTTTTGAAAGACGAGCAAAATTTTTTTGAAAATTTTACATTGATATGCGAGCACTGTCTTGATATGCGAGTAGTATTACACTGACAATATGAAAGTGCTTTAGTTCATTATAAGCATCCATTCTGGTAAATAACATGTGTCTCTATGCCTGTGCTGTATAAAAAAATGCAGATTATACCTTATATCAGGCGACTTCTCATCTCTCTGCAGAGACCTGAGTAGTTACGTGAGCGATGGGAGATGCTCTAAAACAGTATATGTAGAAATATGCATCTTTTATATACAGCACAGGCACAGGGACACATAATGTTATTTAACAGAGGGGATGGCTAATGGCATGCTTATACAGTACTGTACTACTGTATAGACATGATAGCAGCGGGAAGAAAGGATCGTGGAGTAGATGGAGCTGACAGAGCTGACAGGCAGAGAGGGGAGGTACAGGTGTGTATTTTGAAGTTCAGGTTAATCTGTTTTATTTTTACAGTACACTTTATACTATATTTAGTATTGCCGTAATCATTTTTATGAGGATAAATGGTTGTGGAACGAATCATCTGAGTTTCCGTTACTTCTTATGAGAAAATTAGCTTTGATCTACAAGTGCTTTGGATTGCAAGCATGTTTCTGAAACTAATTATTCTCGCAAACCAAGGTAATACTGTATAAAGAAACAAAGTGTAAAGCAACCAGATATGCAATGGAAAAGCTGAAAGTCTATCTATCTATTTTATTAGCTTAGAACAAATTAGAGACACCTTGATCACAGCTTGTTATTCAATCTTACCACTGATTAGAACAGCAAAGACTAATAGCTTCAAAACTTTCCACTTCTCAGAAGCTGCACTTCTAATATCAGCTTCAGCTGGCCCCTGTATATTAAAACAAAATGAGACTAAATATATTATTCATGCGTGCACATATAAAACAAAATAGAAGTTTTAGTTTCAAAGTACATAACTTAACTAGGAAGATAACTTGGGCCCATTACATTTCAACTCTTTCAGAAAACCAATAGATCTCCTTGTCGATTGGAATCCAGTGGAACTAATTTTAAAGCGTAACTCCACCTTTGTTGAGGAAAAAAAAGATTCTCCCCTTGGGTGATCTATGTACATAGCAAGGATTATAACAACTTTTGTTGCAGATTTCTACCTGTTGTTATTTTGAAGAAATCCCTGTTTGTGCTGAGTGGGTCTAATGGGAGTGGCTGTGCAGCTGCAGAGCACTAATGAGGAATTCTGCTCAGCCTTCATCCCTTTAGACATGTTCCTATTAGGAATATCTCACCATAAATTACATTTTTGTTGCAGGGGATGCCTGAAATCTGACTTAGGCAGACTTCTGGGAAAATCAGTGAGCCAATCACACAAGCAGGAAATTATGTTTCCTGGGGGGGCGTTCAATACACATTCTGTCAACAGAACAACTCCAGGTAGCCATATTTTCTGCAGATTGAAAGGGAAAGGTCAATTTTAATAACATTAAATTACAATATGACGTGTGTTGCAATTGTATACGTTATATTATTTTTTCTTTATATATATATATATATATATATATATATATATATATATATATATATATATTTCTTTATATATATATATATATATATATATATATATATATATATATATATATATATATATACCACTACAAGTTGAGGATGGGCTGAAGAGTCGGCCGGCCGGCGGCTCATTAACACAGACGCTCTTGATTCTTTTACTTGTGTAAGTTGCTCTCTTTATTTCCAATAAAATGTTTTACACTATGGGGCATTCCTTTGTTGTTTCCACATAACTTTAACTGGACCTATGTGGGGAGTCTTTTGAAACTACCTGGCATCGGATTAACATTGGAATCGGATGACTGATCTTTGGCTCATTTGTACATGCTTCTGGTAAGCGGCAGTGTTGTCGGTAGTGGCTCTTTCAAGTGTGGTTGATCCAGACTGTTATCCTGTCGGTCACCTTATGTTATCACCTGCACAAATCTTTATATATCTGGTAAGCAGGCAGTGCTTATGGGAGATGGTCTACAATTCTTCTTTATTTTTATACTTTCCTCTCTTTTTGCCTGGAAACTCTCTTGGCACCAGCCTGGATTTGGTGGAGGTTTCTGTGTCAGCACCTTTCTAGAGGAATTGCACAAGGGTGCATATTTATAATTTTTATACAGTATTATGCTATGGGATTTGTCATTTTATTTTTCATGGATTTGGGCCGAGTGTGCTGATTTTCCTGGTCCAAAGGAGCATCCCAATTGGTCCCGCTGTGAAAGAAATACACCGTTTTAATTGGGCATTTGATGATATATATTCTGGTAAAAAGTTTGCACAGCCAGTGGTCTTCTCCCAGATTTATATTTTCTCAAGGATTATTTATACAGGGACTTTCTGGACTTGCTGCTCTTAATATACTAGTTCCTATCATTGAACTATTGATATATGAATTATTTATGTAGCACTATTTGTCACTGGTCACTAGGGTGATATTTAACAATTCAGCGTGACTTACTTTTATTATTTCTATTTTGTGTTTGTCACACTTTAAGTTGCTGCTCGTTTTAGGAGCCTAGCGCGATTTATATCCTTTTTCCCTATTATTTTTTCTTTATTTGCAATTTTGTTTCCCCACGAAAGTGGAGTTACCCTTTAACAATGCTAGATGGTCCCATTTATGAGGGAAAATGTATTCCCTCTTCATGCACAGGTCAGTTGAGGAAATAGTCTTAAAACATATATCATATACTGTATATCATGCCACTGTATTTTTTAAAGTACTTTATTCCTGCAGCGCTGTCATGCGGTCACATGATCTTTCCCTGTTCTTTGGCATCTGCAGGGAAAGTTCTTTGGGAGGGGTTTCTATTACTCTGCTGTTGTATGCCCTCTAGTGTGTGAGTCTTTGTCTGACCAGCTCTAAATGGTGAAGTGCAAGTACCATGATGACTAAAGAAAATAGTTGCAGAAAAGCAATTCAAATTAAATTTTATATATATATATATATATATATATATATCAAAAACAGTTTTACAGCTCCCAATAAATATTTATTGAACATCAAATATGTATTTGTTGTGCATTAGTTCAGTTTAGGGGGAGTCAAAGATGATCGACACTAGCTTCCATTTTGTTCAGAAGGCATCTGCATTCAAGGCTCTTTTTTACTTTGCAGGTATTAGCAATTAGATTTGATTTATTTAATAATGATTTATAGATGTAGCACCCTTCTAGGTAGGTGCTAGGAGAACCCATAAGGGGGGCCCTGCCTGCTTATCAGGAGGGTCTGATTGTTCAGCTAGGCTGTCTTGTGTTCCCAGGTGTGCCTGTTGAGCTTGGGGAGTCTCCCCACTGTGTCCAACAAGGGCTCTTATTGGGCAGTGGAGGAAACCTGACCAATAGCACACCAGGGCTTGTATCTATCCCAGAATCTGCAGCAATGCATCCTGGGATGGGGTATAAGTCTGAGGTGAGCACATGACAGGGTGTCTTTGGTGGGAAGCAGAGTCCCAGGAGGAGGGTGACGGCTGTCTCTCCTCCTGTCAGTGTATTGAAAGGTCCTTGGCGGTTGGCCTAAAGGACAGAAGGTTGAGCTGAGCTGCAGTGAGAGGGAACCAGAGTGCTGAGGACCGAGTGGAGCTGCTGGGGCAGAAGTTTCCAGGAAAGCAGTGTCGTGAGTACTGAAAACTGCCCAGGGGTCTGCCAAGGATAGGGGACCACTCCAGAAGGTCAGAGGGATCCAGGAGCCAGCTAACCCAGTAGGAGGCTTAGAAAGGGGGTGCCAGAGTCTAAGCCCTGAAGAGAAGTGTGTGTAAAGAGGGTACCGGTGCGGGCCCTGAAGAGTTAAGCGTTACAGCGGATGTACAAGTAGTTATCTCAAAGGTAAGTGATAAAGAAGCTTTAACAAGGACTTTGTGCCACAAGAAAGTGTCAGAAGTCAGTTTGGTGTTAACAGACAGCAAGTCAGCGTTAACCAGCGCCAACCGGCGTTGACCGCCATTCAGCCAGTGTCAAGTCAGCGTTGGCAGGCATTTTTCTAGTTGTCCCACTCACATTGTATACACTTGAGTCAGAGGAGTATCCCACTCATCCCTTCTCCCATCCAATAAACCAAAAAAACCCAAAGATACTGGACTGTTCTTTGTCTCAGTGATCACACTTGGAGAACATACTTAAATGTGCTGTTGTTGCTAGCGGTAACCCTGGCGGACCCACATCCAGCAAAACGGCTGGGAATCCTGCTACATTTGGGGGCTCATCTGAGATTTCGCCATGGGTTACTGGGCCAGTTGCCCTTGGCAACGGCCGAAGAAAATGTAAAAAATCTAAATTTTTGTATCCGGAACTTTTGTTCAAAACTCAAGCCAAGTGTGAGGTCAGCTCTGCGGGAGGCAGGGAGAGTAGGATGAAGATTGAAGTGCACATGGAAGGTTGCATATGGTAACACAAATGTTCCAGTCAGTTCGGTAAAAAGATGGGAACCTTCCATTTTGATTATGACACGTACTCTGCTATCAGGCATTGGAAAGCAAGGAAGAGGTTTGTGTCAGTGAACAAGAGCTGCAGCTACTTAACAGAGAATGGTCAGTGGAGGGACGAAGAAGATGGTGGCCAGGGCACGAGGAGCAAGGTGCCAGGGGCCAGGTGTGTGTACAAGCTATATGGACTGGTGTTGACCGTGTTTATGACAGTGGAACGTTTATTCTGTACAGTGAGTGTATGGATACTGTGAAGATTGTAGTCGGCCATGCCGTGAGGAGCAGTGGGACTATCTTCAGAGACAGTATGGAGAGCCTTGCTTGCACATTTGTTGGGGAGAGGACTATTGACTGTGCTTTTAACAGCGGGATAATTATTTTGCCTGGCAAAGAGGGACAGCTGGCTCCAGGAGAGGGAGGCGTAGCTGGGGCCCTGTTGCAAGTAAGAAGAGTGGATGCTCGTCTGGCAAGGGACGTGGTCCGCTTTACAGTAACTTCCCAGTGGGCTAGAGAGAGAGAGAGAGAGAGAACATGGCATGAGAAGAGTTACTGTACTGCCCAGGAAAGCGGGATCCACACAGCACTGCCTAGCAGGAGGAGCCACCGCCCAACAAGGAAAAAAGGTGGAGACATCGGTCGCACCCAGCCAATCAGGAGTGACTAGGGGAGTCCATTTAATACCCCCCCTTCGGGTGTGGCTGAGAGGAAGACACGTGCGAGAGGAAGCAACATGGATCTTGCTGGAGAGCAGAAGTGTGTGACCATGGTCGCTTCACCTACTGGTGGGGAACCTGCTAGGCAGACACCAGAGCCGACCAGACAGCCCAGCCAAACCTTCGTGTGGGACACAGGCATCCGGATGGTGCCAGAAGGAGGACTCGCGCTGTGCACAGGAGGAGGCCTAGAGTACCTGGGAGAGGTATGTCCTCAATGCATCAATATTACTATGAAAGTGCAAGAGCGAAGTCAATGCTGGCAGTGTGGCTAACTGTTGCTGCGGTCAGAGAAGAGTAAGAGGCGGCCCAGGCAGATGTGTGTGTCTTGGGAGTCAGGATTCACTCAGGAGGTGACCGGTACAGAGTCCAGGTTCCTCTGCGGAGGCGGGAGGGGCATGATTCGTGTGAAGATAAAGCTAGTGGCCATGCAAGCTGACAGTGGGCCAGCATTATCAGTGAGAGGGACTCGGTCACTGGGATCTCTGGGAAGACGGTGCATGCCTGTCCAGCAGGCCAGGAAGTGGCCAGAGTGTAGACCAACCCCTACTGCAGCTGTAACAAGGTCTGCCCCTATTCAGCCGCAAACATGGCCTGCGGCCACTTAGGCCACACCTACAAGCACTAGTGGTGAGGAGGAAGCTGGGATTGTCAATGTGGGATCTCCCACGTTCCAGTATAAGTATGGATCTATAGAGGAGGGAATCGATGATTGGGAATCCACTGATGAAACAGAATAGGATTGGGGTTCTGAGGCTGGGAGCAGCTCACCAGGCCCTAAAGTTGTCACTGTTCCCGATAAAGAATTCAAAGAAGCCATAGAAAGAGGAGAGTTGGCTCAGAAACTGGGGTTCTGTGAAGCTTACACCAAAAGAATCCCAGATCTGACTCCACCTGCAAACTACGCCCGGGCTCGGGACCAAAATGAAGCTCATGTCTCTCTAATTATGAAGGAAGAGACCCCCTTCTCCTTGCTGGGGAGGGGTAATAGGAAAACTCTCCCCTGCTTATCTAGAATGCAGAGGTGGATGCAGTGCAAGGTGGCGATGGAGTACGGATGTGATTATCCGTATGCTCCTAGGGAGGTCATGCTGCTCATTGAAAAACAAAGGGACTTCTGGTGTAACGAGGCAATTTGGGACTTCCTCTTTGTCCCCAAACCTTTCAGAGACTCACCCAGGGCGGACCTGAAAGAAAAATTGAATGCAGTGAAAACGCAGTGGTACTATGGAAAGTCCATTTATGTTGATAGGGTGGAGGTCCGCCGTCCAGACAGATCGGGCCAGGCCTGGTCCATCTGAGTGCGGGACAGTCAGGGAGTCCTTGTTAGGGTCCCCCACCCTGAATATTACATCTTATTGCAAAACTGTGAACTTGAGGCTGGCTAGCCATCATACTGACCAAAAGAAAGGGACAAAATTATAATGCTGAATTATACAAGTTTCCATTCCAAGTTGAAAAGTGTTGTGTTATTTTGCAGACCCCTTGGGCCATCAGGCCAGGGTCTTTTTGGATTACAAATACTGTAAGAGAAACTGTGCAAGTTTCAAAGCAAGAAAAGAAAAAATGGATAGCCATCACTTGGGAGGTGCATCCAGGAAGTTTGGTGAGGGGTGCTCTGGAAGACCCCTTACATTTCTCTGACTCCGGTGGTTTGCCCTGTTTCCTAAGAAGAAGCGATCTGAGTGACAGCAGGAAGATGCTGTGTCTAACTTCTTCAAGGACTCAGATTCCCCCAGGAGGAGGGGAGAATTGGTCTCAGCGTGTCAAGTACTGATTAGCAGAGGAGTCAGGGAGTGGAGTGAGAAGCTCGCCCCTGCGGGGAGGGTCTTCTCACTCAACTGTTCAGATAGTCAGGCCTGTGATTGTTATATGTGTGCAGATGACTAACCTTTCATTTCTCTCTACAGGTGGGCTCACAGTAGAGACAGTCAGTTAGGAAGTTTATTTATCGAAAATCCCCACCAGGCAAATTTGTTTGGTGGGGGGTGCATCCATTCATGCACCTTAAACTGTTTATATATTTGTACAGCATACAGATGTGTATATATATTTTTCACGTAAATTATTTGTACATTTGTTTTTCCCTTTTCCCCCTTTTCCAAGTTTGTGGGATACTCCTGATTTTTGCAGATTTTTCTAGGAGGCGGCTGCCTCAGAGCCAATGGGGACATGGCTCATGTTTGATGGGGGATGGATGTAGCACCCTCCTAGGTAGGTGCTAGGAAAACCCATAAGGGGGGTCCTGCCTGCTTATCAGGAGGGTCTGATTGTTCAGCTAGACTGTCATGTGTTCCCAGGTGTGCCTGTTGAGCTTGGGGAGTCTCCCCACTGTGTCCAACGAGGGCTCTTATTGGGCAGTGGAGGAAATCTGAACAATAGCACACCAGGGCTTGTATCTATCCCAGAAAAGTGGATAAGGATAAAAGGAAAGTGATAAGGAAGCTTTAACAAGGACTTTGTGCCACAAGAAAGTGTCAGAAGTCAGTTCGGTGTTAACAGACAGCAAGTCAGTGTTAAGCAGCGCCAACCGGCATTGACCGGCATTCAGCCAGCGTCAAGTCAGCGTCGGCAGGCATTTTTCTAGTTGTCCCACTCACATCATGGAAATATGGCAGGGAAGTACCGCTCGCCACTCTGCCAAGGGGACACGCAGCCCGCACAAGCCGACCGCTGACCACCACGGATGTAATTTTTATACTTAATTCTTGCCTTTTAACCCATTGTAGTGGGTAATAAACTTTATACAAACTTACTACACTATATGGAGCCATATTTCCATGATGTGAGGAGGACCCAGCCCATTAATCCAGGCCAGCCTATAGGAGAGAAAAAAGGGGGAATCCATCCCAGCCCAGGGGGCATCTAAGCGTGAAAGATCCTAGTGCTGTAAAGCACATAGGAAAGTGATTTTATCTAGCCACAATTTATTACATACTGGGGCAGGAGAGAGCTTACTTACCCCGGGATGAAGGCTCACGCTGTCTGCAGCTTTTCTTCTGTGTTAAAATTCCCGCCGACACATCCCCGGAGAGTGTGGGCGGGGCAGACACAGGAGGAGAGGGGAGGGGGGAGGAGGGAGGAGGAGGACGATCTCTCTCTCTCTCTCCTCTCACACACAGCTCAGCCCTGCAGACAGTCCGGACTCGGAATGGACACAGTTACAGCAGGGCCAGCCTTTGGGGTGTGCGAGCTGTGTGGCCGCACAGGGTGTCATGGTCAATAGGGGCGCCGCGCGGCCATCACAGCTCGCAAACGATGAGGCCGCACAGTGGGAGGTAAGCGGTGACCGTGGCCTGGACAGGGTTACCTCCCGCTGTGCGGCTGTACCTGTCTCCATTCCGAGTCTGGACTGTCTGCAGGGCTGAGCTGTGTGTGAGAGGAGAGAGAGAGAGAGAGATTGTCCTCCTCCTCCTCCCTCCTCCACTCTCCTCCTGTGTCTGCCCCGCCCACACTCTCTGGGGATGTGTGTGGGAATTTTAACACAGAAGAAAAGCTGCAGACAGCGTCAGCCTTCATCCTGGGTTAAGTAAGCTCTCTCCTGCCCCAGTATGTAATAAATGTAAGGGGGGCTCTGATGTAAGGGGGGTCTGGGGGGGGCTCTGAGGTAAGGGAAGGGGGTCTGGGGGGGCTCTGATGTAAGGGAAGGGGGTCTGGGGGGGCTCTGATGTAAGGGGTGTCTGGGGGGGCTCTGATGTAAGGGGGGTCTGGGGAGGGTCTCTGATGTAAGGGGGGTCTGGGGGGGGTCTCTGATGTAAGGGGGGTCTGTGGGGGGCTCTGATGTAAGGGGGTCTGGGGGGGGTCTCTGATGTAAGGGGGGTCTGGGGGGTCTCTGATGTAAGGGGGCTCTGTTGGGAGTCTCTGATGTAAGGGGGGCTCTGTGAGGGTCTCTGATGTAAGGGGGGCTCTGTGGGGGGTCTCTGATGTAAGGGGGGGCTCCGTGGGGGGGTCTCTAATGTTAGGGGGGCTAAGTTATTAGTGAACATAAAAAAGTTCCAAGAAAAGTCCAATGAAGTGCCAAAAAGGTGCAAGAAAATGTGCAAAAAAGTGCAAATAAATATTTATGGTGACAAATTTTCAACGGAAGGTGTGCGCCAATCACCCCAAACTGACTCACCAGACCTAAATAAAATCTGATGTATTTTATGGAATCACGCTATGTTGATTCATTTTTTGCACATTGTAGAGGTTATGAATATTGAATTGTTATTTATCTAGTAGTGGTATATGATATGTATACTGTAGTAGCCATGCAGATTTAATTATTAATTTTGCACTGTGCACTTTTTATAACAGAAACAGATTTGGGTGACATATTTATATATCATTTTAGGGCAAAAACTATTTTTGCGCTGATTTTTTTCCCTGTTTTTATCTTGCTGCTGCACCCACTTGCAGTCAATTAGCAGCAATTATACTCTTAAATCGTTTTTCAAAATATACAGCCATGTTTAGGGAGGGCAAGAGGTGAGGAGGGGCGCCACAGGATTATCTCTCACAGGGCGCCTTAACACCTAAAGCTGGTGTTCCGTGAAAAAAACATACCCATGAAAGCTTAGCATTGCGCATGCTCGGAGGGTAGAGAATTTTCACGGTAGTGTGTTGTAATGTTACACTGCATCAGCTGTTGCCGCGGTTACATTAAAACATCTCCGCTGCAGCGTGAATCATCTCCGCTCCTACCCCTGTGACTTCCCTGATCTCAGCTAAATGTAAAAGCGGCGGCGGGTCTATGAAAATATAAATCATGGAGCAGAGATCTCTGTGATTTATATTTTCATACACCCGCCACTTTTACATTTAGGAGCCGAGATCAGGGAAGTGACAGGGGTAGGAGCGGAGATGATTCATGTTGCAGCGGAGATGTTTTAATGTAACCGCGGCAACAGCTGATGCGGTGCAACGTTACAACACACTACCGTGAAAATTCCCTACCCTCCGAGCATGCGCAATGCTAAGCTCCTCAGCTGTTCAATGACATATCCGGAGCTGTGAGCATGTGCACTGCTAACCTGCTCAGCTGTTCCATTACGTATATGACAGGAAGTGACGAGGGTAGGGAATTTTCACGAGGTAGGGTTTTTTAACGTACCACCGGCCCTGAGTACAGCCGCACAGCGGGAGGTTAGCGGCAGCCACGGCCTGTGTTAACCCTGTCCAGGCCGCGGTCGCCGCTTACCTCCCGCTGTGCGGCCTCATCATTTGCGAGCTGTGACGGGCCGCACGGCGCCCCTGTTGCCCATGGCGTCGTGTGCGACCGCACAGCTCGCACACCCCAAAGGCCGGCCCTGATTACAATTCCATACTTTGAACAAGGGGATGATGAAGTCACGTGACGTGGCGTAATGCATAGGCACCCTGGACCGGAAGTGATTTTGGAGACCTACATGTTGAGTATATGTTTGATATACCAAGGCACTTTTAGTACTTGTTTGATCGCGGTGGACTGCGCCTTAAAGGGACCATTACCACAGATTACTTAGACACACCTGGCTAAGATCGGTGGAGCATTGTCCAAAGTATGGAATTGTAATGAAAAGGTGCATTTAATTACTCATTAAGGTGAGAGTTTTGGGTGCACATAGGTGTTGCAAGGCGGTGGAAGCACACTAATTATCTTCACATTATCACACATGAATTGGTTGTCTTGAAGAAAGTGGATTGCACATGTTACATCACCGTTGATGCACTTTGATATGGGCTGCACAATTATTATGCAAATTGGCAACTATTATTATTATGCACTTTATAGGTGATTCAGTTTGATTATTTGATATGTCACAGGTAATTTATTGAAATGATTGATTGTATGCATTCATTCATTAGAGAGCTTATGCAACTCCATTTACATTAGCATATTGCTTTTACTTATGGGAAACAGTGGGTGTCTGCAGCAACTTGATTATTAGAATGTTCACACACATTTTGAGTTTAATTGTTTTGGGTAGACTATTATTTGCACCAGGGTAGAGCAGAGGTATACTTTTGTTACAATCAAGCAGCTTACTATATCCGCCCCTATAGTGTTTATCAATAGGAGGAGATGGAGGAGGGAGGGAGGGAAGTGTCATTTACCACTGTGCATACACCAACATGTTTGACTGTATAGTAATGTTGGCTGCATAGATAAGAAAAAGGAGAAAATGAAGAGTTTAGAAGCAGTGCTATTTTAATAGCATCATGGACCCCTGGGCAAAGTAATGCACTAGGGGCCCTACTGGCTTGCATCACCTGTGCCCCTCACAGTGCCCCCATACTTCAGGTGTTCCCATACATCAGGGTTCCTTATCACAGTACTGTAATGTTCTGGTACCTCTGGTACCCTTATTTCCACATTTCTCTCTTAATATTGCGTCCCATCTTGCTATCCAAATGGAATGCATACACCTTTAAGGGCAATGACGTCATCGCCGGGCGCCGCTATGAGCGGCTATTTCAATCGCCGGCTTTCTCTCACTCATTGCTCGTTCAAACCGCATGTTGCCTTGTCTTGTCCAATGCTGCCGGAGCTTCAAGCTATTCCCCTTGCCTGAACAAGACCGGAACCTCGCTACCGATCCAGTATCTCGCTACCGGATTACTCCATTACTCTTGGACCTTGCTACTACTAACCCATCTAGTGATAAGTACCCCGCAGGGGATTCCTTTCTCAAACCTAACTTTCACTATCTACTACTGCATACTAAAGGGACTATTACTATCTAAGCTATTCCTATCATCTGCATAGATTGCTAGCTCTTGGGACTACCATCACCTATCATTGCACTAGGTTACTCTCTCTTGCATACTTCATCTGCTGTCCCCTACCACCTGTTACTATACATGATTGCTAGAACCTATCTGCATACTATCATCACCTACCACTCTCCTGAATACTACTACTAAGTGCTCACCATTCTATTGCCTGTCTCTCACCTCTATTCTATCATATACATTCTATCACTCCAGGAACATCATATTGAGTGTATGTATATTTGCATAACAGGCTGTACACAGTGATGAAGTCCTGAGAGTTGGATATGTTGTTCAACACATTCTCTACATGACTACTAGAGTGTAATAATTCTGCAGCTGCAAATCCATTCACTAACAAAAGACGCATGAGCGTTACAAGTACCCATATATATCAAATATAAAATGCCCAAAAAAAACGCCTGCTGCAAAAACACACCTGGGCGTTTTTGTAGCTGGTGTTTTTTTGGGCATTTTTTTGGGGTCTTTGGAGGCAGGCAAAATATCTGAACTTCTGTATAGGGGTATATATACACACACACTTATATGTATATATACACATACATATATATAGGTGTGAAAGTAGCAGAACACTATACTTGCTCTAATGAAATAATTAACACCCATATGGCTCAGCTCCTATCACACCTATATATGTGTATAAATACATATAAGTGTGTGTGTATATATACCCCTATACAGAAATTCAGATGTTTTGCCTGCCTCCAAAGACCCACAAAAAATTCCCAAAAAAACACCTGCACCAAAAAAAAGCCCAGGTGTGTTATTGCAGGCTTTTTTTTGGGCATTTTTTTGGGTCTTTGGAGGCAGGCAAAACATCTGAACTTCTGTATAGGGATATATATACACACACACTTATATGTATTTATACACATACACACATATAGGTGTGAAAGGAGAGAAGCCATATGGGTGTTAATTATTTCATTAGCGCAAGTATAGTGTTCTGCTACTTTCACACCTATATATGTGTATGTGTATGTGTATATAAACATATAAGTGTGTGTGTATATATATCCCTATACAGAAGTTCAGATCTTTTGCTGCCTCCAAAGACCCCCAAAAAATGCCCAAAAAAACGCCAGCTACAAAAACACCCAGGTGTGTTTTTGCAGCAGGCGGTTTTTTTTTTTGGGCATTTTTTTGGGGGTCTTTGGAGGCAGGCAAAACATCTGAACTTCTGTATAGGGGTATATATACACACACACTTATATGTATTTATACACATACACACATATAGGTGTGATAGGAGCGGAGCCATATGCCTGTTAATTATTTCATTAGCGCAAGCACAGTGTTCTGCTATTTTGACACCTATATATGTGTAAGTGTATATATATATACATACATACATGTGTGTGTATATTTACCCCTACACAGAAGTTCAGATGTCATGCCTGACTCCAAACATGTCCTCAAAAAAGCCTTATAAATGCCTGCAGAGAAAAGCAGGCTGACAGGCGAGAAGCCATATCGCTGTTCTGTAAGTGACCTAAGAGAAACAATCTTTTCTCTATAGCAGTCACCCTGAAATGGAAGGGGTTTGTCACCCTGCCATAGCAGTCAGAGTCAGTTAACCCTACACTACGGTCCCCTTACACTTAACACTTTCCCTACAGAAACTAGATTATTAAATCTAACTAAAGTGGAAAATAGCACCCTAACTACACTAGATATCACTTTCCTCACACTAATAATTGCTAAATCACACTTTGAAGCAGAAGTAACAGAACTGCTTCCACTCTCTTCCATGTCCCTGTATTACAATGCTAGGAATTTGGCGGTGGCTATCTTATATACTGGGGGGCGTATTCATTAATAATTGGCCTCTGGACCCCCTAGTCACTGCAATCACATTCCTAGCATTCTCCTGCCCCCTCAATTGGCTTTTACTGATGGTTCTGGTCCAATCACGGGCTCTTAAAGCCCATTTCCTGACCCATTGCATTTTGGTCGGTTCTGGTTCCCGAATTCCGAACAGTCAATGTTCGGGTCAAACCGATGGTCGACCCGAACCGTTCGATCATCCCTAGTGGGGAACACTAATTAAGGAAGCAGTGGTTTTGTATATGTGAACACAAGCCTGTTTTTTTATGAAAGATTGAGCATATGCAAGCAAATTCATACCAAAGGACATCAGTGCCACCTGATCAGTGCAGCCTTGCTAGTGTCTCCTCATCACTGCCCATGAGTGCACTTTATCAGTGCCCATCAGTGCTGCCACATCAGTGCCCATCAGTGGCACCGCATCAGTGCAGCCTAATCAGTGCCCTTCAGTGCACATCAGAGCAGCCTCATCAGTGTACATCAGTGCCCATCAGTGCAGCTTCATTAGAGCACATCAGTGAAGAAGAAATTTATTTATTTGCTAAATTTTATAACAGAAAGTAAGAAAAACGTTTTTTTTTTTTCGAACTTTCGGGTGTTTTTCGCTTGTTTAGCAAAAAATGTAAAAACCCATTGTTGATCAAATACCATCAAAAGAGATGTCTGAAAAAATGATAAACATTTAATTTGGGTATAGGGTAAGCATGACCACGTCTGAAACTACTGACTGAAATATGAAAATTGGCTTGAACAGGAAGGAGGTAAAAGTGCCCGTTATTGAAGTGGTTAAAAGGAGGAGAATCATTCTGTAAAGGAAATCATGAGTCATTTGGGGAATTATTATCAAAAGACTTAAGATTTATTCATATCTACACTATGATGGATCATCTTGGGTTATGCAGTGGCAGTAATTATACTTTTAAGACTATCCCTATCCTGAGCCATAGCCCATGATTAAAGACAGTGGTTCTCAACTCCTGTCCTCGGGACTCACTAACAGGCCAGATTTTTAGTATTACCCTGGGGAGATGCAGACTAGATAACTGCAATCACTGAGCAGCAAATTATTACACCTGTGATTTATTTCAGTTATCTTGCTAACCTGGCCTGTTAGGGGTGCTGAGGACAGGAGTTGAGAAGCACTGGTCTAGTAGGTACATGTTGCAGTGCCATATTAGGCTGTGCTTGCTGGGAGAAATGCTTAAGACCTGCTTGAGCAATTGTGGAGAGCTCCATCCTGATCAGATATGTAGCACCCGCATATATTATGGTAAATGAGGTAGATAGACTTAGTGAATACACCTGTAAGTGCTGTTACAACTACAAGACGTTTTATTGGGGTATAACCTTTATGCTAAAGATGGTTTTCACCCAAATAAAAGGGGGTCTGATGTTGTGGGTGAGAGGTTTATAGGAAGGCTGGAGGAGTATTTCAACTAGTATTAAATGGGGAGGGTGAATTAGATTATAATGGGGCAGACAGGTCAGACAGGGATCAGTCCCTAATGGTGGGTGGAATGAGGAAAGATGGGTGGATGGCTATGGCAGGTTCATAAGAAGGTTCCCATGTTACAAACAACCATTGGAAATTGTATTATTTGAACTAAAATAAAAAATATGCAAAATATGTGTGCAAAATGGGACAACGTATTAAAGCTATTAATATTCCTGGCTATGCTTTCTTTCGCATAGACAGGGTAAAACGGAAAGGTGATGGTGTTTGTCTGTATGTGAGAAGTAATCTCAAAACAAATGTGAGAAAGAGGACCCAGTTGATGGAGAGTGTGATAAGGCTGAAGCATTATGGGTGGAACTGCATTTGGGTGTGCGTACTACAAAGGTAATCATTGGAGTTTGTTATAGGCCCCCCAATGTTAATGAGGAGGTGGAGACCTAGCTCCTTGCACAGATAGAAAGGGCTGCAAGGGCAGAGACGGTGATAATAAAGGAGGATTACAAGACAATTTTGGTACAGTTCATAGAGGCCCCAACTAGGAAGGATGCTTTCCTGGACCTGGTAATCTCTAACAATGCAGAATTTATTACTGATTTTCATATAAAAGAACATCTGGGTAGCAGTGACCATAACATGATTTAATTTAATGTTAGCTGCAAACAATAAGCACATACTGGGAAGATAAAAACTTAACTTTAAGAGAACAAATTTTCCAAGGATGAGGGTTGCTCACCAAGTCTTAGACTGGAAGGGAATATTGGCATCGATGAACACAGAACAGAAATGGGGATTTTTCAAAATGGCTGTATGCAAACACACTGCAAAATATAGTCCCATGGGCAACAAGTTTAAAAGGCTAAAAATAAAACCTATGTGGCTCATGCCCAAAGTTAAAAAAGATATGAATAATTAGAAAATAGCTTTTCAAAATATCAAAATGAAGTAACACTATGATTGTTTATTTTCAATCTTTTTTATTGGAAATGTAAAAACATATAGCGTGTACAAAAAGATGTCAGGATACAGCTCAAATATTGACAAGCAATCAGAAGGAGCACAATCATGAAAAATAACTAGTTCCTCGAAAGATGTATGGCCTCCAAGGCCTTAGCAATGGTGAAATAAGAAAATTGACAAAGCCAAAGAGCAACTACTGCTGTATGTTGTTAGGAACAGGGTTGGATAGACCTCATTAACTAACTGGTTCAAATAGTCAGGCCCAAACAATTTGAGTAAGAAAACTGTTAGGTTATCTAACTCCAACAGATATTCCACCAGAAGAGTTCTTGGGGGAACCGTGCTAAGGATATAGCCATTGAGGGGGATAAACTAAAGCCATGGTTGCAAACATGAACGCATAAGCACATCATAAGGCACAGCAGTAGTTATTATTAGAAGTGGTGAGATCTACCCAAGAAATATGGGGGAACTTTGAGAGACAGTAACCTCGCTCGGGAAAGTTACCCGTTCGCCATATTATGGGTAGGATAATGCTAAGCCCTAAGGGGAAGGACATGGGGTGCCTTCCAGCCCTATCATCATTTATATGTTACAGGGAAGATAACAGAATATGTAAAAAGGAAATAAAGGTCACAAAAATTCAAAAGGAATGACAGATTGCAAAAGAGAGTAAGACAAACCCAAAGAAATTCTTCAAATATAATAAAAGTAAAAAAGTCAGGCCGTTACAAAATAATCTGGAGTGTGTGACAGGGGACAAAGAGAAGGCAAACGTACTCAATACCTTCTTCGGCTCTGTGTATACAAAGGAGCGTGGGGGAGCTAATTTCCATAATGGGGATGGTATTGACACAGCCCCAAATGATCCACAATGGCTCAAAATTGTTATGATCCAGAAATATTTAGACAGAATAAAGGTGAATAAAGCACCTGGACCAGATGGCATCCACCCACATGTCCTAAAAGAATTGAGCTCTGTCATTTCAAAGCCATTGTTTCTAATTTTTAGGGACTCTTTAATGACTGGCATAGTACCACTGGATTGGCGTAAGGCCAATGTGGTACCTATATTTAAAAAGGGGCCAAAGTCTTTATCAAGTAACTATAGACCTATTAGTTTAACTTCTATAGTTGGAAAGATACTGGAGAGTTTATTAAAAGACCACATAGATGAGTTTTTGCTAAAAAAAAAAAAAAAAACTCTTTTAAATAAATGTCAGCATTGATTCATGAAAGTCAGAATTTGTGAAACAAATTTGATTTCTTTTTATGAGGAGGTGAGCAAAACCTTGGACGGGGGGTGTGGGCGTAGTATACTTGGATTTTGCTAAAGCATTGTTTGACACAGTTCCCCACACATGGTTAATGTGTAACGTAAAGTGTACAGGCTTGGAAAAATCAGTTTGTAAATTGATAGAAAACAGGCTAAAAGACCATATTCAGAGAGTAGTGGTTAATGATTCTTACTCTGAATGGTCTAAGGTTATCAGTAGTGGACCCCAATGTTCAGTGTTGGGACCCTTATTTTTAATATATTTATAAATGATATAGGGTCTGGAATAAAAAGTACTATTTCAGCCTTTGCAGATAACACCAAGCTATGCAGTGGAAAAACGTCCTTACAGTTTGTCTCCAACTTACAAGCTGACCTCAATGCACTGTTTAATTACTCAACTATGTGGCAAATGAAGTTTAATGTTGATAAATAGAGATGGGCGAACAGTTCGAGCCGAGCATAAGTTTGGCCAGAATTTCTCCTGTTCGCCTGTTCAACGAACATCTGAATTTGCGGTTAGCTCGGCGGGATGTTCGTTCCCTGAGCACCCCACAATGCATTACACACTTACAGTGCATTCTAGGACCCTAATTGGATGAAGCCTTACACCTGACTGCTGGTCAGGTGCAAGGCTTCTCCAATTAGCACTGTCAGAGCCCTGATTGGACAAAGTGATGATTACTTCCTCCAATCACGGCTCAGTACTCATAGTCCCACCCCCACACTATAAAATCTAACTTCCCATAGCCAGCTCTTGTAGTGTATTGGAGTGAAGATAGAGCGGGGCTCGTTTTGCTACTAGCAGTTAGTGTGTTCACTTATTGTGACTCTTGAGTGTTAGTTTAGTGTTAGTATAATGTGTGTGAATAATGTGTCAGTGTAGTGTGTTAGTGGAGTGCAGTGTTTAACACAACTTTACATAACATTTGTGTAGAGTGTTAGTACAGTGTGTAAGAATAGTGTGTCAGTGTAGTGCAGTGTTTAACACAGCATTACATTACATTTAGTGCTGTATGCCTTTTTTTTTTTTTGCATGTTTTTTTTGGGGGGGGGGGGGGTTAGGGTCTTCTTTTTGTCCCCTGCCTGTCCCCCTTCTTTAAATTGTCAGGCGCAGTTTTTCTGACTGCAATGTGGTGTTCCCTTTTTTTTTTTATAGTTTTTACATTTCTGTTAGCATCAATCCTCAATTTAAAGTGCAACGAACACCACATTTCATTGAATAAGATGCATCCAATTACACATTTCCCAGTATCTATACAATTTGGGTAATAAGCCCCCATCATGTCTGGGAGGCGAACAAGGAGAGCCAGATGTTCCCATGCCACTATGAGGGGGCCAGCAGCATCTTTGTCCACAGGCAAAGATGGACATGGTCCATCCTCAGGCAGGACACCTTTGTCTCTGTTTAGTGATGTTGCCTGTGCTATCCAGCCACAGCATGTAGAGGAGGTGGGAGGCTGGCTTACTAAACCATCTTCATCCTCCTCATCATCTATGTCCCTTCAAGCTGGCACTAGTGCGCAGTCCATTGCAGCTGCTAGAGCAGCTTATTCTTCCTTCTTGTCAACAGCTACTCCCGCCATAGCCCCAGCATCATGCATGGAGGAGTCAGCTGAATTATTTGAACACAGCGTCACACACTTGCTGCTTGAGGATGCACAGACATTACTTGATTAAGATGTTGGTTGTAAGGTAGAGGAATGGACTAACATGAGCCAACAGTGATGATGAGGATGGAGGGGATGATGATGATGAGGTCTATGATGCAACTTGGGTGCCGGATAGATCAGAGGAGGAACGTGAGGAGAAGAAACAACCCAAATGAGGCAGGATGTCCTCCAGAAGTGGGCATCATGGAAGAGTAGAGAGCAGCCAGCCTATGCTATCCGATTGTGGATCTGTTATCTCCTGGCCCACTACAGAGAGCTCAGCTGTGTGAGCCTTTTTTAGCACATGTGCAGCTGATCACACTGTTGCAATTTGCAATCTCTGCCAAAAGCAGATCAAGCGTGGCAAAAACACCAGCCATTTGGGTACCACATGCTTTACAAGGCATTTACCTCCCACCAGTCCATTGGCATGAGCACCTGAAAGCCACACACAAGGGAAAATTCTTCTCCTCCTCACTCCTCACCTCCCATGTGCAACCCCCGCTATATCTCATGACCTCTCAGCAGTCTCAACGGAAAGGAATGATAGTATATCAAAGGGTGTCACAAGTCCTTGCAACATGTCTGCCAGCAGCACACCACCAGCTGTAGAGTATGCCAAGCAAATGTCTCTGCCCCAGCTGCTACAGCACAAAAAATTGACACTTCCTGCATCATGCCCAGCATCTAAATTCCAGTTTGTCTAAGTTCCAGTTTGTCAAAATTGCTGTCTTTATAACTCCTGCCTTTCCATCTGGTGGATTCTGCCTCTTCTGTGAATTTTCAGAATGTGCTGTACCACAATGGCAGGTTCCCAGTTTCTATTTCTTTTCATGTAGGGCCATTCCAGCTCTGTACCATCACGTGGAAGGCAAACATTTTAGCATTGTTAGGTAAGGCAGTCAGTCCCAAAGTCCCCCTTACTGCTGACTCGTGGTCTAGCAAGCATGGTCAGGGATGATATATTTTGTTCATAGCACACTGGGTAACTCTGCTTGCAACTAGGAAGGATGCAGGACAGGGCTCAGTGCTAGAGCATATTTTGCCACTATGTCTCCATACAGCTGGTAGTGATGATGTCAGCTCCACCCCTTTACCCCCTCCTCCTCCATGCCCTCCTCTGCTGGATTGTCCTATCAACCACCAGTACCCCCTAAGCACTCAAGGGGCCACTCAACGAGTCAGGCTAAAGATGCCATACAGTGCTTCAGCTGGTCTGTCTAGGGGACAAGAGCCACACCGGAGCAGAGATTCTTTCAGCTCTGCAGGGGCAGGCCCAGAAGCTTGAGCCAGGAATGGTGGTGTGCGATAATGGCACTAACCTTCTGTCCACTCTTCGACAAGGAAAGTTAACATACCTGGCACATGTCCTCAATTTGGAGGTGCAGCTTTTCTGAAAGAGGAACCCAGGTTCACATGATCTTCTAAAGCAGGCCAGAAGAGTCTGTAGCCATTTCAGGAAGTCATACACAGTCAAATTCAGCGGGAATTCCACCTGCTGTAAACTGCCTGAGTTGTGACATGCCTGCCAGGTGGAACATAACTTTTGGCAAAGCTGCAGTGTCTGCATATGCAGCAGAGGGCCATCAACGAGTATGTGTGTGAATATGGCACAAGGACAGGCTCAGGGCACCTCGGCTTTTCTTTTCTCCACGCCAATGGCTGCTGATAAAGGATGAATGCACTGTACGGTCACCATTTCTGCTTTTCATGCCTTTTCAAACTTGTGGTGCATGGGCTCCCTTCTTCTCCAAAGCCTGGGAAAGGACCATAGAATTGGTGGCATCAAGGATAAGGGTCATTATTAGTTGGCAACTCTCTTTGATCACTGCTGCAAGGGGAAAGTTTCAAGACTCATCCCATCCTCACAGAGGAAACAGAGGATGAAATATCTTGAGGACACCTTAAAATGGAGTTTATGTAATGCCTTTCCTGACTTTGGTAGGTTAAAGTCTCAGGGAAAAGCCACTTTTGAGGCATCTGTTGGTTAAAGGAGGAGTGGTGGAGAAGGGGGTTGTCTCAGTGATGCATTTCAAAATTTAGTCTTTTTGAGTCCAGGGCTGTCAGCTTCAACATCCCATCAGCAGCATCTGTATCAAATGGTGGAAGATTATCTAGGAACAAAAACAGACATGGAAAGCTTTCCAGTGGATAGCCCACAGGGTTTCTGGGTCATGAGAATAGACCACTGGTCAGAACTTGCCCAGTATGCAATTGAGGCATTGGGCTACCCTGCATCCAGCTTGCTTTCCCAACGAGCATGCAATGCTGCTAGAGGTTTTGTGACAGACAAAAGATTGTGTCTGTCCACAGACTCCATTGACCAGCTGACATTTGTAAAAATGAATCAGTCCTTGATTAGCAGCAGCAATTAATTCCCTGATGCCAATTTTGCTTATTAAGCGTTATTGGGATCTTGACTCTAAGCTTGAAAGGCACAATTAACACCCAAGGACCAATTTTTCCGCACCTGTTTTTCATGGGCATCAAATACAATTTTTTTACCGCAAAGCCAATTCTTGCTTTTATCAAGACTACCTCTAAAAGGTTACGGGGTGAAGGAACCAACAACACCCAAAGACCAATTTTTCTGCAACAGTTTCGCAGGGGCGTAAAATTTTTATTTTTTACAGCAAGGCCAATTCTAATTTCATCAAGACTACCTCTAGAAGGTTACAGGGTGATGGCTCTAACAACACCCAAAAACAATTTTTCCAGAACTGTGTGACATAGATTTTTTTAAAGCAAGGCCAATTCTTGCTTTATTCAAGACTACCTCTAAAAGGTTGCTGGGTGATGGCACTAACAACACCCAAAAAAACACATTTTCCGCAACTGTGTGAGAGAGGTGTCAAATTAAAATTTTTTAAAGCAAGGCCAATTCTTGTTTTTTATCAAGACTACCTCAAGAAGGTTACAATTTTTCCAAAACTGTGTGACAGGGGCATCAAATTTACATTATTTTAAAGCAAAGTCAATTCTTGTTTTCATCAAGACAAGGTGATGGCACCAACAACACCCAAAGACCACATTTTCCACAAGTGTGTGACAGGGGCATCATTTTTGGAAACATTTTGAAAAATCACATTTCACTGCATTTAAAAAATACTAAATACTAAAGTTAGCACATTTTTTTTGTATATTGTGAACGTTGATGTCACGCCGAGTAAATAGATACCCAACATGTTACGGTTTAAAATTGCGGTTACCATTTCAGAGTTAGAGTGTAGCTCTTTTTTTTAAATTATTGCTCATGCTCTGGCGATCGCGGCGATACCTCACATGTGTGATTTGAACAGCGATTTAATTCGCGGCTCGACTTCCGTATATGTTTTTTTTTTGTGCGCGAGCTAACGATGACGGGGGCGGCTAAAATTTTTTTTTCTTTTTTCCTATTTATTTTTATTTTTTTTAACTTCATTACAGGTTTTTTAAAAAAAAAAAATCTGATCACTTTTATTGCTGTCAAAAGCAATGTAAACATCTCTTGTGACACCAATATGCAGTGACAGGTACTCTTTATGGAGGGATCGAGGGTCTAAAAGACCCTAGACCCCTCCACTACACTCCCATGTATGCAAAATGCCGAAAACTGCGTTTTTGCATACAGCCGTTTTTTAAGTTTGCCGCCTTTTGCAGCACAGTAAACCATAAGTGACGTCATGGACGCCGCCTCCGGGTTACGTCATCGGGGACCCGATCAAAGCCGTTTCTGGCTTTTATTGGGACTCCATCCAGCCGGCGGACGTGCCGGCTGGGTGCTCGGGGCTCCCGTCCCACCGGGAGCCCCGAGCAAATTCACAGAAGGCGGCGGGAGGGGGGGGACGTCCCCTCCCGCTCACCCGGGTAACAATCGAGTGGCTCCTGAGCTGCATCGGTCATTACTGACGGAAAGCCGACCGTCGGCTGTAAACCACGGTACTGGAATGGTGCCTCTAGCTAGAGGCATCATCCCGGTATACTACCGCAAAGTTTGCGGATGTAGTCCTATGTCACTTTGCGGTAAGTGGTTAACAGGGGCATCAAAATTAAATTTTTTTACAGCAAGGCTAATTCTTGTTTCCTCAAGACTACCTCTAGAAGGTTACGGGGTGAGGGCACCACCAACACCCAAAGACCAATTTTTCAGCAACAGTTTGACAGGGGCCTCAAATTAAATGTTTTTACAGCAAGGCCAATTCTTGCTTTTATCAAGACTACCTGTCAGGAACGTACTGCTCACAATACTGCAGTAACCCGGAAATGCACTGAAGTCAGCAGGCACGGACTTGCTGGTACCCATCCAGCTGTGAATAGACACGTGCCAGTGCACATGCATGTGCACAGAAGCGCACACAGGTGATCGTGCACATATGTGCTCATGCGTGCGCGGTAACCATTTACATTAGCGTCTAGTGGCCTATATAAGTGCAGCAGCTGCACTAGTCCTTTTCTGTTTGATCTGCAGCTGTTCCTGTATCCTTGCATCTGAACCTGTTGATTCTTGTATTTGATCCGGCCTGTCCCTGACTTTGCTTCATCGCTACCTACCCTTACTTTGGCTTGCTCTGGACTTTGCTTTGCCTCCTGATATCTGCCTGATTCAGTTCCAGCTTACCATCCAGCTCTGGTTATGGATCTGCTGTTCACCTCTTCACCCAGTGGAGAGATCACCTTGGCACCTGTACCTCACCGCACTCCTGCGACCACTGTAGCAACATCAGTGGTTCTGGAGTCGGGGCTGTACGAGAGGCTTCCTTCTGCACATCAGGCTCAGCCACTAGGTACATGACACTACCTTTCGAAGGTTATGGGCTGAGGGCAGCAACAACACCCAAAGACCAATTTTTCCTCAACAGTTTGCTGTAAAAAATTTTAATTTGTTTACAGCAAGGCTAATTTTTGCTTTTATCAAGACTACCTCTAAAAGGTTAAGGGGTAAAGCCATCCAACAACACTCAAAGCCCAATTTTTCCACAACTGTGTGACAGGGGCATCAAATTTAATTTTTTTATAGCAAGGCCAAATCTTGCTTTTATCAAGACTACCTCTAGAAGGTTACGGGGTGAAGGAACCAACAACACCCAAAGACCAATTTTTCTGCAACAGTTTCGCAGGGGCGTAAAATTTTTATTTTTTACAGCAAGGCCAATTCTTGCTTTCATCAAGGTTACCTCTAGAAGGTTATGGGGTGAACGCACCAACATTACCCAAAGACCAATTTTTACGCAACAGTTTGACAGAGGTGTCAAATTTAAATTGTTTACAGCAAGGCCAATTCTTGCTTATAATCAAGATTACCTCTAGAAGGTTATGGGGTGAGAGCACCACCAACACCCAAAGATCAATTTTTCCTCAACAGTTTGACGGGAAAGTCAAATAATTTTTTTTACAGCAAGGCCAATTCTTGCTTTTATCAAGATTACCTCTAGAAGTTTATGTGGTGTGGGCACCAACAACACCCAAGGACCAATTTTTCTGCACCTGTTACTTCTTTCCAAAGTCTGCAAAAGAGACATCAGACTCTAAAACAAAATGTTAATCTTGGTCTAAGTGTACTATAATTTGGCTTCTTCACATAAGGCTTGCTTACTGTGCTGCAAAACATTGTTATTTCCATCCAAAGTCTGCCAAAGAGACACCAGTATTTACTTTAAAAATCTCTAATCTTGTTCTGAGTGCACTCAATTGTGGCCTCATCATACAGACTGGCTCCCCAAGCTGTTGTTTACTAAATAAAGAAAGCTTGCAGGGAAAATCAATTTAAATGTCTTTTTTTTCTTTATAAATATCAGGTTTGCTGCAGCAGATGCTATACATGATAATGATGCGCCACTTTACTAGCAGACTAAGCGGATCCCCCAGGCACTGTATTTAAAATAACTTTTTGTTATTGTTTCACTAAGCATCCTTTAAAAACAATCTTTTTGAAAAGTTTTTTTTCTAAATTGCTACATGTTCCCCAGGGCAGTACCCGGGCCCCATATCCTTTCTATAGCCTATAAATTGCATATAAGCCTTCAAAATTGGGACTTTTGATTTTTCGTGTTCAGGTCCCATAGACTTTAACCACTTAAGCCCCGGAGAATTTTCCTGCTCAAAGACCAGGGCCTATTTTGCGATTCGGCACTGCGTGACTTTAACTGACAATTGCGAGGTCGTGCGACGCTGTACCCAAATGAAATTGACGTCCTTTTTTCCCACAAACAGAGCTTTCTTTTGGTTGTATTTGATCACCTGTGCCATTTTTATTTTTTGCGCTATAAACAAAAAAAAGCGTAAATTGTGAAAAAATAACAATATTTTTCTCATTTTTTATACGAAATTCCTTCCAAAAAAAGTAAAAATCAAAATTTTTTAACATTTTAGGCCAATTTGTTTTCTGCTACATATTTAGAGGCTCCTGGGTAAGCGACGTAGCCCTACGTCGGTTTGCCCAGGAGAGCCAGACTGCCGCAGTAAATAGTCGTGCGGCAGTCGGCAAGTGGTTAATGGAGTTCGTTGTTCGGGCCTGAAGTTTTGTGATGTTCGAAAATTCTGGAGCAAACTAAAAAGGGAGTCATGTGGGCCCATCTCCATTGATAAATGTAAATTTATGCACTTGGGGGCATCATACATACTAGGAGGGAGTACAACTGGAGGAATCAATGGTGGCAAAGGATCTGGGTGTTCTAGTAGATCATAAGCATTTTTATTGGCATGCGATTCCATGCAGCGGTTTCCAAAGCAAGCAAAATCCTTTCTTGTATTAAGAGAGGTATGGGCAACAGTGAGATTTAATTTTACCCTTGTACAAATCATTAGTAAAACCTCATCTGAAAAATGCAGTTCAGTTTTGGGCAACAGTTCACAAAAAGGATTCCAATGAGCAAAACGAATTCTGGTTGGCCGCACCTCCAGTAAAATCACCTTTATTTCAGCAAGTTCATAAAAACATATCCAAAAACACAAATAGAGGGGAGCAGCATCACCAACTAATGTGTTTAATGCTTTCTTAGCGCTTAGTCATAGCTCACATCTAAATGTCCACTACAGAGATATATATGCAACAATTGCTTGTGATTGGAACTATCTGTGTGAAACAATTGGTTTGCTGCTGCCAATAATCGGCTGATTACCACCCCTGCATAGGGATACAAATGCAGAAATTCTAACATATATAGCCGATATAAAAAAAAAATATATGAATAATAAAAAGAACAGACTGAATTAAAACTAGAAAAAATGTCTATCGGGGTTACTAGTAAAAAAAACCTAGGATGCAATTTGTTCATTCATAAAAATATGACACATCTCACATCTCATCTGACACATCTCATTTATAGTTGAGCCCAACAGGTTTCCGTGATCCAAAAAACATCCTTTTTACACAGAAGTCTGAACTTATCACCACCTCTCCTGGGGACTGTGAACTTTTCTACACCTTGCATATATAAAGCTGAGGGGACACCAGCATGACAACCATTGAAGTGGTTAGCAACATTGGTTGAATGTTTCTTGTTAATATCATAAAGATCGTCATGCAGGCGACCTCTAAATCTGCGGGTAGTACAGCCGACATAGTCATTTTGCAAAGGTTGCATGTGATTGTATATATCAAATACTTAGTGTTATAATTATTGAAGGAAGTAATAGCATGATTTTGGTCGTTACTAGTAGAATGCACAAAGTCTCTTCTTTTAAAGTGATTGTAAAATCTCGTTTTTTTTTTTTTTGGGTTAAAAACCAGTTATGAAGGAATCAATGGTGGCGAAGGATCTGGGTGTTCTGGTAGATCATAAGCTTATTATTGGCATGCAATGCCAAGCAGTGGTTTCCAAAGCAATCCCACATTAATTTGGCTTCTTTATAAAAATTGGTATTATCACTGCATACTCTGCAGTCTCAAAAACTGTCCAACGGTAATGCTTTTTATAGTATGCAGAGGATGTCCCAAATCGGCTCTGAGCATTGTATTGCCAGCTGTTGGCTTTTTGTAAAGTCCAGATGTAACCCAATTTCCTTCACTGGACAAAGTCCCATCCAGGAAGGAAATCAAGCTAGAATCAGCTGTAGGGAGAACACAGGCGCCACTCTAAGTGCAGTATAAAGGATTTATTCACATAAAATCACATACATGGGTACTGTTATGTTATTTTATGTGAATAAATCCTTTATACTGCAATTAGAGTGGCGCCTGTGTTCTCCCTACAGCTGTTTCCAAGTCCTATTCTACTTGTCATCAGTGCAGCCTACAGAGTGCATGGTATATGGATTACATATGGACTTGAATATATGGACTAAATGTTTTATGGACTATAGATTATCTTTTTGTCCTACATTGAGTTCCTTTGCCATTTAGGTCCACAGTTTGGAACCTGTGGGTCCCATATTCTTCCTCTTTTTGCGCCAGTTTTTATTTTTTGAGCTAGAATCAGAGTATTCTGTGAATTTTAGATTAAACTCATTATCGTTCAGGTATTCAAGCCGATACTCAAGATTGCCAATCTTTGAAAACCAAATGAATAGGAGATCATCTATGTAGTGAAAGTATGCCTCCACAAACGATCAATAGGAATTGCCAACCCCAAAGATGCTGGACCTATTTCACCAACCCATGTAAAGGGTTGGGGAGGGACAGAGAGAACATGGCTCCCATAGAGGCCCCACACCTCTGGAAGTAGCAATCCCCATTGAACATGTAGAAATTGTGCGTTAACAAATAATCCAGACTTTGATGGATAAATTCTCAATGAACTAATGAATAATTGCTGAAACGCTGCAGGAAAAAAAAGCGACAACCTGAAGACCTAAAGCATGTGGAATCGAGGACTATATACTGGCGGCTGGCCACATCACATGTGATCTATATACTGTATAATCTTGCTGCCACTCAAAATCCTGCAAGTCAGCCAACAATTTTATGGTATCCCTGAGATATCCAGGTGAATCAATCATCATTGGCTGAAGTTGGTGATCAACCCATTTACTTAACCGTTTGTTTAAAGAGCCTAAGCTGGCTACAATTGATCTGGCGACCAGTGGATTTAAACCTTTATGTACTTTGGGCAAGTGATGAAAAACCGGCATAATAGGAGCTAGTGGGGTAAACATATCACTTTCCTCTTGAAAGAAAGCGATCTGTCAGTTTCTCATTTCTACAAAGCAGATAAAAACTGAGAGATCTATTAGTAGAAGCAACACACATTACACTCATTACACATAGTTAGACACACGGTTAACCCTTTGATCGCCCTAGATTTTAACCCCTTCCCAGACAGTGTCATTAGTAAAGTGACATGTATATTATTATCACTGATCACTGCATTAGTGTCACTGGTGATGTCAGTGGCAGTTAGCCAGTTCACCCCTACCCCCCCCCCCCGCGTTAGTTAGTGTCAGATTGTCCGCTGCATTATCGCAGTCCCATTATGAGTTTAGATAATCACAACCATTAGTAGTTGAATATAAATTAAAAAAAATAAAAATTCTGGTATATATACCATTGTTTGTAGACACTATGATTTTCACACAAACAATCAATATACATGTATTGGAACTTTCTTTTATAAAAAGCAGCAGAATACATTTTGGCCAAAATTTATGAAGAATTCTTTTTTTTTTCCCTATATTTTTATTTTTTCCAATAAAAAAGAATCACATACAAAAACAGTAAAATACATTCCATAATACCTTATTTTAACCCTCTCCCCCCAGATCCTCACCCACCCTCTTCATGTCCCATTTAGAGTTATTATATTACCTAAACAGACTTTCTAAATATTCACAATCTCAGGTGCCAGTCCTGGAGTTTCAAACAATGCTTTCCATATCTGTTCAAATCTACTTTTACCTCCCCTTCTTATATTAGCCAGCTTTTCTCTTATTAAAGCGGAGTTCCGGGCACAGAAGTCATTTTTTACTAAACATACCCCCGGGACAGTCAGGGCTAGCACATTCCACAATGGCTAGCCTCTGATCTGTCCCGGTTCGCACTTACCTTTTAGAAGAAATACTTACTTATAAAATTTCTTCCACAGCGTTTCCATCTCTCTTGTGGGCAGCTGAAGCCGGCGCGGTCCTCTTCTGTGTCTTCTTCCGCGTCTTCTTGTCCCAGAATGCGCCTGCACCGGCCCCTCTCGTCACTTCCGGTGCAGCGCCGCATTCCTAAACAGCTTCTGGGCATGCCCAGAAGCTGTTTAGCAGGGGAATGCGGCGTCGCCCGGAAATGACGAGCGGGGCCGGTACCGTTGCATTGATTCCTGGGAGCTATGACGTTCAGCTCCCAGGAATCATAGCGAGACAGGAAGTGACGGGGTGAGCCGCGGCTCCGAGGGAGGAAGTACTCTGAGGTGAGTATCTTCGATCTTCAATTACAAGGTAAGTAAACAAAAAAAAAAAAAAAATCCAATTCCCTTTCAGGTGAGGTCTACCTAGCGGAGGGGCACAAAAAAAAAATAACGTTTTTGTGCCCAGAACTTTAATATACTATTGACCATTCTCAGCCAATCTGTTTCATACAGTGGCCTACAATTTATCCACATCCCTGTAATGACTTTTCTAGCTTGATACAGACATCTCAAAACTGCTGTTCATTTAGACCCAGAACCCATCCTCTGCTCCATGTACCCAATACACATAGCACCGGATCCAGTTGTAAGTTTGTTTCAAACACTGAGTTTATTTTGTCCAGCACCTCTTCCCAATATCTATGTAGTTTGGGGCACCTCCAAAGAATATTAATCAAGTCTCCAACTGCAACCCTACATCTGGGGCAGGATGCATCCGGGTGCCCCCAAACTAAAACAATCTTTTTGTTGCATAGTATGCTCTGTGAATAATATAAAACTGTGTGAGTTTCTGAGCTGCTGAGAGGGATAATGTATCTATTGAGGTTACTATACCATCCCATTGCATGTCTGTTAATTTCCCCACAACCTCCTCAAATTTTACTCTACTAGAAAGCCGAGAGTCTTTTTCAAGTACTTTTAGAAGTATATTTTTATACAGTTACAAGATCAACCCCTTTAACCACTTCTGGACCGGAAGGATTTGCCCCCTTAATGACCAGGCTATATTTTGCGATATGGCACTGCGTTACTTTAACGGACAATTGAGCGGTCGCGCGACACTGTACCTAAATAAAATTGATGTCCTTTTTTCCCCCAAATAGTGCTTTCTTTTGGTGGTATTTGATCACCTGTGCGATTTTTATTTTTTGTGCTATAAACAAAAAAAGAGCGACAATTCTGAAAAAAAAAAAACAAAACAATATTTTTCACATTTTGCTATATAACATTCCCAAAAAAAAAAATTAACAATCAAAATGTTTTAACATTTTAGGCCAATTTGTTTTTTGCTACATATTTTTGGTAAAAAAAATTGCAATAAGCGTATTTTGATTGGTTTACACAAAAGTTATCGCATCTACTAACTACGGGAAAGATTTATGTCATTTTTATTGTGTTTTTTTTCTTTTACTAGTAATGGTGGCGATCTGCGATTTTTCTGCTGGACTGCAACATTGCGGTGGACGGATCGGACCCCTGACTGACATTTTTGACACTTTTGTGGGGACCAGTGACATTACTACAGTAATCAGTGCTAAAATAATGACACTGACAGGGAAGGAGTTAACAGTGTGGGTGATCAAGGGGTTAAATGTGTACCCAGGGGGGTGTTTCTAACTGTGGGGGGTGTGGCTTGTGAATGATCATAGAGACCTGTGATCCTATATAGAAGGATCACAGGGGCTCTGTGATCATTCCAGGGAGAAGAAGGGTCAGCTGTGTTTACAACAGCTGTCTGTTCTTCTCTCTCAGCGGGGAACGATCACTGGTGTCAGGCGGCAATCTGAGCCGCCTGCCCCATGCATTGGCTTTCCCGCTGATGTGCGGGGGCTGGAGCCCCCAGCTGCCTGCGCACGACCGACTTATAGCAACGGCGGTTTGCGCAGGAGTGGCTGCCTGCCGCAGTATATTATTATTATTTTTTTTTTCAGAATTGTCTGTCTTTTTCTGTTTATGGCGCAATAAATAAAAATTGCACAGGTGATCAAATACCACCAAAAGAAAGCTCTGTTTGTGGGAAAAAAAGGACATGCATGATACTGGACTGTGACTTTTCATTAGATAAGAGAGTACAGTTGGGTCTCATCTTAATAGTTTCATCACAGTTGATAAGTCTAGGAAGGAAAGCTATATTGAGTCATTTATAATTGGCTATTAACACTTCTTGTAATATGTGTTCAGTGACCTACTGAGTTTAACTCCTAGGGCCAGTTCAAACCACATGCAGTCCAGTGCATCAAAAATGCATGGAAAGTAGGTTATATGGTTTTCAGTAGTTCACATCAGTTCCATGCAGTTCCAGTGTGTTCCAGTTCCAGGAAAAAAAAAATAGAACATGCTGCATTTTTCCTGCACTGTAACTCTGTAAAATGCATCAAAATTGCACTGGAACGCACCTAAACACACCTAAACACACATGTCCTTATTTCAGGTTAAAAAAAAAGAGGGTGAAAAAATGCCTTGGACTGCATCAAAAAACACACCAAAACGCAAAGGAACGCATCAAAAATGAGTCAAAATCACGCATGCAGAAAAGTATCTGGAATGCACCTGGATTGCATTTCTATTAGTGATCGACCAATATTTTTTTTTTGTGCCAATACCGATATTTTGGTTATCGGATATCAGTATCGGCCGATATTGGCCGATATTTTCAGACATTTAAAATGTTTTCTTTTTCTTATTTGTCACATATACTCTTGTGGAGGGATCTGGAAGTCTAAAAGACCCCAAACTCCTCCTCTGCACTTAAAAGCATTCAAAACAACCAAGTTTGGCTGTTTTGAATGCTGTCATTTTTTTTAATCTGGCGCAAGTAACCGGAAGTGATGTCATGACATCACTTCTGGGTTTTTACATGGAGACCCAATCAGAGCCGAATGCGGCTTTGATTGGGTCTTCTCTTCAGCGGCCGTGGATGTAGGATGCCCGGGTCTCCCGGTGGGACGAGCCACGGAAGGCGGCGGGAGGAGGGGGATGTCCCCTCCCGTTTCTTGTAATGACAGCCGAGCGTCTTCTTAGCCGCATCAGTTGTTTACAAGACAGCCGACCGGTGGCTATGGATGCCGGTACTAGGGTGATGCCTCTAGCTGCAGGCATCACTCCGGTACAAGCACTTTCCTGGAATATCGGCAATATCGGTAACCTCAGGGGGCGATTCCGATATATCGGGGTAAGTGCATATTGGCCCTCGATATATCGGCTTTGCCGATAATCGGTCAATCCCTAATTTCTATGGTGTGAACTGGCCCTTACTGTTATTGCTGAGCAGTCTAAGTGAGTAAAACAATATGTGTACTTATGTTTCAAAATAATTGTTAGCCAGCTGTAGTTCACTTATTGAATATAGCAGTAGTAAAATTTTCTAAAGCCATACATTTCTGGCAGTCAAACCATTCACATCCTATTGTTTAGGTTATGCTACTTTATCAAACCAGCATTTGTGGTACATTTGCTAATGCAAGGCCTCTAAAATGATGATTGAAAACAATATTTATATGTACTATCAGTATCTTGCCCTACAGCTAAGATTTTATTCCATGTTCCCACATTAAAACAGTGGGCATATAAGCAATAAAGTAACCTTTCTACTTATGCCTGATTGGTCCTTCACTACTACATTCCTGCTGACTACCACAGCTAAAAAGTTTTTTTTTCTACTTTTGCTGCAAAGTTTTCCCTGCAGATTATTCTATACTGGCTTCTAGCAATATTGAGCAATAGTGTTTCTTTATTGGGGTTGCAAGAAACACAGCTGACTAGTGATGAGCAGAACACTCTCCGGTTCGGTTCACACCAGAACACTGCAAACAGGGGAAAAGTTTGTTAGAACATGTGAACTTCATTGCAGTCTATGGGACTCGAATATGAAAAATCATAAGTCCTCATTTTAAAGGCTTACAGTGGGGATCGAAAGTTTGGGCACCCCAGGTAAAAATTTGTATTCATGTGCATAAAGTAGCCAAGGAAAGATGGAAAAATCTCCAAAAGGCATCAAATTACAGATTAGACATTCTTATAATATGTCAACAAAAGTTAGATGTTATTTCCATCATTTACACTTTCAAAATAACAGAAAACAAAAAAATGGCATCTGCAAAAGTTTGGGCACCCTGCAGAGTTATTATCTTGTACTGCCCACTTTGGCAAGTATCACAGCTTGTAAACGCTTTTTGTAGCCAGCCAAGAGTCTTTCAATTCTTGTTTGAGGTATCTTTGTCCATTCTTCCTTACAAAAGTCTTCTAGTTCTTTGAGATTTCTTGGCTGTCTGGCACGCACTGCTCTTTTAAGGTCTATCCATAGATTTTCAATTATGTTGAGGTCAGGAGATTGTGAAGGCCATGGCAAAACCTTCCGTTTACGCCTCTTGATGTAATCCCCTATGGATTTCGAGGTGTGTTTAGGATCATTATCCATTTGTAGAAGCCATTCTCTCTTTAACTTCAGCTTTTTCACAGATGGCATCAAGTTACCATCCAAAATTTGCTGAAATTTTATTGAATCCATTTTTCCTTCTACTCGTGAGATGTTCCCTGTGCCACTGGCTGCAATACAACCCCAAAGCATGATTGATCCACCCCCATGCTTAACAGTTGGACAGAGGTTCTTTTCATTAAATTCTGTGCCCCTTCTTCTCCAAACGTACCTTTGCTCATTCCGGCCAAAAAGTTCAATTTTAACCACAGAACTTGTTTCCAAAATGCATCAGGCTTGTCTATATGTTCATTTGCAAAGTTCAAACGCTGATTTTTGTGGTGAGGATGTAGAAGAGGTTTTCTTCTGATTACTCTTTCATGAAGACCATATTTGTACAAGTATCTCTTTATAGTGGAATAGTGTACCACAACTCCAGTGTCTGTCAGATCTTTCTGGAGGGATCGTGCAGTCAAATGTGGGTTTTGAATTGTTTTTCTCACAATCCTGGCCTTCCAGATCTTGCTTTAACTTCCACTGTTCCTGATGACTGCCATTTCTTAATTACATTCCGAACAGAGGATATTGACATCTGAAAACGCTTTGCTATCTTCTTATAGCCTTCTCCAGCTTTGTGAGCGTCAACATTTTTCAGTATCAGTTTTCTAGACAACTGCTTAGAAGATCCCATGGTGCTGATTGTTGGGGCAAGGTCAGATGAGTCTGGGCATTTAAAACCTTTGAGATTGACATCACCTGGTCTTCCCAGACGATGCTTGAGAACAAGCCATGACACTGGCAGGTCTCAGCCTTGCAAAGGGGGCAGTGCATGCTATAAATTCTGCAGGGTGCCCAAACTTTTGCAGACGCCATTTTTTTTGTTTTCTGTAATTTTGAAAGTGTCAATGATGGAAATAAAATCTAACTTTTGTTGACATATTATAAGAATGTCTAATCTGTAATTTGATGCCTTTTGGAGATTTTTCCATCTTTCCTTGGCTTCTTTATGCACATAAATACCAATTTTTACCTGGGATGCCCAAACTTTCGATCCCCACTGTAAATGCAAGTTATTGCCCAAAAAAGTGTATGGGGGTCCGGGTACTGCCCTGGGGGACATGGACCAATGCAAACATTTTTTTTCCTAAAACGATCATTATTAAAGGAGCAGTGATTTTAATGATGCTTAAAGTGAAACAATAAAAATGAAAAAATCCTTTAAAAATGTAATGAGCCTGTAAAGTGATGCATTTTTGCAATGTTTGTAGCCTGCTGCAGCAATACTGACATTTCTAAAGGAAAAAAATGCAATTTAAACTTGCTCGCGGCTGTAATGTATTGTCGGCTTCTGGCAATACAGAGAGAAAAATATGACAAAAAGCCTTTGGGTCTGGTACAGATTTTAAGGAACCAGTGAACATTTTGGCCCAAAGGGCCAAAGTATGGACTGGGGGGCACCCCACACCATTTTTTTCATGTTTTTTATCTGTATTGCCGGGAGCCGACAATACATTACAGCCACAAGCAAGTTTAAATGTCATAAATATCAGCCCTACACTACACTGCACTGCTTGATATATATCCTGCAATAACTGATAAAAAAAATAATATATATATATATATATATATATATATATATGTAAATTGTGACAGTGCAGTCAGCTGTGAGTGGGTATGTCGCACAGGATTGTCAACCAGGCAGGTTGAGAGGCTTCAGGAGGATCACATACTTATGGTTCAGGTGTGGCTGGGTCTTTTAGTAGAGACAGGACCAGGGTCCTCAATGCGGAGGAGTCCTGGTGTGCAAGGGAGAAGTGTGCATGTCTGCACGGTGCAGTCTAACAGAGCAGACGGAGGGCCCAAACCTGTGGGCTTGAGCAGCAAGGAAGCTGTAAAAGGAGAGTGTCAGTAGGGGTACAGAGTGTGTACCAAACAGGGACACTGTTACAGGGTCAAGAGGACTGAGGTCAAAACCTGAGATGCAGTGCTGACCAGAGAGCCAGGTGGCTTGGTATTTTTTGCGTATTATTACTTTACTGCTGAGTAAAGTTGAAACCACTGTGTGGGTATCCTGAATGGACTGTCTTTCCCTTTTCTTTAATAAAAGTGGGCCAACAAGCCCTTGAACGGCACAACTGGTGTGGACTCAGCTCACTGGTAAGCTCTTAAGCTCTACATTTAAGCTAAAATAAGCCCCAAATATCACAATATATATATACACACATATATATATATATATATATATATATATATATATATATATATACTACACTGCCTGATCTATTACTAGATACAATGCACAATCCACTAACTACCTGCCTAATCTCACTCCTATCTCGCCTAAAACACTCTACACGGCTGCCGTATAAGCAGCAGCTTAATAGAGTGCTGGGCGTGGCCCCTGAACCATGATTGGCTAAAGGCACCCTGCCTTTGGCCAGTCACAGACATTGTGCTGTGATTGGCCAAAGCATACAGGTCATGTGCATGCTTTGGCCAATCATCAGAAAATCAGTAATTTATTCACTGCACCAGCGCAGTGCATTATGGGGCGCTCATCGCCAGGCAAACTTCCCACCGAGCGCCCCATTTGTTCGTGTGTTCTGCGAACACACGAACGCCCGATGTTCGAGTCGAACTCGAAGCTCATCCCTACAACTGACATTTTTTAGAGGTTAAAACAGGCAAAGAGGAGCTAATATATAACCTCCTCCCCGCCTGTCAAACACACCCTCAGAGGACAACGTCTGTGTAAATGAGCCCCGAGGGTGTTTCCTGGAAAGAAATGGTGCTTTGAGCAGGAGGTTAAGTAATAATAGAATATGAATTCTGCTTTTTCTTTACAGAATTGCTCCACACTATCACAACCCTGCTTACAGAGTCACAACAACAAATCTGTCCACTGTTACTACCTTCATGACACCTGAGCATTCGAAGTAGGGCCGGATTGGCCTACTGGGATTGCGGGAAAATTCCTGGTAGCCACAGACTCTGACATCTTCTGTACCATGTCCGCAGCCTCTGACATCTCCTGTACCATGTCCACAGACTCTGACATCTCCTGTACCATATCTGCAGCCTCTGACATCTCCTATGCCATGTCTGCAGCCTCTGACAGCTCCTGTATCATGTCCGCAGCCTCTGACCATGTCCTGTACCATGTCCGCAGCCTCTGACATCTCCTTTATCATGTCCGCAGCCTCTGACATCTCCTATACCATGTCCGCAGCCTCTGACGTCTCCTATACCATGTTCACAGCCTCTGACATCTCCTGTACCATGTCCACAGGCCACAGACTTTGACATCTCCTGTACCATGTCTGCAGCCTCTTACATCTCCTGTACCATATCCACAGACTCTGACATCTCCTGTACCATGTCTGCAGCCTCTGACATCTCCTGTATCGTGTCTGCAGCTTCTGACCATCTCCTGTACCATGTCCACAGCCTCTGAAATCTCCTGTACCATGTCCGCAGCCTCTGACATCTCCTGTACCAATTCTGCAGACTCTGACATCTCCTGTACCATGTCCACAGCCTCTGACATCTCCTGTACCATGTCCGCAGCCTCTTACATCTTCTGTACCATGTCCGCAGCCTCTGACATCTCCTATACCATTTCTACAGACTCTGACATCTCCTATGCCATGTTTGCAGCCTCTGACATCTTCTGTATCATGTCCGCAGCCTCTGACCATCTCCTGTACCATGTCCACAGCTTCTGACATCTCCTGTACCATGTCCGCAGCCTCTGACATCTCCTTTACCATGTCCGCAGCCTCTGATATCTCGTATACCATGTCCGCAGCCTCTGACATCTCCTGTACCATGTCTGCAGACTCTGACATCTCCTGTACCATGTCTACAGCCTCTGAAATCTCCTATGCCATGTCCGCAGCCTCTGAAATCTCCTGTATCATGTCCGCAGCCTCTGACCATCTCCTGTACCATGTCCACAGCCTCTGACATCTCCTGTACCATGTCCGCAGCCTCTTACATCTCCTGTACCATGTCAGCAGCCTCTGACATCTCCTATACCATTTCCAGAGCCTCTGACATCTCCGGTGTCATGTCCGCAGCCACTTACCATCCCCTGTACCATGCCTGCTGACTCTAAACATCTCTTGTATCATGTCTGCAACCTCTGACTATCTCTTGTCTTTTATCATGTCTGCAGTCTCTGAGGGGGAGTTTTGAGAGGAGTTAACAGTGGGAGTGCCGTCTGGATGGGGGTCATATGAAAAGTCAGACGTGAGCGGACTGTGGTGAGGAGACTATAGGATAAAAGTAGAGCCACCAAGCTGGAGCCGACTGACTGAGCCCTGCATGGTGCATCTGAGAGGAGGCCAGTGACAGCGCCACCAGGCCAGTCTGGGGGGGGGGGGGGTCAGTGATGTAAGGAGGGAGTAAATACAATAATGTAGTGGGGCACTGATATAAAGGTTTTCCCCTTATAGCAGTAACCCCCCTTTCCTTAGTGTATTCTTTCTGCGGAAGGTGGTCTCTGGTCACCAGAGCCCCCCCCACAATCCCAGAGTTCCTGGTGTTCTCAGGGTCTGCAATATTGCCCTTTACATCAGAGTTCCCCTTTACATCAGAGTCTGCAGGATTCCCCCTTGAATTGCAAGGGGGAACACTGCGGATCCTGATATTAAGGCGAACTCTGATGTAAAGGGCAATGTTGCAGACCCTTATGTAAGTGGGAAGGGGAATGCAGTGGACTCTGATATAAGGTGGTCTCTTTTCAACAGAGCCCCCCCTTATATCAGAGTTGCCTCTTAGATCATGATGTGCAGTGTTCCCCTTTATGTCAGAGTTCTTTTGCACTGTAAGGGGAAATCCTGCAGACTCTGATTTAGGGGGGAACTCTGGGATGGCTGGGTTACATTAACCTGACCTTCATGTAAATGGAGAAATATGTTTTTTTACTTTTATTTAACTTAACACATTGCTAAAAGTTTTAGCTACATGTTTATCGTTTTACTATTGATATTTAAAACTGTTTGTTTCTTCCATACTTTAAAGTAAATCTCTTTAATTATTCTTTATTCTTGCAATATATCATCAAATTAATAATTGAACTGCTCTTGATAATCGCTCCACTTTTTCCACTTTTAACCAGCATTTGCTCTTATACAGTATCTTCCAAAAGTGAGCACACGTCTCACGTTTTTGTAAATCATTTATAATATCTTTTCATGTGACAACACTGAGGAAATGATACTTTGTTACAATGTAAAGTAGTGAGTGTACAGCTTGTATAACAGTGTAAATTTGCTGTCCCCTCAAAATAACTCAACACAAAGCCAATAATGTCTAAACAAAAAGTGAGTACACCCCTAAAAAAAAAGTGAGTACACCCCTAGGTGAAAATTCCAAATTGGGCCCAAAGTTTCAATATTTTGTGTGGCCACCATTATTTTCCAGCACTGCCTTAACCCTCTTGGGCATGAATTTCACCAGAGCTTCACAGGTGGCCACTGGAGTCCTCCTCCACTCCTCCATGACGACATCACAGAGCTGGCTGATGTTAGAGACCTTGCACTCCTCCACCTTCTGTTTGAGGATGCCCCACAGATGCTCAATAGGCTTTAGGTCTGAAGACATGCTTGGCCATTCCATCACATTTACCCTCAGTTTCTTTAGCAAGGCAGTGGTCATCTTGGAGGTGTGTTTGGGGTCTTTATCATGTTGGAATACTGACCTGCGGTCCAGTCTCCGAAGGGAAGGGATCATGCTCTGCTTCAGTATGTCACAGTACATGTTGGCATTCATGGTTGCCTCAATGAACTGTAGCTCCCCAGTGCTGGCAGCACTCACACTCACACATTCAGCCCCAGACCATGACACTCTCACAACCATGCTTGACTGTAGGCAAGACACACTTGTCTTTGTACTCCTCACCTGGTTGCTGCCAAACACTCTTGACATCATCTGAATCAAATAAGTTTATCTTGACCTCATCAGACCACAGGCCATGGTTCCAGTAATCCATGTCCTTAGTCTTCTTGTCTTCAGCAAACTGTTTGCGGGCTTTCTTGTGCATCATCTTTAGAAGAGGCTTTCTTCTGGAACGACAGTCATGCAGACCAATTTGATTCAGTGTGCTCAGTTTCATAGTCTTGGCAATCTTCTTATAGCCTAGGCCACCTTTCTGTAGAGCAACAATTCTTTTTTTCAGATCCTCAGAGAGTTCTTTGCCATGAGGTGCCATGTTGAACTTCCAGTGACCAGTATGAGAGAGTGAGAGCGATAACACCAAATTTAACACACCTGCTCCCCATTCACACCTTAGACCTTGTAACACTAACAAGTCAAGTGACACCGGGAAGGGAAAATGGCTAATTGGGCCCAGTTTGGACATTTTAACTTAGGGGTGTACTCACTTTTGTTGCCAGCGGTTTCAACATTAATGGCTGTGTGTTGAGTTATTTTGAGGGGACAATAAATTTACACTGTTATTCAAGCTGTGCATTCACTACTTTACATTGTAGCAAAGTGTCATTTCTTCAGTGTTGTTACATGAAAAGATATTATAAAATATTTACAAAAATGTGAGGGGTGTACTCACTTTTGTGAGATACTGTATATACAGTATAAAGCCCTATGTGCTTTCATATCTGTCTTCTCTACAGTATCTATAATACACCCTTCAAATGTGCTTTGAAATGCATGGTTTTCCCTTTTATAATTATGAACAAAAAAATATTGCTGTTATGCTGTTGGGCTGGTATAATAATGCTACAGGGCTGTTTTTTATTCCCAGTCTGTCCCTAAATGGAAGTTTAAGCATCACCTGTTTCCGATCACCAAGAAGATGAAAATGAGCACCTATAGCAGTGTTTTCTTCATGGGAATTTTTATCATCCTAATAAATAATCTCCCTGAAACATTTAATAATTGAAATCCCTGAAATAAAGGAATTTCCTAAAGTACTGCATTTCTGTGTGTCCTGGGACTCAAGGATGAACAAATATATTATTGTCAATCATTCACAGGGAGAAATCTGTTATCTACAGCCAACCTAAAACTAAATTATTTGGCAGGACCTTATACACGTATTCAGCTAGGTTTTGGCAATGCAAAGAAGCTTGGAAAAAAGAGCACTTACCCCATCCTGCAAGAGAGTTCTGAAATCTACAGTGAGGGGAGATGAATGATATTCAGTTTCCTGCTGTCCAACATCCCACACTACTGTCTTGCTAGGGTCTACAAATGACCCCAATTAAACTGTGCCATCCGATGTAGCCATTTCTACTTGTCAAAATAGCCGACTCTACCTCCTCATTATTATAAGAGGGCAGGGGCGGATCCAGGGGGGGGGGGCAACGGGACAATTGCCCCCCCCCCCGAGAAAATATTAAGTCCACAGCTTAGTTTAATAGGTGCCACAGCTCTAACTAACACTACCTTTTGAATAGATGCAGCGCACTCCCGCTGCTAATATTGAGTGGTTTCAAAAATCATTTTCTATTCCACTAATTCCACTATTCAATATACAGCCTTGGGTTAAAAAAAATTAAGTTGTGGCCTGCAGCAGAGCTGAATGATATTTGGGTTTTTTGGGGTTCATCTCATACTTCTGAAGATTTGAGGGTGCTGCCTGTTCCCTCCCCCTACTCCTCATCCAGCCTTTTAGGGGTACAAACAATAGTAATTGGGGCCTAGTGTGGTTGTGTACGTGTGATATACATACACTTTTTTTGATCATATTTTCTATTCCGCTATTTAATCAAAAACCTTTGGGGATCAGTTAAATTGGGGGATAGTCTGTGTTGGTACGTGTGAGAGAGATCCACCTTTCCAAGTTTTTGGGGTTCATCTCATACTTCTGAAGATTTGAGGGTGCTGCCTGTTCCATACTCCCCCCTACTCCTCATCTAGCCTTTTAGGGGTACAAACAATAGTAATTGGGGCCTAGTGTGGTTGTGTACGTGTGATATACATACACTTTTTTTGATCATATTTTCTATTCCGCTATTTAATCAAAAACCTTTGGGGATCAGTTAAATTGGGGGATAGTCTGTGTTGGTACGTGTGAGAGAGATCCACCTTTCCACGTTTTTGGGGTTCATCTCATACTTCTGAAGATTTGAGGGTGCTGCCTGTTCCATACTCCCCCCCACTCCTCATCCAGCCTTTTAGGGGTACAAACAATAGTAATTGGGGCCTAGTGTGGTTGTGTACGTGTGATATACATACACTTTTTTTGATCATATTTTCTATTCCGCTATTTAATCAAAAACCTTTGGGGATCAGTTAAATTGGGGGATAGTCTGTGTTGGTACGTGTGAGAGAGATCCACCATTCCAAGTTTTTGGGGTTCATCTCATACTTCTGAAGATTTGAGGGTGCTGCCTGTTCCATACTCCCCCCTACTCCTCATCCAGCCTTTTAGGGGTACAAACAATAGTAATTGGGGCCTAGTGTGGTTGTGTACGTGTGATATACATACACTTTTTTTGATCATATTTTCTATTCCGCTATTTAATCAAAAACCTTTGGGGATCAGTTAAATTGCGGGATAGTCTGTGTTGGTACGCGTGAGAGAGATCCACCTTTCCAAGTTTTTGGGGTTCATCTCATACTTCTGAAGATTTGAGGGTGCTGCCTGTTCCATACTCCTCCTACTCCTCATCCTGCCTTTAGGGGTACAAACAATAGTAATTGGGGCCTAGTGTGGTTGTGTACGTGTGAGATACATACACTTTTTTTGATCATATTTCCTATTCCGCTATTCAATAAAAACCTTTGGGGATCAATTAAATTGCGGGATAGTCTGTGTTGGTACGTGTGAGAGAGATCCACCTTTCCAAGTTTTTGGGGTTCATCTCATACTTCTGAAGATTTGAGGGTGCTGCCTGTTCCATACTCCTCCTACTCCTCATCCTGCCTTTAGGGGTACAAACAATAGTAATTGGGGCCTAGTGTGGTTGTGTACATGTGAGATACATACACTTTTTTTGATCATATTTCCTATTCCGCTATTCAATAAAAACCTTTGGGGATCAATTAAATTGCGGGATAGTCTGTGTTGGTACGTGTGAGAGAGATCCACCTTTCCAAGTTTTTGGGGTTCATCTCATACTTCTGAAGATTTGAGGGTGCTGCCTGTTCCATACTCCTCCTACTCCTCATCCTGCCTTTAGGGGTACAAACAATAGTAATTGGGGCCTAGTGTGGTTGTGTACGTGTGAGATACATACACTTTTTTTGATCATATTTCCTATTCCGCTATTCAATAAAAACCTTTGGGGATCAATTAAATTGCAGGATAGTCTGTGTTGGTACGTGTGAGAGAGATCCACCTTTCCAAGTTTTTGGGGTTCATCTCATACTTCTGAAGATTTGAGGGTGCTGCCTGTTCCATACTCCTCCTACTCCTCATCCTGCCTTTAGGGGTACAAACAATAGTAATTGGGGCCTAGTGTGGTTGTGTACGTGTGATATACATACACTTTTTTTTGGATCATATTTTCTATTCCGCTATTTAATCAAAACCTTTGGGTATAAACAATTAAATTGCGTGATAGTCTGTGTCGGTACGTGTGAGATACACCTTTCCAATTTTTGGGGCGCATCTCATAGTGCCGAGGATTTGAGGGTGCTTCAGTCTGCCTCCTGCCTGTTCCGAACTCCTCCTACTCCTCATCCTGCCTTTAGGGTAGAAAAAATTGTAATCGGGGCCTAGTTTGTGTTTGTACGTGTGAAATACACCGTTTTGTAAAATTTGTCCTATTCCGCTATTCAATATACACCCTGTTTGAGTGTAAAAAATTAAATTGCGGGATAGTCTGTACCGGTACATGTGAGATACACCTTTTTAAATTTGTTTGGCGCATCTCCTTCTACCGCCGAGGATTGCAGGGCGCTTCAGTTTGCCTCCTGTTCCCAACTCCTCCTACTCCTCTTCCTCATCCTGCCTTTAGGGTACAAAAAATTGTAATCGGGGCCTAGTTGGTGTTTGTACGTGTGAGATACACCGTTTTGTAAAATTTGTCCTATTCCGCTATTCAATATACACCCTGTTTGAGTGTAAAAAATTAAATTGCGGGATAGTCTGTACCGGTACATGTGAGATACACCTTTTTAAATTGGTTTGGAGCATCTCCTTCTACCGCCGAGGATTGCAGGGCGCTTCAGTTTGCCTCCTGTTCCCAACTCCTCCTACTCCTCTTCCTCATCCTGCCTTTAGGGTACAAAAAATTGTAATCGGGGCCTAGTTGGTATTTGTACGTGTGAGATACACCGTTTTGTAAAATTTGTCCTATTCCGCTATTCAATATACACCCTGTTTGAGTGTAAAAAATTAAATTGCGGGATAGTCTGTACCGGTACATGTGAGATACACCTTTTTAAATTGGTTTGGCGCATCTCCTTCTACCGCCGAGGATTGCAGGGCGCTTCAGTTTGCCTCCTGTTCCCAACTCCTCCTACTCCTCTTCCTCATCCTGCCTTTAGGGTACAAAAAATTGTAATCGGGGCCTAGTTGGTGTTTGTACGTGTGAGATACACCGTTTTGTAAAATTTGTCCTATTCCGCTATTCAATATACACCCTTTTGGAGTGTAAGAAAATTAAATTACGGCATAGTCTGTATCGGTACGTGTGAGTTACACCTTTTAAATTTGTTTGGCGCATCTCCTTCCACCACCAAGGATTGCAGGGAGCTTCAGTTTGCCTCCTGTTCCCAACTCCTCCTACTCCTCTTCCTCATCCTCCCTTTAGGGTACAAAAAATTTGAATCGGGGCCTAGTCTGTGTTTGTACGTGTGAGATACACCGTTTTTTTATCCTTTTTCCTATTCCGCTATTCAATATACACCCTTTTGGGGTAAAAAACATTAAATTGCGGCATAGTTTGCATATTTGACTGTGAGATACACCCGTGCGATACTGTTGTTGTTTTGTTCCGCTATTCAATAAACACCTTTCTAGGGCAAGATCATAAATTACAGAAATATGAGGAGACCGTCAAATAGGGGCCGTGGCCTGGGTCGTGGTGCTGCTGGTAGAGCTCCTGTTGCAAGGAGAGGACGTGGTCGATCTGTGCCAGCTACACGCACAAGTGAAACACCTTCCACAAGTGTGAGTAGGCGACAGAACCTGCATCAGTATTTGGTAGGGCATCATGCGCCTCTAGACGTGATGAGGCCTGAAGAAGTACAGGCGATAGTAGATTGGGTTGCTGACAGTGCCTCCAGTTCCTTCACATTGTCTCCCACCCAGTCTACTGCAGAAAGGTCAGAGTTGGCACCTGCAGCCAATGTCCAACCGTCTTTCACCACACCCCCTTGGAAATCAGGCAAGCAGTCTGAGCCCCAATCCATACAGCAGTCTCTTCTTCTTTTTGAGGACTCTGTCAGCAGGGTTTCCCAGGGCCATCCACCTAGCCCTGCCCCAGAAGTTGAAGAGATTGAGTGCAGCGATGCCCAACCACTTATTTCTCAAGATGAGTACATGCAAGGACCATCGCAGCACGTCTCCGATGATGACGAAACGCAGGTGCCAACTGCTGTGGCGTTCAGCATTGTGGAGACCGACAAGGAGGGCAGGGGTGAAGACTGGGTGGAAGATGATGTGGAGGACGATGAGGTCCTCGACCCCACATGGAATGAACGTCATGCAGGTGACCTGAGTAGTTTGGAGGAAGAGGCGGTGGTCGCACAGAGCCACCAGCACAGCAGAAGAGGGAGCAGGGTGCAGAAGCGGAGCGGCCGTGCCCTAGACACTACGACCGCTACTGCCCAACGCAGCAAGGGAACGAGCGCACCAAAGTCAGCGTGGAAGTTCTTTAGAAAAATGTGCTGATGACAGGACACGAGTGGTTTGCACCCTGTGCAATCAGAGCCTGAAGCGAGGCATAAACCTTCTCAACCTGAGCACAACCTGCATGATCAGGCATCTAAGTGCAAAGCACGAGCTGCAGTGGAGTAGACACCTTCAAAACCAAGAAAGGTCTCTGGCTCCTCCTGCTTCCTCTTCTGCTGCAGTCTCGGCCGCTCCAGCCACATCTGTAGTGATACCGGCACCTGCCACCCCGCAAACAGAGGATCTGTCAGCAACACCACCACCTGGGTCACCAACCATCTCCACAATGTCCCGTGGAAGCGTTCAGCTTTCCATCTCCCAAACACTTGAGAGAAAGAGGAAGTACCCCCCTACCCACCCGCGATCCCTGGCCCTGAATGCCAGCATTTCAAAATTCTTGGCCTTTGAAATGCTGTCATTCCGTCTGGTGGAGACGCACAGTTTTAAAAACCTTATGTCGGTGGCTGTCCCACAGTACGACGTGCCCAGCCGCCACTACTTTTCCAGGCAAGCCATCCCTTCCCTGCACAACCAAGTGGGGGAAAAAATCAGGTGTGCACTGCGCAAAGCCATATGTGCCACGGTCCACCTAACTACCGATACGTGGACCAGTAAGCACGGTCAGGGGCGTTATATCTCCCTAACGGCACACTGGGTAAATGCAGTGGCGGATGGGCCTGAGGCGGATAGCAATTTGGCGCATGTCCTTCCACCACCGAGGATTGCAGGGCGCTTCAGTTTGCCTCCTGTTCCTAACTCCTCCTACTCCGCTTCCTTATCCTCTACCTCCTCCTCATCCAGACAGCGTAACACCTTCACCACCAACTTCAGCACGGCCAGGGGTAAACGACAGCAGGCAGTTTTACAACTTGCCTGTTTGGGGGACAAACCACACACCGCGCAGGAGTTGTGGAGGAGCATGGAACAGCAGACAAATGAGTGGTTGCTGCCAGCGAGCCTCAAGCCCGGCCTGGTGGTGTGCGATAACGGGAGAAATCTCATAGCAGCTCTGGGCCTAGCCGGTTTGACGCACATCCTTTGCCTGGCGCATGTGCTGAATTTGGTGATGCAGAGGTTCCTTAAAAACTACCCCGATATGTCAGAGCTGCTGCAGAAAGTGCGGGCCGTCTGTGCGCACTTTCGGCGTTCTCACCCTGCTGCTGCTCGCCTGTCAGCGCTGCAGCGTAACTTCGGCCTTCCCGCTCACCGCCTCATATGTGACGTGCCCACAAGGTGGAACTCCACCTTGCACATGCTGCAAAGACTGTGCGAGCAGCAGCAGGCCATAGTGGAGTTTCAGCTGCAGCACGCACGCGTGAGTGGCTCTGCGGAACAGCACCACTTCACCACCAATAACTGGGCCTCCATGCGAGACCTGTGTGCCTTGTTGCGCTGTTTTGAGTACTCCACCAACATGGCCAGTGCCGATGACGCCGTTCTCAGCTTAACTATCCCACTTCTATGCCTCCTTGAAAAAACAATTCGGGCGATGATGGAAGAGGATGTGGCACAGGATGAGGAGGAGGAGGATGAGGAGGTAACATTTCCAAGGCTTTCAGGGCAGTAATTCGCAAGGGGCTCCGAGGGTGGGTTCCTGCACACACAAACGCCAGGGACACAATTGTCCAGCAGGGGCACAGTTCTGGAGGATGAGGAGGAGGAGCTGGAGGAGGAGATGGAACCATGTTCACAGCAGGGTGGCACCCAGGCCAGCTCATGGCCATCACTGGTGCGTGGCTGGGGGGATACAGAGGACACAGACGATACACCTCCCACAGAGGACAGCCTTTCGTTGCCTCTGGGCAGCCTGGCACACATGAGCGATTACATGCTGCAGTGTCTCCACAACGACCGCCGAGTTGCCCACATTCTAACTTGTGCTGATTACTGGGTGGCCACGCTGCTGGATCCCCGTTACAAGGACAACGTACCGTCCTTAATTCACTCACTGGAGCGCGATCGCAAGATGCGCGAGTACAAGCGCACGCTGGTAGACGCGATGCTGCTGGCATTCCCACCTGACAGCGGGGCCACAGTGGAAGCACAAGGCAGAGGAGGAGGAGGAGGAGGAAGAGGTCGCCAACGCAACCAGGGCACCGCCAGCACCTCAGAAGGCAGGGTTAGTATGGCCGAAATGTGGAAAAGCTTTGTCAGCACGCCACAACAAACAGCAGCAGCTCAGATGGAACGTCTTAGCAGGAGGCAGCATTTTACCAACATGGTGGAGCAGTATGTGTGCACACGCCTACATGTAGTGAATGACGGGTCTGCCCCCTTCAACTTCTGGGTCTCCAAATTGGGCACATGGCCTGAGCTTGCCCTTTACGCCTTGGAGGTGCTGGCGTGCCCTGCAGCCAGTGTGTTATCTGAACGGCTGGGGGCGTTATAACAGACAAGCGCAGCCGCCTGTCCAGAGACAATGTGGACAAGCTCACGTTCATTAAAATGAACCAGGCATGGATCCCACGGGACTTTTCCGTACCTTGTGCAGAATAGCAATGGATACCGACCTTACCCACCCATTGTTCCATTTTTGCTCTTTCTCACTCTTTTGGGGTGTACCCTCATTTAAAATTTGTGAAAAGAAGCATTGTTGGCTACCTCGTCCTCCTCAGGGCCAGATTAACGTAGGGGCTATTGGAGCTGCAGCTCCAGGCCCCTACCTTTTATATAGGCCCCCGGGCTGGCCATATTCACTGTTACCGCTCTTCTGTCACTTGTAAACACAGAAGTCTGGCTTCTATGCTCGCTTCCCCAGGCAGCTCCCTCAGAACCTCCCCACACAGCACGAAGGCCGGACAAGGAGGGACAGTTGCCGATGCATGGATGTGTTTATGGGCTTCAGAGACAGCATCCCATGTTGAATTAGGCATGCATGGCTGCACCCTTCCTCCTCTGGCTGCATGCCAAGGGCCCTTAAGGCCCTTCAAAATCCTCAGCACCAAGCCCATGAGGCTCTTAATCCGGCCCTGGTCCTCCTCCACCGCCGCTTCCATCTACACCGCCCATAGGTGTGCGCAGCCTATTGCATTAGGGTGTGCACCCCAAAGTTTAAATACACATGCATGTGTTTGCCTACATGTACATGGCCCCGATACATTACTCTCCCTGCTGGCAAAGTGAAATAGACCAGAGCAGGTCCGAGGGAGATCTTTCCCATCTCCTCACTGGCAAACAGTGCGATAATGCTAATGTGCCCTAGGTGATTAGGGTGTGCCCAGGTACACCCGGCACACCCTGTGCGCACGCCTATGACACCGCCACATCCACCACCACCTCAACCTCCCTCCTACTCCATATGGGCCTCGTCCTTCAGAGATGAAGAACATTGTTTTATTTTTCTGTTTTTTTTTTTGTTTTAAGTTATTTCCCTATCCACATTTGTTTGCAGAGCACTTGCCATGCTCTTAACTACGTTTTGCTGCCATTTGCAGCACTCTAGCCCTTTCCTTTGGTGTTTTAGAGCCATTTTAGTGCCTGAAAGTTCGGGTCCCCATTGACTTCAATGGGGTTCGGTGTCCGGGAAAAGTTTGGCAAAAGTCCGGGACACGGACCCAGACTTTTTTTTAAAGTTCGGCCGAACCCGCCGAACACGGACATCCAGGTGTCCGCTCAACTCTATTCATGAACTTATGTAAGGTAAGGAACTCCTGAGGCTCAAATTTAATGTTAGAAGAGCAGTTTTGGGGACCCTGATGGGGGGGCTCTTTGGGGACCCTGATCTGAGGGGGGGGCTCTCTGGGGACTCCGAGGTGAGGGGGGGCTCTTTTGGGGACCCTGAGGTAAGAAGGGGGGGCTCTTTTGGGACCCTGATCTGAGGGGGGGGCTCTCTGGGGACCCTAATGTAAGGAGGGGGCTCTCTGGGGGACACTGATGTAAGGGGCCTCTCTGGGGACCCTGATGTGAAGGGGGGCTCTCTGGGGGCCCTGATGTAAGGGGGGGCTCTCTGGGGACCCTGATGTCAGGGGGGGCTCTCTGGGGACCCTGATGTCAGGGGGGGCTCTCTGGGGACCCTGATGTAGGGAGAGGGCTCTCTGGAGACCCTGATGTAGGGATGGGGGCTCTCTGGGGACCCTGATGTAAGAAAGGGGTTCTTTGGGGAACCTGATGTAAGGTGGAGGGATCTCTGGGGACCCTGATTTGAGAGGGGGCTCTCTGGGGACCCTGATCTAAGGAGGGGTAGGCTCTCTGGGGCCTTGATGTGAGGGGGGGCTCTCTGGGGACCCTGATGTAAGGGGTGGCTCAGGAAACCCTGATGTAATAAAAAGAAGACTCTGGGACCCTGATGCATGGAAGGGTGGCTCAGGGGACCCTAATGTAAAGGGGTGGCTCTGGAGACACTGGAGTAAGGGGGAGGGTGACTCTGGGGACATAATGGGGAGGGGTCTTTGACGTAAGGGGGAGGACTCTGATAAAGAGGGAGGATGGGGATTTATGATGTAAGGGGGGACATTCACGTAAACAAGGGGGCTTTTCCTGACTGCAGCACTCTATCTGTTGTTTTGTCTGATAGACTGGCTTCTGATAAACAGTCCTGCAGTATTCGGTCAGCACATGCAGCCAGAGACTGCAATGCTGATCAGTGTATTCTGACAGTGGGGGAATCCTGCTGTCAGAATATACAGACACAACAGAGAGGATTTCCCCATTCACCTTGAATGTGTGGATGGGGAAATGTATTCAGTTTATTTTGTTCAACTGGCTGAATGAAAAATCCTGAACCATGTATGGCGAGCTTTACTCATGGCCCCTGTACTCTGTACATTGTGATGTTTTGTATGTTACTCCTCCTGACCCCTGAACTCTACACAGTATTTTGTACATTACATAGGTGTTTATTATCCCAACAGTTGCAGGTTTTAATGAAGACCTTCTTTAAGGTAGGCTCGGTGATCAATTTCTGTGTGAAGTAAAGCATGTGTGATGGAAACATTACATTTTTTAAAAATGATCGTTCATTCTGAGGTTTATGTGTGTCTATATAACGGTTACCTGTGACACAGTACTAAGGAGTATTTTGTGGTACAAGGATTGTGGTATGTGTGTGCAGTGTATACAGAGAGTAGGCACACATTCTGTTTTATGGCCCCCCTTTTAAGCCCTTTCCACTTTTATCTGGGTACACACTTGAAGGAGAAGTATGGGGAAAGCTTGTTTGGCTGTACTTCTATGGATCACAGGAGTGCAGTTCGTTGGCAAAACAGTTGAGTAAGCAACAACTTATTTTCTGGCAGTGCCCCTCCTGAGACTAGACTCTGGATCCGCCCCTGTAAGAGGGACTGGAACATTCTGCACTTATCTATGCTTATTTGTTGCACAGAGATTGCCAAAACATTCAAAACTAATACTTAATGTAGAGTTGCACAAAGACTGACGAAGGGGACAGGCTAGCCCCTAAAAACATTCCTCCCCACTTTGTTACCAGATTATTTTCCCACATTCTTCCATTCCAGTTGCCTCTGTCTGGCCCTTATCTGCTTTACCTTCCCTACTATATCTGACTTTCTTTTCATTTGACTCACTATCTATAAAACCGTAACTTCCACCTTTCAGAAATTCAAAAGCCTGACTTACATACCCGGCCTCCGCCCCTATTTAAATGATGTAGGCATTCTCATCACACATTGTCCCCGTTCTCTTCCCCTTCTATGGCTACATTTTGCAGCTTTGAAAAAAAAAAAATACATTTGTTAATTATTTTGTGGTCTAGCCACTTGCTTTTTAACTAATGTATAAATTAACGTAGTTAGTAGACGCGATAACGTTTGCGCAAACTGATCATAATACGCTTATTTGGATTTTTTTTTACCAAAAATATGTAGCAGAAAACAAATTCGCCTAAAATGTTAAAACATTTTGATTTTTAATTTTTTTTTGAGAATGTTATATAGCAGAAAGTGAAAAATATTGTTTTTTTTGTATTTTGTTTTTTTTCAGAATTGTCGCTATTTTTTTGTTTATAGCGCAAAAAATAAAAATTGCACAGGTGATCAAATACCAACAAAAGAAAGCTGTACTTGTGGGAAATAAAAGGACTTAAATTGTATTTGGGTACAGTGTCGCACCACCGCGCAATGGTCCGTTAAAGTAACGCAGTGCCGAATCGCAAAATATGGCCTGGTCATTAAGGGGTTAAATCTTCCGGTCTAGAAGTGGTTAATATTGCAATATTTACAGCAGTTATTTACTATGGTTTTACCCTTCTAAAAAGTCAATTTCACAGTAGACTAATTTACTACATGTGAAAGCAATACAATTGCTAATGTTATAGCTCCGGCTGTTGTACCCCTATTTAACATTGAGCCAGGCAACAATTTAGAGACGTACTAATCAATGTTCCCTCTAATTTTTTACTGAGCTGAGCAAATAAAAAAATTTCTGAGCGCAAACCTTTAGATTGAGCAATGGGGGGGGGGGGGGGGGGGACGTCAATGCAGAGTGACCAGCTTGCCCCAATCAACTGCAGAGTGCCACAGCAATGCCCCCAATAAACTGCAGAGTGCCACAGCAATGCCCCCAATAAACTGCAGAGTGCCACAGCAATGCCCCCAATAAATTGCAGAGTGTCACAGCAATGCCCCCAATACATTGCAGAGTGTCACAGCAATGCCCCCAATACATTGCAGAGTGTCACAGCAATGCCCCCAATACATTGCAGAGTGCCACAGCAATGCCCCCAATACATTGCAGAGTGCCACAGCAATGCCCCCAATAAACTGCAGAGTGCCACAGCAATGCCCCCAATACATTGCAGAGTGCCACAGCAATGCCCCCAATACATTGCAGAGTGCCACAGCAATGCCCCCAATACATTGCAGAGTGCCACAGCAATGCCCCCAATACATTGCAGAGTGCCACAGCATTGCCCCCAATAAACTGCAGAGTGCCACAGCAATGCCCCCAATAAACTGCAGAGTGCCACAGCATTGCCCCCAATAAACTGCAGAGTGCCACAGCATTGCCCCCAATAAACTGCAGAGTGCCACAGCATTGCCCCCAATAAACTGCAGAGTGCCACAGCATTGCCCCCAATAAACTGCAGAGTGCCACAGCATTGCCCCCAATAAACTGCAGAGTGCCACAGCATTGCCCCCAATAAACTGCAGAGTGCCACAGCATTGCCCCCAATAAACTGCAGAGTGCCACAGCATTGCCCCCAATAAACTGCAGAGTGCCACAGCATTGCCCCCAATAAACTGCAGAGTGCCACAGCATTGCCCCCAATAAAATGCAGAGTGCCACAGCAATGCCCCCAATAAAATGCAGAGTGCCACAGCAATGCCCCCAATAAATTGCAGAGTGCCACAGCATTGCCCCCAATAAATTGCAGAGTGCCACAGCATTGCCCCCAATAAATTGCAGAGTGCCACAGCAATGCCCCCAATAAATTGCAGAGTGCCACAGCAATGCCCCCAATAAACTGCAGAGTGCCACAGCATTGCCCCCAATAAACTGCAGAGTGCCACAGCATTGCCCCCAATAAACTGCAGAGTGCCACAGCATTGCCCCCAATAAACTGCAGAGTGCCACAGCATTGCCCCCAATAAACTGCAGAGTGCCACAGCATTGCCCCCAATAAAATGCAGAGTGCCACAGCATTGCCCCCAATAAAATGCAGAGTGCCACAGCATTGCCCCCAATAAAATGCAGAGTGCCACAGCATTGCCCCCAATAAAATGCAGAGTGCCACAGCAATGCCCCCAATAAAATGCAGAGTGCCACAGCAATGCCCCCAATAAAATGCAGAGTGCCACAGCAATGCCCCCAATAAAATGCAGAGTGCCACAGCAATGCCCCCAATAAAATGCAGAGTGCCACAGCAATGCCCCCAATAAAATGCAGAGTGCCACAGCAATGCCCCCAATAAAATGCAGAGTGCCACAGCAATGCCCCCAATAAAATGCAGAGTGCCACAGCAATGCCCCCAATAAAATGCAGAGTGCCACAGCAATGCCCCCAATAAAATGCAGAGTGCCACAGCAATGCCCCCAATAAAATGCAGAGTGCCACAGCAATGCCCCCAATAAAATGCAGAGTGCCACAGCAATGCCCCCAATAAACTGCAGAGTGCCACAGCAATGCCCCCCCGCGACCCCGTGCACTTACCTCACGGACGGTCACGGCACTCTGTCTTCAGTCCCCGGCTTCCAGCTTCCCGCGTCTCCATCCTCCCGAGTCCCGGCGCCTCCTCCTCGGCCAATGGCATGAAGTTGGCCTTTCGGCCAATCAGGAAGCGGGAGGACCCGCTCCCTGATTGGCCAGGAGGAGGATCCGTATGACAATAGCGAATTTTCATTCGCTATTGTCACACGATGGGCGTGCTCTCGGGGTGCACGCTCTGCTCCCTGGCCGCTCCGTCTGCGGCTGCGCCGTCTAACTAGGTGCTTGCGCGGGACGTAATTTCCACTGCGCGACCGCGCACGCGCGCACCTTAAAGGGAACACTGGTACTAATAGTATCCAACAAAAACTACAACTGTTTGAAAAGCAGCACTCTATTAAGTCATCTATATTTTCTGTAATCTACTGCTGCCAGATTTGAGGGTCCTCCTTACAGGGTCACTAAAATTTGTAAGCCCATACTGTTTAATGTCCCCTTACCATATCACCAATACAATTTGAAATTTTAAAGCAAGTTTGAATCTGATTGACAGCTGAGGAAAAAATTGTATTTCTAAAATATATTTATACAGATAACCCACTGAGCCAGGAAACTGACATTTTTAGACTAGGTCAGCAAAGGTAACCTCAGTATTCTCTCAGAAAAGGGATTCTTTACAGGGAAAGTATAAATAATTTTCAGCAAGCACATGTTTTGAGCTATTTTTGCACCGTTTATCGTAAAGTGGTTGTAAACCCCTAAAATAGAAAATGAACTGCTACAGTGTACACTAGCCTCAGTCCAAAGCACTGAGTGTGATTTCTCTTCCCTCTGCTATCTGCATTAGTCACTTCTGACAGGTTATCCAGACACCACAGATTTTAGCAGATTTTAGGGAGGTGAAGCTGCCCCCCACCTTCAGGATACAGGTGATTGACAGCCCAGTCTGTGAATGTTTCCCACTGAGACTGTAAAGAGGGGTGTGTCCTTTCCCTCCAGATTACACTTAAATCTCTGCTCTATGCTGTGCAGTGTGTGATGTCAAATCCTCTCTCCTGCCTGCTGCAGTTGAGAAATAGCCTTTGACCTGTGTGTTTTAGGAGGGTGTAGAGCAGAGAGAGCTGCAGACAAACAGGTGCAACTTCACACAGGGGCGATCCGACTTCGGGGGGCGACCTCCGAGGTCGCGGTGCGAGCAGCGCGCCACGACCTCGGAGCGGCCGCCACGGACTTCATAACATTGAAGTCTATGGCGGTCGCCTCCGGGTCGCCCCAAAGAAGCTCCGGACCCTTTTTCTAAGTCGGAGCGACTTGTGTCGCTCCTATTAGAACGGGTCCGCAGCTTCCCTATGGAAGGCGACCTACGGCGACCTGTGAGGCGACCAGGTCGCCTCACAGGTCGCCTTAGTGTGAACGGGGACTTAGTGCCGGTTCACACTAGGGCGACCTGTGAGGCGACCTGGTCGCCTCACAGGTCGCCGCAGGTCGCCTCCCATAGGGAAGCTACGGACCCTTTCTAATAGGAGCGACACAAGTCGCTCCGACCTAGAAAAAGGGTCCGGAGCTTCTTTGGGGCGACCAGGAGGCGACCGCCATAGACTTCAATGTTATGAAGTCCGTGGCGGCCGCTCCGAGGTCGCGGCGCGCTGATCGCACCGCGACCTCGGAGGTCGCCACCTAAAGTAGCGTCGCGGTAGTGTGAACCGGCGCTTAAGGGTTTGCAAACATTTTACTGCAACATTAGTGATGCTTATGTTTTTTACATATTTACTTTTCCAGTGAATTGCTGGGTATATTGATATAGGCATTTGAATGTGCAGCATAAAGACACTGCATATTTCTGGTGTTCCGGATGTCCCCTACAGCCACCCATAGACATGAATGGGAAAGAGAGGGAGGCTGTACACAGCTATGCACTGCTAATTGCGTAAAGTAGCATACATGCACAGACGTAATGCACTGAGCACATATTGGTGCATTATGTCTGTGTGCATGTGCCATGTGCTTCCTTACACAAATTGCTGCATACAGCCCCCTTACCCATTCTATGTCTATGGTTGGCTGCAGTTCTTGGATATCCAGGGGACAAAAAATATGCAGTGTCTTTAAGCTGCACAGACATATGTGCCCATGTGCATGCAGCCTTGTTATACATACTGTATATATACAGTTTTAAAGATTGGTCACTAGATGGAGCAAGCGCTTCATCTGAAATCTCTCTACCTGACTTAATGTACACCTATTAGAAAAGTAATACGAGGAATGTTGTTGCTGACCTAAGTTCTCAAAGTGCTAGTTGTCTGCCTTGACTTTTTTTGAGTTATACACCCAGAAATAACATGCAATAAATGAGTGAATGGGTAATAGTAAAGTCAGAAACCCTCTTAATGATACTTGACCCAGATCAGTGATACATAACATTGAAGCCAAAGCATTAACATAATGGCCAGGCAACTGTAATTATAAATTATTCACAGGAACAACATTTTGAAAACATTAGCACATATTGATAGTATTATACAATTTATATGCATGATATATAAACTATATTGTCAAAAGTATTAGGATGTCTTTTCACGCACATGTCCCTAACGACATGGATGAGCGAGTTTTGGGTGGAGAAATTTCACTGGCTTGCATAGAGTCCTGACCTCAACCCGATAGAACACCTTTGGGATGAATTAGTGTGGAGACTCCTAGCCAGGCCTTCTCGTCCACATCAGTGCCAGCCTTTACTAATGCACTTCTGGAAGAATGGTCAAACATTCCCATAGACACACTACTAAACCTTGTGGACAGCCATCCCAGAAAAGCTGAAGCTGTTATAGCTGCAAAGAGTGGAAAAACTCAATATTGAACCCTAATGACTAAGACTGGGATGCCATTAAAGTCCATGTGCGTGTAAAGGAAGGCGTCCCAGTACTTTTGGTAATATAGTGTACAGGTACATCTCATAAGATTAGAATATCATGAAAAAGTTAGTTTATTTCAGTAATTCAATTCAAAAAGTGAAACTCACATATTTTATATAGATACACACAGAGTGATATATTTCAAGCATTTCTTGTAATTTTGATGATTATGACTTACAGCTAGTGAAAACCCACAATTCAGTATCTCAGAAAAAAAGAATATCACATACAGTAAGACCAATAAAAAAAGGATTTTAAATACAGAAATGTTGGCTTACTAAAAAGTATGTCCATGTACAGTATAATATGCACTTAATACTTGGTCGGGGCTAGAGATGGCCTTACGGTTCGCCCGGCGGTCGGTTCGCGAGGCGAACTTTGCTCGTTCGCTATCCGCCGATCATGCCAACCGCCATATTCTTTTACATTGTGAAGAACTTTGACCCATGACACATCCATCAGGTGGTACAGGACAGCCAATTGAGACATTTCAGCACATGGGCATGCCCCCTACCTTATAAATAGACCTGACTTTGCTGCCATTTTACATTCTGCTTTTTGTCAGTGTAGGGGGAGGTTTGCTGTGTGGAGATAGGTCCACAAAAGTCCTTTTAAGGACTGGTATTTGGTATAAGTGTACTGTCTAAGTGTCTATATGCTGTCTTTTGTCAGTGTAGGGAGAGGTTTGCTGTGTGGAGCAGGGACAGATTGTCAGTGACACAAATCGCTCGGTAATAGGTCCACAAAAGTCCTTTAAAGGACTGGTATTTGGTATAGGTGTACTATTGTTTTGTGTGCAGTATATAGGGGTGTAATACACTTATAATATACTTTCTAATATAGAAAGCATATTATAGTGTTTTTGGGTACTGTAGAAATTTTGCCTCTTTCGCTGCGTTAACTCTGCTACACACAGTGACAAAAGTTACTAGAAAATATTTTTCATAACTGGTGTGATAGACCAGTGGCCCCCAAAAACGACAGATTGAAGCAGGGTGTTATACTTTCATAATAGTGTTTTTGGGTACTGCAGAAATTGTGCCTCTTTCGCTGCATTAACTCTGCTACACACAGTGACAAAGTTACTAGAAAATATTTTTTATAACTGGTGTGATAAACCAGTGGCCCCCCAAAATGACAGATTGAAGTGGGGTGTTATATACCTTCTTCCACATATACTGCGCTTCTCTAGAGACTTTTGTCACAGGGTCATCTAAAAAATGACAGGCAGAGGAAGAGGCAGGCCCTTCCACAGGGGTGGTAGGGGTAGGGCAGGAGCACCAGGCCGGAGCGAAAGTGGGAAGTTCCAGAAGGTGGGTTTGATTACGTCAAAGGACGCACCAGACTTGGTTGAGTGGCTCACTCAGCCTTCCTCTTCTGCACCCTCCTCATCCTCTCTATCTGCACCCTCTTTACTCTCTGCGGTGTGCACCCGCAAAGACACCACCACCAACACCACCACCACCACCACCATATACCCTCCGCTTGAGTCACAGGAATTATTTTCCGATCCATCACAAGACATTTACGATGAGCAGCCATTCTTGGCATCGGATCAGGAAGAGGAGGTAGCAACAGCCGCCACTCAGCAGTCTGACGACAGTACCCAGATCAGCCCAAGGAGGTTGGTCCCCGCTGTTGCTGTCTACTCCGAGATCTCAAATGTTAGTGGTGGGGAAGGTGACGTCGATGATGACGTGTCTATGGATGTCACGTGGGTGCCCACAAGAGAGGAAGAGGAGGGGAGTTCAGAGGGAGAGATGGACCAGCAGATAGGGAGGAGCAGCAGGCCGAACTTACATTGCACAGGAGGGACAAACCAGACTGGTATCAGGAGCGAGCCATCAACCATGTACAGTCACATCTGGCGCTTCCAAGACGCTGGCACATGGCTCCGCAGTGTGGGCTTTTTTTTTAACCTGTCCGCTGCTGACAATAGTGTTGCCATCTGCAGCCTTTGCAGTCAACGCATAAGTCGCGGTAAGCCCAACATTCACCTAGGGACGACCGCCTTAAGAAGGCACCTGGACTCCCATCACCAAGCCCAGTGGGAGCAATGCTGTCACAACCCACAAAGCCACACTCCACTCTCACCGTCCAGCCTCTTCTCCTTCTCCTCTCTCCTCACAATTGTCCTCCACTCCACCTTCCATCATGCCGTCCTCAAGTTTTTCTTGAAAAAGGCAGGCTTCCGTGGCCCAAATGTTGGAGCGTAAAAAAATGATGACGCGGATAACCCTCTTGCCCAACGTTGACCGCTGACCAAAGAATACAAAGTTCTTTGCTGTCAGGTGAACGCTGTTGGTTAATTTTTGAGGCCTGTACTGGCCGACACTTACTTCTGTATCCTATGAATGCCTAATGTACCTCCAGCCACAGAATACAAACTTGTTTGCTGTCAGGTGAACGCCTATTGGCTAATTTTTGGGGCCTGTACTGGCCGACACTTATTTCTGTATCCTGTGAATGCCTAATGTCCCTTCAGCCACAGAATACCAAGTTCTTTGCTGTCAGGTGAACGCCTGTGGGCTAATTTTTGGGGCCTGTACTGGCTGACACTTACTTCTGTATCCTGTGAATGCCTAATGTACCTCCAGCCACAGAATACAAAGTTTTTTGCTGTCAGGTGAACGCCTGTTGGCTAATTTTTGTGGCCTGTACTTGCCGACACTTACTTCTTTATCCTGTGAATGCCTAATTTTTCAGACTGACATTGAAAAAAAACAATGGGTCTGTAAACGTTCCGCTAAATTGTGGAACGGATGCGGAACGATTTTACAGACGTGATAATGGACCCTATATGTATTTGACATGTATATTTGACGCAGTGGTGGGCTTGAGCACGATATGGCCATATGGTGGGACTAAATCCCCATTTTTATTTATGGATTGTCTCCATATTTGATAGTCATTTCTTTTGCATGTGTGCGCTATTCTTTTTTAATATACATGTTGCTTGGTCCATAGCTGCACCGGCTTTAGATATACATTTTCAGGGTTTGCTCCCCCAATTTTTTGCTTGTTTATTATGTATTCGGTCTGACCAGACTTCTGCGGTTGAGCATCCCACCCCCCACACACACCTGTACTCTATCAGAGTCCACTATCAAGTAGATATAGGAGGAGTCTTTTGTAGTGCATTAGCACATCTATCCCAGCAAGGAGTGTTGTCTCCAAGGGTTAGAGAGGCTGGATTCACCCCTTTTTTTATGGATAGTGTAGGACCCACTGATAATGGGGTACTTTGACACAGTGGTGGGCTTGAGCACGATATGGCCATATGGTGGGACTAAATCCCCATTTTTATTTATGGATTGTCTCCATATTTGATAGTCATTTCTTTTGCATGTGTGCGCTATTCTTTTTTAATATACATGTTGCTTGGTCCATAGCTGCACCGGCTTTAGATATACATGTTCAGGGTTTGCTCCCCCAATTTTTTGCTTGTTTATTATGTATATACCGGCTGCTGTCAGTTCTGGCTGATTTAGAAAAAAAATAATTACATTTTTTGGCTGAAAAAAAATAAAAATAAATGTATGGCAATTTTTCCAATAGCAATACTTCTGGTATGTCAGTGTCCATGTTGTGGGACTATGTGTGCACAGCTAGTAAGTATTTTGTGGCTGCAAATATGACCTGGGGGTTTTTAATGCTCGCCTGCCATTGAAGTGAATGGGGTCCACCGCGAACTTGCGGTTCGCGAACATTTGAGAAAGTTTGCGGGTCGCATTCGCGAACCGCCCCGTCCGATGTTCGTCCATCACTAGTCGGGGCTCCTTTCGCATTAATTATTACATCGATGCAGCGTGGTATGGAGGCAATCAGTCTGTGGCACTGCTGAGCTGTTATGGAAGCCTAGGTTGCTTTAATAGCGGCCTTAAGATCATCTGCATTGTCATTGTAGGCGAAACCTTGGGATCTAGTGATCACCAGTCAGTGTGGTTTAATATAAGAACTGTGAAAGAGTCACACCACACAAAAACAAAAGTTTTAGATTTTAGAAAAACAGACTTTTCAAAAATGAAATTAGTCATAAATGAGTCCTTATCAGACTGGAACGGATTACATGGAGTCCAGGAGAAATGGGACTACTTAAAAGGTGCATTATTGAAGGCAACAGAAAATTGCATTAGACTTGTCAGTAAAAGCAAAAAAAGGAAGAGACCACTGTGGTACTCAGCAGAAGTGGCCCAAATCATTAAAAATAAAAAGCTAGCATTTTGTAATTATAAAAAAACCCAGAGCAATGAAGATAAGGAAATCTACAAGATTAGGCAGAAAGAGGCCAAGCAAGTTATAAGAACTTCTAAAGCGCAGGCAGAAGAAAAACTAGCTCAGTCTATGAAAAAGGGGGATAAGATATTCTTCAGATATATAAATGAAAAAAGGAAATTAAAACAAGGAATAACTAAATTAAAAACAAAGGACGGAAGGTATGTAGAAGAGAATAAAGGGCTAGCCGACTGCCTTAATGAATACTTCTGTTCAGTTTTTATAGAAGAAAAAGAAGGAGAAGGACCTCCACTTGAAAGGATGACTAATGAATCATTTGATGCATGTGTCTTTACAGAGGAAGACGTTCTAAGATTGCTGTCTAAAGTGAAGAAAAATAAGTCACAGGGTCCTGATGAGATACACCCAAGATTATTAAAAGAGCTTAACCATTAACAGATCTATTTAACCAATCATTAGTAACAGGAGTCGTCCCGGAAGATTGGAAATTGGCAAATGTCGTGCCCATTCACAAGAAAGGTAGTAGGGAGGAATCGAGCAACTATAGACCAGTGAGTCTGACATCAATAGTAGGCAAATTAATGGAAACCCTATTAAAGGATAGGATTGTGGAACATCTTAAATCCCATGGATTGCAAGATGAAAAACAACATGGGTTTACTTCAGGGAGATCACGTCAAACAAATCTTATAGATTTTTTTGACTGGGTGACTAAAATAATAGACGGTGGAGGTGCAGTAGACATTGCATATCTAGATTTTAGTAAGGCTTTTGACACTGTCCCACATAGAAGACTTATCAATAAACTGCAGTCATTGAGCATGGACTCCCATATTGTTGAGTGGATTAGGCAGTGGCTGAGTGACAGACAACAGAGGGTTGTAGTCAATGGAGAACATTCAGAACAAGGTCATGTTACCAGTGGGGTACCTCAGGGATCTGTACTGGGACCAATTTTGTTTAATATCTTCATAAGTGATATTGCAAAAGGCCTCGATGGTAAGGTTTGTCTTTTTGCTGATGACACAAAGATATGTAACAGGGTTGATGTTCCTGGAGGGAAACGCCAAATGGAAAAGGATTTAGGAAAACTAGAAGAATGGTCAGAACTCTGGCAACTGAAATTTAATGTGGATAAGTGCAAGATAATGCACCTGGGGCGTAAAAACCCAAGGGCAGAATATAGAATATTTGACACAGTCCTGACCTCAGTATCTGAGGAAAGGGATTTAGGAGTAATTATTTCAGAAGACTTAAAGGTGGGAAGACAATGTAATAGAGCAGCACGAAATGCCAGCAGAATGCTTGGATGTATAGGGAGAGGTATAAGCAGTAGAAAGAGAGAAGTGCTTATGCCGCTGTACAGAACACTGGTGAGACCTCACTTGGAGTATTGTGCGCAGTACTGAAGGCCATATCTCCAGAAGGATATAGATACTCTAGAGAGAGTTCAGAGAAGAGCTACTAAACTAGTACATGGATTGCAGGAAAAAACTTACCAGGAAAGGATAAAGGACCTTAACATGTATAGCTTGGAAGAAAGAAGAGACAGAGGGGATATGATAGAAACTTTTAAATACATAAAGGGAATCAACTCGGTAAAGGAGGAGAGCATATTTAAAAGAAGAAAAACTACCACAAGAGGACACAGTTTTAAATTAGAGGGGCAAAGGTTTAAAAGTAATATGAGGAAGTATTACTTTACTGAGAGAGTAGTGGATGCATGGAATAACCTTCCTGCAGAAGTGGTAGCTGCAAATACAGTGAAGGAGTTTAAGCATGCATGGGATAGGCATAAGGCTATCCTTCATATAAGATAGGGCCAGGGACTATTCATAGGATTCAGATATATTGGGCAGACTAGATGGGCCAAATGGTTCTTATCTGCCGACACATTCTATGTTTCTATGTTTCTATGTTTCTATTGTTGGGTCTGGTGTGTCTCTTCTTCCTCTTGCCAATATCCCACAGATTCTCTATGGTGTTTATGTCAGAAGAGTTTGCTGGCCAATCAAGCACAGTGATACCATGATCATTCACACAGGTATTGGTACTCTTGGCAGTGTGGGCAGGTGCCAAGTCCTGCTGGAAAATGAAATCAGTATCTCCATAAAGCTGCACAACATTTGGACAAGCCTGTGAAATACTGGGAGAAAACAGTCTGGTCAGATGAGACCAAAATTTAAGTCTTTGGATGCCATAATACACAACATGTTTGGAGGTCAAATAGCACTGCACATTACCCTAAAAAATACCATATCAACAGTGAAGTTTGGAGGTGCGAACTTCATGCTGTGTAGCTGTTTTTCAGCATACGGTACTGGCAAACTTCATGTCATTAAAGAAAGTGTGAATGAAAAAATGTACCAAGACATTCTTGATAAAAATCTGCTGCCATCTACCAGGATGATTAAGATAAAACAAGGGTGGAAATTTCAGCAAGACAATGTTCCCAAACACAAAGCCAAGGAAACTCTCAATTGGTTTCAATGAAAGAAAATAAAGCTGCTAGAATGGCCCAGGCAATCACTTGGCTTAAATCCAATCGAGAATCTATGGAAATAACTAAAGATCAGAGTTCATAGAAGAGGCCCACAGAACTTACATATACATACATTCTTATATATACATTTTAGTTAGAGTGTTCAATACTTTTTCCCTGTGTCATTCCATTTTATCACACATAACTTAATTTCTGATCTTATTTATTTATTTTTTTTGGTTTCTTTGAATGTTTTGATTGCATGGGTTGTTACCAACATGTGGGGAAAATGTAATGTCAATAGGCACCTTTAGAAATATATTTACCTAGAAAAACATGTTCGATACTTATTTTACCCGCTGTGTATATGGTCAAAAGTATTGGGACACCTGCCTTTACATGCACATGAACTTTAATGGCAACCCAGTCTTAGACTGTAGGGTTCAATATTAAGTTGGCCCACTCTTTGCAGCTATAACAGCTTCAACTCTTCTGGGAAGGCTGTCCACAAGGTTTAAGAGTTTGTCTATATGAATGTTTGACCATTCCTCCAGAAGCCCATTGGTGAGGTAAGGCACTGATGTTGGATGAGAAGGCCTGGCACGCAGTCTCTTCTCTAACGTATCCCAAAGATGTTCTATCGAGTTGAGGTCAGGACTCTGTGCAAGCCAGTCAAGTTCCTCCACCCCAAACTCGCTCATCCATGTCTTTATGGACCTTGCTTTGTGCACTGATCCAAATCATTTGGTGGAGGGCGAATTATGGTGTGGGGTTGTTTTTCAGGAGTTGGGCCTGGCTCCTTAGTTTCAGTGAAGGGAACTCTTAAGGTGTCAGCATACCAAGACATTTTGGACAATTTCATGCTCCCAACTTTGTGTGAACAAAGTTCCTCTTCCGGGGGCGCTTTGACACACCACATGTACGATTTCCGTAAAGAACCTATGATGTAGAATCTGTGTCCAATCACAGCTGATCACAGCGTAAATAGTAAGTGCTGTTTATCGCCATTTCTCTACACGCGCTGACAAACCAATAATTGGTTCTCCTACCAGGGGGGTTTGCACTGATAATCTGCATTAATTATCAGTGCAGCCCCATCAGTGATCTATGCCAGTGCCCACCAGTGATGTAAAATCAGTGCCCATCAGTGCTGCCTTTCAGTGCCCATCAATGCTGCATATTAGTGCCCCCTAAATCAGTGCCCATCAGTGCCACCTCATCAGTGCCAATCAGTACAGCCTATCAGTGCCCATCAGTGCAGCCTCATCAGTGCACATCAGTGAAGGAGAAAAATGACTTATTTACAAAATTTTGTAACAGAAACTAAGAAAAACTTTTTTTTCAAAATTTTCAGTCATTTCTCATTTGTTTAGCAAAAAATAAAAAACTCAGTAGTGATTAAATACCACCAAAATAAAGGTCTATCTGTCTCATAACATTGTTAAAAACTTTGTTTGGGTACAGCATTACATAACTGCGCAATAGTCATTCAAAGTTCGACAGTGCTGTAAGCTGAAAATTGGCCTGGGCAGGAAGGGGGTGAAAGTGTCCTGTATTGAAGTGGTTAAAAAGACTATACATTTCAAACCCACGTCATTATAAAGTATCAATAAATACTGTATTACATGTTGTTCATGCTCACTCAGTCACTATTGAAATTGTTTTCTGCAGGGGCCAAGTCCTGGTAAAAAAAGTGTGGGAACTCACCCAACAACCCCCACCTCAAAAATAAAAAAGTGTGTGTGTATATAACATGCATTAACCACTTGCCGACCGCCGCAAGTACATATCCTGCGGCGGTCAGCCAGTGCAGGCAAAGTGACGTATTGGTACGTCACTCGCCTGTGAGCCAATAGGGGGCGAGCGCGCGCCGCCGGAGGCGTGCTCCCGCCCCTGCTTGTTCACGGACACCTCCGCGCAAGTGACCGGCGGACCCAATGACCGCCCCAGATGACGTCGCAGTGACGAAACGCGTAGAGCGGCAACCCAGCATCATTCGTCACTTCCGTTTAGGTGGTTTCGGTCCGTGGAACACGGAAGCGCCGAATGGCTGAACGCCAGGGAACACCCGATGAGCAGACCGTGAACTTCCTAACAGTGAGTTGATATTAACTTCTTCCCCCGATATACTACGCAATGGAAGTCTTCTTGATTTTTGTACACTAACTCCCTAGGTGTTTTATCACTGAACAACCTGCAAACAATCGAGTCCAATACAGGAGCCATATAGGCACAGCAGGAATTAAAGTGATACAGTGGGAGAAGCAATAACCAAGCCGCTTTGGAGCAAGGGAGAGGTTCTGGTAAGTGCTTTACCTCAGGTATTAGCACTTGCACTCCCAGCACAAATAGGCGTAATTCCCCCACATTTTGCTATCACTATTTTATTATCTATGTGATCACGGTTGCACGTTTTCACTCCCCACATGGGGATATCACAATAAATGTTTATTTATCAATTAATAAACTGTTTATTCACTTATTAGCACTTTGGCACCTACACCAAGCAGTACCAGCAGGTTGGTTCACAATCTGCATCTGACAAATTGACACACAGACGGTCTAATTTATTCAGCACCAGTATACTTTGAATACCTTTGCACTTACTAGCACTTAAAGCATTATTTATAGCACGCAGCACTTTTTGGGACCATCATAATCAATATATCCTTTGCACAACTGGGTAGTGCAAGGTGGTAGCGCCCTAAACCAACACAACCCCAATCCCCATTATCTTTTACCCTAGTGGCAAGTTGGAGGCAGCACATCCACCTGGTCCTTTTTTAAAAGTTCAGTATTAGTGTTTAATACACATTCCGAAGCGCAGGTGCACCCCATCTCTTATTAACAAAGCCTAGTATTGATGCCAGTTTTTGCAGTAATAAAGCCTAGTATTGATGCCAGTTTACGCAGTAATAAAGCTTAGAATTGATGCCAGTTTTCACAGTAATAAAGCCTAGTATTGGTGCCAGTTTATGCAGTAATAAAGCCTAGCATTGATGCCATGCTCTCAGCACGTTGGAGATAGGGAAGAATAGTGAGACCTGCCAACCACAGTGATGAAAGTGTTAAGGCCAGCCACGACAGTGGCAGCGGTCTTAACACTTTTATCAACTTCATGGGAGATCTTTGTGATTTTCCCGTTGGTCTCCTGATACAGTACTGCACACCTCTTCATCTGGGAATCCTTCCCTCCGCCACACACCATGGTGAAACTAAGGGGGACGGCTGCTACAGCGCACCTCTCCATCCGGGACTCAAGCCCTTACAGCAGGGGTGCCCAACCTTTTGAGGAGCGAGGGCCACTATAGCGACTTGGTAACCGGTCGCAGGCCACAATGAGCAGAGCATGCAGATGACAGGTTTGTATCCACTCAGCATATGCAGAGCAGACAAAGACACAGCCCGCTCTACTCTACCCTCCAATCCGATCTGCTGTCAGATGGGGACGGATTCCCTTCTGTTTTTTTAAGTGGATCGGATTGGAGATAGGGAGTTGTAAACAGACACAAGTCTGTTTACATCTGACACTCTATAGAGATGAATGGAGGGTCCAAATGGGTCCACTTAAAAAACAAACAGGCAGACCTGAACTGACCGATCATGTGAAAGGAGCCTAAAGCTGCTTTCACATGGATGCACTGTGGTTTACCTGCAACTCAACTGACCACAATCGTCACTTCTTCCTCCGGATTTCTGCGGGTGTCACTGGCTGCTGCTGTCCCCCAGGCAGGTATGGCTGATTATTATTATTACATTATTATACAGGATTTATATAGCGCCAACAGAGCGCCAACAAAGCGTGCAGCGCTTTACAGTGTGGGGGAAGACAATACAGTTACAGTACAATTCAATACAGGAGGAATTAGAGGGCCCTGCTCGTTAGAGCTTACAATCTAGAAGGGAGGGTCAAGTGAAACAAAAGGCAGTAACCGAGGGGGATGGGCAGATGGATAAAATGGAGATAGAGTTGTTAGGTGTGGGTAGGATAGGCTTCACTGAAGAGGAGGGTTTTCAGAGATCGCCTAAAAGCTAATAGAGTAGGAGATAATCGGACAGATAAGGGTAAGGAGTTCCATAGAATTGGAGAGGCTCTGGTAAAGTCCTGGAGGCGAGCATGGGAGGAGGTGACAAGGGAGCTAGAGAGCAGGAGGTTTTGAGAGGAACGAAGAGAGCGATTAGGTTGGCATTTTGAGACTAGGTTAGTGATGTAGTTGGGGGCTAAGCTGTGGATGGCTTTGTAAGATGTTGTTAGTATTTTGAATTTGATTCGTTGGGTGAGCGGAAGCCAGTGGAGGGCTTGACAGAGAGCAGCGGCGGACACTGAGCGATTGGTAAGATGGAAGAGTCTGGCGGCAGCATTCATGATGGATTGAAGGGGGATAGCCTGTGTAGAGGTAAGCCAATGAGAAGGGAATTGCAGTAGTCGAGGCGTGAGATGACTAGGGAGTGAACTAGGAGCTTTGTTGTGTCTTTGGTTAAAAAGGGGAGTATTTTGCAGATGTTGCGGAGGTTAAGGCGGCAAGATTTGGACAGCGATTGGATGTGGGGCTTGAAGGAGAGTTCAGAGTCCAGCACAACACCTAGGACCTTGGCATGTGGGGATGGGCTGATAGTAATTCCATCAATATTGACAGAGAGATCAGGGGAAGGGGCACATGGTGGAGGAAAGATTATTAGCTCCGTTTTGGAGGGATTGAGTTTGGGGAAGTGGTGTGACATCCAGACCGATATATCAGATAGTAAATTAGTGATACGTGCGGAGACTAAGGGAGAGAGCTGAGGGGTGGATAAATAGATTTGGGTATCGTCAGCGTAGAGATGGTATTGGAAGCCGTGGGAGGCTATCAGCTGACCCAGAGAGGAAGTGTAGATTGAAAATAGTAGGGGTCCAAGAACAGAGCCTTGGGGGAACCCAACAGAGAAGGGAAGAGGAGAGGAGGAAGTGGAATTGTAAGTAACGCTAAAGGTGCGGTTGGATAGGTAGGAAGATAACCAGTGAAGAGTACAGTCACGGAGACCAAAGGCATGGAGTTTATTGAGGAGTCTGATGGCTGCTTCTGGCTGTCCTCCAGGGCTGGTACTGCTGGTGGGTACTGCTGGCTCGTACTGCTGGCAGGTTCTGCTGCTGGTCGGTACCGCTGGCTGGTACTGTTGGTGGGTACTGCTGGCTGGTACTGCTGGCGGGTAATGCTGGCAAGTGTTGCTGGTGGGTACTGCTGGCGGGTACTGCTGGCTGGTACTGTTGGTGGGTACTGCTGGCTGGTACTCTTTCCTTCTGCAAATTTTGAGCTGATTCTATAACCACTTCATCCCGGGGTCTATACCGGATATTTTTTGATATATGTTTTGGTTATGTCGGCTCCCACAGATTAGTGATGGCACCGTAGAGAAATAGTTTATTAACCCCACCAATCACTTTTTGTATGGTTGGCACTGCTGACTGGTACTGTTGGTGGGTAATGCTGTCTGGTACTGCCAGCTGGTACTACTGGCTGCTACTGCTGGCTGGTACTGCAGGCTGGTACTACTGGCTAGTACTGCTGGCTGGTACAGCAGGCTGGTACTACTCACTGGTACTGCTGGTGGGTACTGCTGGCAGGTACTGTTGGTGGGTACCGGTGGTGGGTACTAATGGCTAGTACTACTGGCTGGTACTGCTGGCTGGTACTGCTGGTGGGTACTTCTGGCTGGTACTACTGGCTGGTACTGTTGGTGGGTACTGCTGGCTGGTACTGCTGGTGGGTACTGCTGGCTTGTACTACTGGCAGGTACTGCTGGCTGGTACTACTGGTGGGTACTACTGGTGGGTACTGCTGGTGGGTACTACTGACTGCTACTGCTGGCTGGTTTTACTGGCTGCTACTGCTGGTGGGTACTTCTGGTTGTTACTGCTGGTGGATACTGCTGGTGAGTACTGCTGGCTGGTACTGTTGGTGGATAATGCTGGCTGGTACTGCTGGTGGATACTGTTGGTTGGTACTGCTGGCTGTTACTACTGGCGGGTACCGCTGGCTGGTACTCCTGGCAGATAGTGCTGGCTGGTACTGCTGGCGGGTACTACTGGCAGGTATTGATGTGGCTGGTACTGCTGGTGGGTACTGCTGGCTGCTGCTACTGGCTGGTACTGCTGGTGGGTACTACTCACTGATACTGCTGGCTGGTACTGCTGGCAGGTGCTGCTGATGGGTACTGCTGGCTGGTACTGTTGGTGAATACTGCTGGCAGGTACCACTGGTGGGTACTGCTGATGGGTACTGCTGGTGGTTATTGCTGGCAGGTACTACTGGCTGGTACTGTTGGTGGGTACTGCTGGCTGGTACTACTGACTGGTACTGTTGGTGGGTACTGCTGGCTGGTACTACTGGCTGGTACTGCTAGCTGGTACTGCTAGCTGGTACTACTGAATGGTACTGCTGTCTGGTACTGCTGGTGGGTACTGCTGGCTGGTGCTACTGGCTGATACTGCTGGTGGGTACTGCTGGAAGGTTCCCGACCCACCGTCCATCCCCGAGCATCAGTGTAAATCTGTGACAGGAGCAGGCACTGGAGGAAGCATGCGGCTGCAGTAGAGATCAGAGCCGATGCTTCCTGTATTGCTCCCGTCACAGGCAGAGGCGGGGTACATTTGGTATCACTCTACCTGTCACAGGAGTCGGGACTATGCAGAAAGCATTGGCTCTGCTTCCTCTAGTGCCGGATGAGCGGCACTGTTCTTCACACACACAGATGCTCGCACAGAAAGGTCAGTGACAGTCAGTCCTGCAGAACTCGACTGCTAACGGGAATGGCATTTCTGCTGTGGAAAAGGTACAGGAACGCCGTTCCCATGCGTTCCTGCAGGACTCAAGCCCTGGTTTTCTGTATTCTGAAAAAAAACCTGGTTGATCCTGCTGTTCTCCCCCTTCTGTCCATGTCCCCACTGCATTTGGGGATTTTGCAGAGCAGTGTTGGCAGCTACTGCACATGCTCAGTTTTCAGTGTGTTTTCTACTCTGAGCATTTCCTCCTTAATCACATCTGAGCAGCCCAAGTGACTATAGAGTCACACAGGTGGGCGTATACACTTTAGTAAATGACAGCCCACTCCCTCCCTCCTTCTCCATGCCCACCAACCAGCTAAACACAATGGGGTTGGGATATTACATGTAGATTGATGGAGGTTTCCCCCCTGATATTTTAAGACACAGGCTGGAGGGGCGTGGCACAGCCTGCGACTGGCAGAATTCTGCCCACACCATGTTATTGCCAAAAAAAATAAAGATTTGATTTCAAATGTATACAGTATTTTTATGACAATTTAAACAGTTTATTTATATCAATTATTTACTTTTACTCTGTATTCCGAAGGCTGTTTTTTTTTTAACATGTGACCGGTAGCAGAGGATTAGAGGCTCCTCCTACAACTGTTTCCATACAGACAGACTGGAAAGAGCTTGGTCATGTGACAGCTGTATATCGATTAGGAAAAAAGGTAGTTTGATGTTTTTTTTTTAAAATTAATTAAAATAATTACAGTGCCATTTCCTGCATACAGAAAGAGAAGAGATAATGTAGGTTTAACAGTGTATGTAGTATCAATTTAACCACTTCCTTTCCAGAGCATTTTTTTTTAATTCTTTGCACATGTGTTAAAATCAGATTTTTTTGCTATAAATGACTCAAAACCCCATAACATTATATATTTTCTGAAAGCAGAGGGCCTGTAGAATAAAATGATAGTTGCATTTTTTTTATGTTGCATGATATTTTACCAACTGTTTATCAAACTTTAATGCACACAAACACAGTTTAATTCCCAATTTATTTGCTACAAAATAAAAGATGAGATGTCAACTGAAGAGATACCAAATATGTCAGGCCTCAAAACTGTGGGTGTCCATGCTATTTACAAATACATGGGCGCATTTGCATTTGTGGGTGTGCACATGGCTAGGGGTTTACTTTAAATGTATTTTCTTAAATTAATTTTTTGTCCTTTTTTTTTCATTTATCTTTATTGCTATTAAGGCTCCGTTCACATGTCAGTGTATGGATCGCGGGCAGAACCGCCGCGGTTCCGCCCGCGATCTGGAGATTATTGCAAATCTCGGGACGCCTGTGCGTTGCCCGTTGATTTGCAATAGACCCCCAAACGCTGAGCGATGTTGCCGCAATTTCCGCCTGCCGAATTGCGGTAACATCGAGCAAAAAAAAAAAATCGCGGGACGCATTACGCCCAAAGAAGTACAAGAGCTTCTTTGGAGCGTATTGCGTCCCGCGATTTTTTTTGCGCGATGTTACCGCGATTCGGCAGGGGGAAATCGTGGCAACATCGCTCAGCGTTTGGGGGGCTATTGCAAATCAACGGGCAACGCACAGGCGTCCCACGATTTGCAATAATCTCTGGATCGCGGGCGGAACCGCGGCGGTTCTGCCAGCGATCCATACCCTGACATGTGAACGGAGCCTAAAAGGGGGCTAACAAGGTACTATTTATGGAAACATAAATAGTCTTCCCTGCCCTGCCTTGCCCTGCCCTAATGTCTCCTCTGCCCTCTGCTGCAGCCAATCGAGCACAGCACTGTACTTGATCATCTGTGCATTGGGCATTTGAGCCAGGATTCTGACAGCTCTGAAGCCAGAAATGCTCAGAACTGAGCCCTTATGGCTCCACATACAGCAGAAAACACCAAGGATTGGATTTTCCCAAATCTCTTCCCTATCCTCATTCTGTCACTAGTTGTGGTCCTGAGCTCCTAGGAGGAGTGAGAAAGCTCGGGAAACGCAGAGGGGAAGTCCAGCGGGAGAGGGGGGCACACTGCAAGTAACGTAAAAGTGTGTTTGTGGCTCTAAAGCCACCTGTATCACTTTACATTAAAGCTAGGAACCCGCTAAACAAAACAGGTACAAATCCATGGCTGATAATAGTGGAGTTTACAGCCATTCACTTTCCTTGGTAAGGTGTTATTGGCACCTGTGGCTCTCCGGGTGCAGAAAACGCCTATTTCCAGGTATATTTACAACTTTTCATGTACATGTGTAAAATGCCTTACATTGTTGTAATAGAGGGATAGGGATCCTCATTTAATTTTAGGATGTAGACACAGTACACCTGCTTTGAGAAAAATATGAGGGTTGCCATGGCTGGCCTTCTACTGAACAAACATGTTGAATATGTGCAGAAAAAATGTCGCCTCCTATGTGTTTATATTATAATGCAACTGCCAGCAATTTTGGGAAAACCCCAAAGTATGTGATAAAATTACATTTGAGGCACTACTTATAATAATGATACATATTAATGTGCATAAAATATAATTTTGATAAACTTATCCCAAAATCACTCAATGTTTCCTTAATCATATATAGCTTTTTCAAAAAGTGTCCAAAAATTATACAAAAAGTGTCCAAAGATAGGCAAAACCATATTTCTTCCACACCACGTGCCTAAATGTATTCAATATGCCTTCTCAAACATGTTCCTTAGTGTTGTCCCTCCATCCTTTTATTAGGGGGGCACTCAGCAGGCCAACAGGACTCTCTCAGCTTTTAATTAGATATTTGGTCTTAACTTTAATCCCCCATCTTCTGAATAGATTGGTTTTCACAAAACATTTACGACCTTGACAAATTTATATATTCCTCCTTTTTATGAAATCAGGTCCCAAATCGCCCATAGGGACCCACAGAACAGAGCATAAAGCATATAATCGTGCAATATGTTTAATAAAACTTCTTGTTACCAAGCTTAGCAGTAGATAAAAAAGACTCCCATTTCAATTTGCTTCCAAGCGGCACCCACTACAATCGTTTAGTGAACAATATTCAGCGCCGTCTGTTTCCTGGATCGGCATACATGTCACCTGTATTCCACCGAACCGGAAATTGCGAAACCGGAAGTATCACCGCTACGGACCTCAATGTATTTCACCGGAAAGCTGTCATCAGGAAGACTTCCAGGAAACGGACGGCGCTGAATATTGTTCAATAAACAATTGTAGTGGGTGCCACTTGGAGGCACATTGAAATGGGAGTATTTTTTATCTACTAAGCTTAGTAACAAAAAGTTTTAATAAACATATTGCACGATTATATGCTTTATGCTTTGTTCTAGGGATCCCAACGGGCGATTTCATAAAAAGGAGGAATATATACATTTGTCAAGGTCCTGGATGTTTTATGAAAACCAATCTTTTCAGAAGATGGGGGATTAACATTGAGAGCAAAGATCTAATTAAAAGCTGAGAGGGTCCCTGTGGCCCAAATCTATCTGGTGAGTGGCTCCCTAATAATAAGGTGGAGGAACACCACAAGGCATATTGAGCACATTTAAGCAAGTAGTGTGGAAGAAATATAATTTCGCCTATCTTTGGACACTTTTTGTATAATTTTTGGATACTTTTTGAAAAAGTTCTATACTATGATTATATAAACATTGAGTGATTTTGGTATAAGTTTATCACAGTTTTATATTCATGCACATTAATATGTATCATTATTATAAGTAGCACCTCAAATTTAATTTGAACATACATGTTGTCTGGCAGTATTCAGCTTCATTACTACTAAGTACCACTCCAAGAACAAACAAAAAGCAATACAAAGTCAGAATGTCTGATATCTTTACCTGTTCTGGGTCAGTGACTCCTAAAGCACTGACTCCAGGGTATTGGCATAACAACCAGATAATTACAATTTTCACAAAAAATTAAAAAATTAAGTGTTCAGCAATGACAATCTACATATTTTTCTTACAACAGATGTCCTATAAGAAAATCTGAGAATTTCAGATGCACTACCTAGTCTAATCTAATTGCATTAATTTTAAATATATACAGTATATACAGTATAAATATATTGTTAAGGTATGGATTTATCTCCTAAGATATCTAACTATAGTATGTGTATAAATGTTGTACATTTTTCTGTTCATCACTTTACATAACAGCAATATATACAGAAATATGTTTGTAATTTATATATTACATTGTTCTGTACATAACCTGTTACATAACTATAAGGAAAAAGAGAACCAAAAATAATAATCTTCTTATCAATTTCCACCTCTCCCTTTAAAACACTTGCAACAAAGGCTAATTATGTTTTTAATTTTTATTATATATATTTTTTATATGAAAAAATCCACAAATAAACTTCTAAGAACATTGCCAATAATATTCATTATTGTAGATAATAGTACACATGACTGACACCAGACTCCAAATTACCATAAACTGCTGTGATTGTGTATTTTACTGATGTTAGAGCTGAATATTTGTATTTAAATGGAAAAGCTCTACAACAGAATTGTCAGATTTAGTAAGTGATACAAAACTGCTGTAGCTACCACCAAGTCAATTTTGAATATGCTGCAGAGATAGGTATTTAATCCACTTAAGCCTTAAGAAAGATCTGATTTGTCATTTACTCAAATTGAAAATATAAACATGAAACCCTACTATGAAGTCACAGAATTATGATAGACATTAGCTATAAACTCTTTAAAATGAAAATACATGCATATCTATAGGTGAAATAAACTTCTAAAGCAAGACTAACCTAATTATAAAGAAACACTCAACAGAACATGATAAATGGCATGCAAGAAACATAAAATCTTAACTCAATACTTGAAATAAACTGAAAATTACATGCACATTGTTTAAAATACAAATACAATACATACAATCCACTAAAGTTTATTAAAAAGAGAGTAAATTTCAACTTACCATTTTACATCAGGCTTCATACATTTACTATTACCTTAGTGCAAACAATGAACACCTTTCCTGTCCTTACACACATTTCCTCTAATGCCACTTGAGGCTATGTTCGTGAGTACATCCCATTTAAGCTGCGGTTTCTTTGATATTAGGGGGTGTGTTAAGAAAATAATGTGTGATTCCAGTAACTCAAAGGAGGATGAAAAAAATTCAAAACATCTTCAGTGTACTATTATTCATATTTTTAATGGAGTAGGGCTCAAAGAAGAACAACTACCATGTTCACTAAAATTCTGTGCACACATACAAGCAAATGGTATTTATATGTTCTTACATCCATGAGAAGTTCAAAAGTAAGCATTTATTACTTATTTAAAGCCCAGATGAAGCCCCTGCACAGTGCTCCAATAAAAAATACTCACGTTCCCCGAATAGCATTGTTGATTAGAGCACTGTGCAAGAGGTATTGGTAATCCAATGGAGATAATAAAAACCAAAAAGTGCAGCGCTGAAATCAGTATACAATTATATAGCTGAAAAGCTCATATAAAGAAAACAAAAAAGGAGAGGGGATAATGTCCAAATGAATAGTCCCAATATTAAGTGCAGAGATGTGAATCCACGTGCAAAATAACTTTCTTCCAGTGACACCAGGGAAAAGTGTAGGAAGGGGACACCCTTGTGCTCAGGTATAACAAGCAGCTTACCGAAATTCCGTGGCTGCTCAATTTAATGAGACAGCCTCTCCCAGCTAGTAGTAAACCAGTAGGTCAACCGATATCAAGCTCAGGTGCTTCGAAAGACTCCAAAAGCCGAAAGCCGTTTCCGGTGTGTTGTTAAACCGATCACATTAATATGTGGCACACTTGGAACTTCTCATATACTCCATTGAACGTAAAGCCATATGTAGAAAGAAACAGAGGCCCATAGCGTAATCCCGTAAACCAATAGGTAAATTTATTAAAAAAACTACTTACAATTTAAAAGACAAAAACAGGCATGTAGTATGTGCCGGTCATGGATCTAACCCACGCCCAGAAGAAGTCTTTCTTATGACGAAACGTTGGCGATCCCAGACATAAACGTCCACACGCCCCCCAACGAAGCCGGCCGTTTATCCATATGCTGATCTGGAGACTTGCGGGACGCCGCGGTTAGATCCATGACCGGCACATACTACATGCCTGTTTTTGTCTTTTAAATTGTAAGTAGTTTTTTTAATAAATTTACCTATTGGTTTACGGGATTACGCTATGGGCCTCTGTTTCTTTCTACATATGGCTTTACGTTCAATGGAGTATATGAGAAGTTCCAAGTGTGCCACATATTAATGTGATCGGTTTAACAACACACCGGAAACGGCTTTCGGCTTTTGGAGTCTTTCGAAGCACCTGAGCTTGATATCGGTTGACCTACTGGTTTACTACTAGCTGGGAGAGGCTGTCTCATTAAATTGAGCAGCCACGGAATTTCGGTAAGCTGCTTGTTATACCTGAGCACAAGGGTGTCCCCTTCCTACACTTTTCCCTGGTGTCACTGGAAGAAAGTTATTTTGCACGTGGATTCACATCTCTGCACTTAATATTGGGACTATTCATTTGGACATTATCCCCTCTCCTTTTTTGTTTTCTTTATATGAGCTTTTCAGCTATATAATTGTATACTGATTTCAGCGCTGCACTTTTTGGTTTTTATTGTATTTTTTGAATCACTGTTAGTTGATTTTGTGCCAGCTGCTCACTATTGTTCTTAATCATTTGGTTTTCTGTCACATCTAGCGCGGAAATTTTTCTTCTATTTATAATCCAATGGAGACCCAGACCACCATGTAAGAGCAATGTTTCAGCTCTTGTGTTGCTGACACGGGTTGTTTTTACAGTACAAAGCATACAGGAATTGTAAATAAAAAAAAATTACATTCTTTACCATGTATGTAGACTGACAGCATAACAAGTAAAACATGTAAGGCTTTTATTGGCTTCACCGGATATTTGGAGCAATGAAAATGGTTTCTTCATTCCTCAATACATTCAGAAGTGCAGATATATAGCATAGCTATCGTCTACAGCAGTGGTCCTCAACCCTGGCCTACAGGGCCCACTAACAGGCCAGATTTTCAAGATAACTGAAATACATCCCAGGTGATATCATTTACTGCTCAGTGATTGCAGTACTCTAGTCTGCATCTCCACAAGGTAATACCTAAAATCTGGCCTGTTAGTGGGCCCTGTAGGCCAGGGTTGAGGACCACTGGTCTACAGTATAGAGTATTTATTCAGCTTACATTGCTATTTGGATCTTGCTAACCCCACATCAGTTAAAGCTGAACTCTGGACAGTTATAAAAGACACATCCATAATTTTACTTTTTCTTAACTGCAAGTGCTGTAAGTACCTAGATTTTAACTAGTATCAGCCTCTACCAATCCCAGTGCAGCAGAATGGGGGCGAGAGAAGCAGCACAAGGAACCAATCAGGTAAGGAGCATGCTAATAGGAGGAGAAAACGGAATGGCAGAGATGGAGATGAGCTCACCAGTCTGCTTCTTCTTTTTTCACTGTCCAGTCACGGGTGGAGAGGAGACCTATGTTACCGAACTGCAACAAGGAGTAAAAACAAAGGTCTCCTTTCCTTTCAGACAGGGCTGTGGCGTGTGGCAGAGCTGCATAAATCTCAGTGCTGGGTGAACAAAAATACAAATCTTTTGACATGTAAAAATAGCTCCCATTTATGTATTTCTTCTGTGTATTTAGCTATTTTTCCCGGAATTTAGGTTTAAAGTATATTTCGGATTTTTCAATCAGATCTGAGCAGTGCCAGGACAAAATCATCCAGTGCCCAAAGATGGCAAATTGCACTCCTCCCACCATCTGTCATTATGTGCAAGCTTATGAGGGAGAGGGGGAGAGAGAGCACAGTCTGCACCTCTTCCCGGCTCTCTCCTCCTCTGCTTGCTGCTACCAGAGCTGGGCTGACAGAAGTAGTAATGCCGTTGTCACTACTCCTGACAGCCTTATAGTAGAAGGAACTTGCGGCACCTCTCATCCAAACAATGCATGCTGCGCCCAGGGCAGCAACCCCCTTCTGCCCATCCCTTGTCCCAGCCCTGGATCCGAGGAAACCCCACTATATGCTCCTTAGCATGCTCCTCACCGCACCTTCAGTGTCACTTAAAATTCTACTACCTCCTTTTCCTTTCTCTGTGGGGGTCCCCCAAAGTTCTGTTTTTGGACCTACCCTTTTCTCAATCTACACCTCCTTCCTGGGTCAGCTGATAGCTTCTAATGGCTTTCAATATAATTTATACGCTGACGACACCCAACTCTATCTCTAATCACTAATTTACTAACAGAAATTATAGTCTGGATTTCACATCATTTTCTTAAACTCAACCTGTCCAAAACTGAGCTCATATTATTTCCTCCCTCATGTGACCCTGACTTCTCTGTCAAGAGCAATGGCACAACCATCAAGAGATCCCCACATGCCAGGGTACTAGGTGTTATCCTGGACTCTGGACTCTGAACTCTCCTTTCCGCCCCAGATTCAATCACTTTCCAAAGCTTACCGCCTCAACATCTGCAACATCTCAAAAATACCAATTCCTAACCAATGACACCACAAAGCTTCTAATCTACTCCCTGGTTATCTCTCGACTAGACTACTGCAACTCTCTCCTCATTGGCTTACCTTTAAAAAGACTATTCCCTATTCAGGTTATCTTGAATGCTGCTGTCAAACTCATTCACCTTACAAACCACTCACAGTCTGCTACCCCTCTCTGCCAAACCCCCCCCCCCCCCCATTGGCTGCCACTCACCCAGGAAATGACATTTAAAATATTAACAATAACTTACAAAGTCATCCACAACTTGGCCCCCAGCTACATCACTAACCCGGTCTCAAAATACCAATCAAATCACTCTCTTCATTCCTCCCAAAGACCTCCTGCTTTCTAGCTCCCTTCTTACCTTCCCCCATGCTCACCTCCAGGACTTCTCTTGAGCTTCTCTCATCCTTTGGAATTCCCTATCTAAATCTGTCCGACAGTTTCCAACTCTATCCACTTTTAGGTGATCCCTAAAAAAATGTTCTCTTCAGAGAAGCCTATCCTGCCTCCACCTAACAACTGTACTTTAATTTTCTTCATCAGCTCATTCCCCACAGGTATTACCCTTTGTATCATTTGACCTTCCCTTTTAGATTGTAAGCTCTAACAAGCAAAGCCCTCTGATTCCTCCTATTGAATTGTAATGTAACTGTACCTTTTGCCCTAACATTGTAAGGTGAAATCAATACTCACTCACTCACTCACTCGTTGCTAACATCCCTGGAGTCAATATAGCACAAAAAGAAAACCCCCCCTGCGGGTTGCGGGACTTTAAGGGCAGGGGAACACCGCAAATGCATATATAAAAAATACAATATTTAATGGATCATATTAAAAGAGGACATAAAACATGTTGTGAACATACATTCAAAAAGAGAAAATGGTACACAAAACATTCATACAGAAATATGTATATAGAAACATATCCTGATTGTAACAAATGTAGTTATGCACTTATTTCCAACGCACCTATCGCATTTCCGAAAATACCCTTCGTCAGGGGTGTAGATATAGGAAATAATGTGCGTTAATTGATTTTCAAATTCAAAAATCCACTGACATATTAGTAATATGGCAGTGGATTTTTTAGTTTTAAAATCATTGTACGCACATTATTTCCTATATCTACACCCCTGACAAAGGGTATTTCCCGAAACACGTTGGGTGCGTTGGAAATAAGTGCATAACTACATTTTTTACAATCAGGATATGTTTCTATATACATATTTCTGTATGAATATTTTGTGTACCATTTTCTCTTTTTAAATGTATGTTCACAACATGTTTTATGTCCTGTTTTAATATGATCCATTAAATATTGTATTTTTTATATATGTGTTTGTGGTGTTCTCCTTGCCCTTAAAGTCCTGCAACCCACAGAGGGATTTTCTTTTTGGGCAACATTGTAAGGTGCTGCCCAAACTGTTGGCGCTATATAAATCTAATATAATAATAAATAATAATGCGTCCCTATTCACACAGCACACTTAAAAATAGGATCTCAGATGTCTGGAAGCCAGATTTGTGTTACTGTTGTTCTTGCTGTGATGATCCTCATCAATTCCTGTCTAGATGAAAAGGGACACTAGAACAGAAAGGGAGGGGAAACTGCCCCAACACAGGTTGATTATATAGCGCTCATGTAAAATTCTTTCACCTGCTTATTGGTCATGTACGCATCTTCACTGCTTTTACTGTCACTCTCTATAGAAACCTTATCTTGCACTACCTCCCAGAGACCTTCCCTTATTCCTGAAGTCTTCTTAGTCTACCTCCGTAATGATGCATGTGAAGCAGCTCATACGCACAATAGAATTAAACAGTGTAAAACCATTTATTAACCACTTCCCATCCAGTGACGTACGGGTTAATGCATTAAGGCAAAAAACAATAGTGGCCAAAGAACCACTTTTAATGCTGAACAAAGAGGATTTATAAAGGAGTAGGAATATGCCACTTGTTAGCTCCCGATGAAGTGAGTAGAGGACGGAGCATGTTGAACATTTACAAGTGATTTTTTTTATATGACATGTTAATAATGGTTTTATGTTTTTTGATTTTATGCTGTGTCTGAATTGCTTCACATACATAGCTATGGAAGTGGGTAGAAGAAGATTCAAGAAGGGATCATTGAGGAGGTGAAAGAAAGGCTGACACTGATCTCTCTGGGAGGTATCAGGAGACCTGATTTCTTTGGAAAATCACAGTTGATGCAGAGTGGAGAAATCTTGCGTGAGCACACCTGTATGTGGTCTTTCATTTTAAAATGCAATGATTTGGCATCACAGCCCTGCAAATTGTATTTTCAGATATGTTAAGTGAATGTTAAGTAGGTATACAAGCACGACTTTATGCGTGAAACGCGTCTACCTTTTTGTATCCTGTATTGACTGTCCGTTGGTTTAATAAAGAAGCATCATTATATCTGTTGGAGTGAGGCCATTTTCATTGGTATTTTCAAGTAGGTAAAGTAGCTGGAAGTTGAGGTGTAAGATTAGTAACTTTTATTTTCCACAAAAAGAGATGTTTCACAAAAAGATATGATGGTAAATGATAGCTCTAGACTGCTGATGCAGTCTCTCTTTACTGGTCCCTGAGGATGGAGGGGGACAAAAACAAGAAGTCTAAGGAGTAGCCAATGGGATGTTGTAGTGTTTATGATCATGCAATTGTCATTCCTTCAGATACAGTTTTCTAAATGCACTAATATTTTAAATATACAACATATAATCTTGTAACCCAAATATTATTGTGCAATTGCTAATACACGGAGACTAAAAATTTTTTACCTCAGGTAGGCAGGCCACACAGGAGATTAAACGAAATGTGTTAATTAGGGATGATCGAACGGTTCGGGTCCACCATCGGTTCGGCCCGAACATTGGCTGTTCGAGGTTCGGCCGAATTTAGAACTTTTTGCCCAAAAAGTTCGGAATTCGGCAACCAGAACCGACCAAAATGCAATGCTTCAGGAAATGGGCTTTAAAAGCCCGTGATTGGACCAGAACCATTAGCAAAAGCCAATTGAGGGGGCAGGAGAATGCTAGGAATGTGATTGGAGTGACTAGGGGGTCCCTAGACCAATCATTAGTGAATACGCCCCCCAGTATATAAGATAGCCACCGCCATATTCCTAGCATTGTTATACTGGACATGGAAGAGAGTGGAAGCAGTTCTGTTAATTTTACTTTAAAAGTGTCATTTAGCATTTATTAGTGTGAGGAAAGGGATATCTAGTGTAGTTAGAGTGCTCCTTTACACTTAAGTTAGCTTCAAAAATTTAGTTTCTGTAGGGAAAGTGTTAAGTGTAAGGGGGCCGTAGTGTAGTGTAGGGTTAACTGACAGTGACTGCTATGGAAGGGTGACAAAACCCTTCCATAGCAGGGTGACCGCTATAGAGAAATGATCATTTCTCTGAGTTGCTTCGGGACAGGAATATGGCTTCTCACCAGCAAGCATTTTTCATGCTGCAGGGGTTGCCACTGCCAGTGCTTTTTTGAGGACATGTTTGATGTCAGACATGACATCTGAACATGTGTATAGGGGGTATATATTCACATATATGTCTGTATATATACCCCTAGACATATATAGGTGTGATAGTAGCAGAAATATATGCTTGCGCTAATGAAATCATTTACAGTAATATATTTCTGCTACTATCACACCTATATATGGCTAGGTGTCTATATACATATAATTATGTGTGTATATATACCACTATACACAAGTTCAGATGTTTTGCCTGCCTCAAAAGAACCCAAAAAAAATGCCAAAAAAACGCTAGTGTCAAAAAAAAAAAATGCCCAGGTGTGTTTTTGCTGGCATTTTTTGGGGGGTTTTGGAGGCAGGCAAAACATCTGAACTTGTGTATAGTGGTGTATATACACACATACATATATTTATATACACACCTAGACATATATAGGTGTGATAGTAGCAGAAATATATGCTTGCGCTAATGAAATCATTTACAGTAATATATTGTTGCTACTATCACACCTATATATGGCTAGGTGTCTATATACATATAATTATGTGTGTATATATACCACTATACACAAGTTCAGATGTTTTGCCTGCCTCAAAAGAACCCAAAAAAATGCCAAAAAAACGCTAGCGTCAAAAAAAAAAATGCCCAGGTGTGTTTTTGCTGGCATTTTTTGGGGGGTTTTGGAGGCAGGCAAAACATCTGAGCCTGTGTATAGTGGTGTATATACACACATACATATATTTATATACACACCTAGACATATATAGGTGTGATAGTAGCAGAAATATATGCTTGCGCTAATGAAGTCATTTACAGTAATATATTTCTGCTACTATCACACCTATATATGGCTAGGTGTCTATATACATATAATTATGTGTGTATATATACCACTATACACAAGTTCAGATGTTTTGCCTGCCTCAAAAGAACCCCAGAAAATGCCAAAAAAAAACGCTAGCGTCAAAAAAAATGCCCAGGTGTGTTTTTGCTGCCATTTTTTGGGGGTTTTTGGAGGCAGGCAAAACATCTGAACTTGTGCACAGTACCACTATACACAAGTTCAGATGTTTTTCCTAACTGCAAAGAACCCAAAAAAATGCCTGCTATTAAACCGGCAAGGTGTGAAAACTCCTGTGCTGAAAGTGTTCTAATACAAACGATCTTTTTTTTATGGTTCTGGACATGCTACAGAGCTGAAACATCACATGTACACTTTTTAGACCCCCCAGATACGAAATCGAAAGTAAAAATCAAAAAATCTCTCTTTTTTTTTTTTTTAATTTTTCAATAATTGGCTTTTTTATCGAAAATGACAATTTTTAGGAAACTTTTTTTGTGTGATTTTGTGTCTGGGGGGTCTAAAAGGTGTACCTGTGAAGTTTCAGCTCTGTAGCATATCCAGAACCAGAAAAAAAAGATCATATAGGTGTAAAAGGAGGGTCCCACATCCCTGTTCTGAAAAATTATCTTTCCTGACAGACTCCATGGCAGCATACGTATCGGGTTTGGCCCCACCTGCAAACCTACCCATAGGACATCACTCCCATAAATCTTTGCACCTGTTCAGCACTAGGGATGATCGAACGGTTCGGGTCGACCATCGGTTCGACCCGAACATTGGCTGTTCGAGGTTCGGCCGAATGCCGAACTTTTTGCTGAAAAAGTTCGGAATTCGGCAACCAGAACCGACCAAAATGGAATGGGCCAGGAAATGGGCTTTAACAGCCTGTGATTGGACCAGAACCATCAGTAAAAGCCAATTGAGGGGGCAGGAGAATGCTAGGAATGTGATTGGAGTGACTAGGGGGTCCAGAGGCCAATCATTAGTGAATACGCCCCCCCGGTATATAAGATAGCCCCGCCAAATTCCTAGCATTGTTATACTGGACATGGAAGAGAGTGGAAGCAGTTCTGGTTAGGGTACTATTTTCCACTATAGTTAGATTTAATAATCTAGTTTCTGTAGGGAAAGTGTTAAGTGTAAGGGGACCGTAGTGTAGTGTAGGGTTAACTGACTCTGACTGCTATGGCAGGGTGACCAAACCCTTCCATATCAGGGTGACCGCTATAGAGAAAAGATCATTTCTCTTAGAACACTTATAGAACAGGCATAGGGCTTCGCCCCTGTCACCCGGCTTTTTGCTGCAGGCGTTTATAGGGATTTTTTGAGGACATGTTTGGAGTCAGGCAAAACATCTGAACTTCTGTGTAGGGGTATATATACACACACACGTCTGTATATATACACATATATAGGTGTGAAAGTAGCAGAAACCTATGCTTGCGCTAATGAAATAATTAACACCCATATGGCTTCTCTCCTATCACACCTATATATGTGTATGTGTATAAATACATACATGTGTGTGTGTATATATACCCCTACACAGAATTTCAGATGTTTTGCCTGCCTCCAAAGACCCCCAAAAAATGCCCAAAAAAACGCCTGCTGCAAAAACACACCTGGACGTTTTTGTAGCTGCCGTTTTTTTGGGCATTTTTTTGGGGTCTTTGGAGGCAGGCAAAACATCTGAACTTCTGTATAGGGGTATATATACACACACACTTATATGTATTTATACACATACACATATATAGGTGTGATAGGAGAGAAGCCATATGGGTGTTAATTATTTCATTAGCGCAAGCATAGGTTTCTGCTACTTTCACACCTATATATGTGTATATATATACATACATGTGTGTGTGTGTATATATACCCCTACACAGAAGTTCTGATGTTATGCCTGCCTTCAAAGTCCCCCAAAAAATGCCCAAAAAAACGCTTGCTACAAAACCGGCAAGGTGTGAAAATAGCGGAGCCATATCCCTGTTCTATATTAATTCTAATACAAACAAACTTTTTTTTCTGGTTCTACAGGTACACTTTTTAGACCCCCCAGATACTAAATCCAAAGAAATCTCATTTTTTTTTTCAGTAGTTTTTTCAATAATTGGCTCTCTATCAAAAATGACAATTTTTAAGAACTTTTTTTGTGTGATTAATAGTCCCTGGGGCATGACCCAGAACCCTAGGCACTTTTAGGGGCATTTATTGGGTTTTAGGGCTTCAAAATGGTGTTTTTTGATTACCGAAGTTCGGGTCCCATTGATTTCAATGGGGTTCTGAAATCCGGGCCGAACTTTCGGGAAGTTCGGGTGTTCTGGTCGAACCGAACTTTTGAAAAGTTCGATCATCCCTATTCAGCACACGTGTTCCTTTTTTGTCCTCCAAAGGATTACCTGTATCCTACCTGAAGATGGATCCCAGGAGATGGATGTCTCTACCATTCGGGTATTGAGTTCTCCAATAAGCCCCAGCTGTTGCAGGGTATGGAGCAGGGGCGAAGATTCTTCTGACGTGCACCTTGGCCAAAAAGCCCAGCTGCTGCGGGTGGCCGGTACCCTGAAAGAATCATGAAGTCCGGTGTGTGCTGTATGCTCATCCATCCCTGGTGGCTAGCGGTTCGTTGGTGGTCGTGAGTACTCCTTGCCTGTCATATTTTTTTAACTCCATGGCAGCTTAAGTTTTTATTTCAGCTGGTTTTGTATGTTCTTTCCTTATTTCCTGTTATTTCCTGGTGGCTAGGGCTACTGAGCATGTGCGGGCGCCTCAGAACGAGGCTTGGTTCTCACACATGCTCAGTGACGATGTGGAGCATGTGCAGTAGGGTTTTTCGGCGCTGCTTGATGATGTCAGCGGGTGCCATATTGAAAACCCTTCAGGTGTCAACAGAGTGTGTAGATCATACACTCTGTTGCTGGAAGTCTGTATTTTGCTGTCGGTTTCTCGGTGAGTCTACCTGCGGCATCCGCTGCTGCTCTGCATTTGCCCATACGGTCTTCCTGGTGAGTACCGGCCCCAGGTTTTTTGGAGTTATTCCCCCTCTCCTCTTTCTTCCTCTCTGATCCCGTTGTCCGGCTCATCCCTGCAGGTCAGCGCCAGATGGAAGCCTCCTCACCCTCAGCCCGCCCTTAATAGGTATGTGGGGCTTGGGGGTTGGGGTGTGTAGAGAGGGGGGGGATTAGGGCATCATTTATGTCCTGGCTCCCTGTTTGTCTTGCTTTGTTCCTTTGTTTTACAGCCCTCCTAGGTCGGAACGGCATTCCTCATGCAAGAGTGAGCATCGAGATCTGCTCGGAGGTCACAGTCAGGCTCCCATCATCGTGGGAAATCATCTGCCTCAGCGAGGCCCCTCGCGACGCCCAGATAGAGTGGGCTGTTGGGGTTGTGGTGCACGTGTCCCTGAAAGCAAGTCAATGTGTGACAAATGCCTCTCTCAAGCTGCGGGAGAGAGGGACAATCCAGACCAGCGACTGGAGGCCCTAGTCAAGAGGGTCGTCAAAGATTCCCTGGCAGACGTGGGAGTAGGTCGGGCGCAGAGCCCAGAAGTGACTCCTCCAAGCCCTCCCCTTGGAAGACAGCCTAGGGAAGATCCTGAAACCTCTCAACCTAGGCACCTGTCAGAGAGTGATTCAGAGATTGAAGATCCCTGCTTGGGATTTGAGTATGCTTTCGTCCCCTCCTTAGTCAGAGCGGTAAGAGAGACCCTGAATTGGGAAAACTCTGCTGTTTTCTCCGCCAAAAACAGAAGAGATTCTTTAAGCAGCTCTGCAAAGAGCGACTCAACTTCCCTTTTTTGGGTGAATTAGGGGATATCATTACTAAAGAATGGAATAGAGTGGAAAGGAAGAATTCCATGCTTTCCAAAATGTCCCGGTTATATCCTTTCAAGGAAGAAGATGTAAAACATCTAGAATCTCCTCCCTTGGTGGATACCGAAGTCATGAGGCTGGTCAAACATGTGACCCTCCCACTAGAGGACACAGCCTCCTTTAAAGATCCTTTGGATAGGAGGATGGATTCTGATCTTAAGAATCTACCTGACTGCGGGAATGGCCTGCAAGCCGGCACTGACCTTAGCCTCATTATCCAAAGCAATGGAGTTGTGGTCTGACTTAGTGGATGAATCCTTTTGGAGCCTTTCTGAGGAGGCTGCCAGAAGTTCCCCGATTCAGGAACTTGGGATGGCTTTGTCTTTTCTGGGGGAGGCATCTATTGACCTTATACGTCTGTTGGCCAGGGTTATGCTGTCCTCGGTAACGTCCAAGAGGGCTTTGTGGCTCCGCCCTTGGATGGCTGACCCAGCTTCCAAACAAGTCTAAAGCCGTATTCCTTTTGGAGGCTCCTCCCTCTTTGGGAATAAGCTGGATGGAGCGATAACCAGGGCCACGGGCGGCAGGTCTGGGTTTCTCCCTCAGGCTCGACGCCCTCTCAATCCAAGGAAAGGACAACCCAGAAGGTATGTTCCTGACCGTGCCAGGGAAGCACGTACCTATAGGCCTGGCAGAGAATTTGGTCACAACTGGAGAGCATGACAAACCTCCTCGTGGAAACCTTCTAAGAGTGTCCCCTCCGGTGAACGTGATACGACCAAGTCTTTTTGAGATTGTGCCCGCTCAGACGTGTCGGGTGGGGGCTCGGTTGCTACACTTCCGGCATGTCTGGGCGGCCTCAATCCGAGACTCCTGGACTGTCAGGACAGTCACGTACGGGCACAAGTGGATTTTCAGAGAAACTCCAAGATCAAGGTTTCTTCCTACCTCCCTGCCACCCTCAGGAGAGAAGCGCCAGGCACTATTTTCCTACATAGAGTCACTAGTTTCTCAAGGGGCTGTCGTCTCCGTACCAGAACCAGAGTGCAGCCAGGGAATCTACTCCCCTCTTTTCTTGGTTCGCAAGAAAAACGGAACATGGAGGCCAGTCATCGATCTGACCTTTCGAAATCAATTCATCAGAAAGGAAAGGTTCAAGATGGAAACTCTTCTTTCTATTCAACAGGCGGTCCAACCTGCGGACTGGATGGTGTCTATAGACTTAAAGGACGCCTATTTCCATGTCCCTGTTGCAGAAGATTTCCAGAAATACCTCTGGTTTTCCGTCAATTAATTACACCTTCAGTTCACTTGCCTCCCCTTCGGGCTCTCCACTTCTCCACGAACCTTCTCGAAAGTTTTGCTGGCTGTGGTAGCTCTATTGAGAACAAAGGGCATTCGCTTACATCATTACTTGGATGATCTGCTCTTCTTGTCCCAAGACAAATCTCAGCTGTTGAAGCACCTGGACCAGGTGGTGTCCACCCTTCAGATGTTTGGGTGGCTGCTAAATCTAGAGAAAAGTCATATAATTCCCGCCCAGTCTCTCGTCTACCTCGGGGCCTTGTTCAATACACTAACAGCGACAGTGTCCCTTCCGGAGGAGAAAATCACGGTGGTCAGGGACAGGATTCTCCGTGCCCTCGCATCACCTCACCTCCAAGCGCGTCAGTGCTTGAGAATAAACGGGACCATGGTGGCTGTAGCTCCCATGGTAAAGTGGGCCCTATGGAGAATGAGGCCTTTCCAAAAAGGCTTTCTTCGTCAATGGGACACCTGGCATTTGGATCATACCATCTTCCTGACCCCAGCCATGAGAGCAAGTCTTCCATGGTGGCTGCAGCGGGAGCATCTTCTGTGCTGCCATTCTCTTGTACAGACCTCATGGGTTGTGATAACATCGGATGCCAGCAGCACAGGTTGGGGGGCTCATTGCCTCTCGGAAGTGGCTCAGGGCAAATGGAAATTCCCCTCCCAGGGGATAATGTCCAACATTCTGGAGCTACTGGCGGCCCTTCAAGCTCTGAAAGCGTTCCCTCACTTGAAAAAAGGTCTTTCAGTGATGCTAAGACTGGACAACACCTCAGCAGTCGCATACATAAGGAAGCAAGGAGGGACACGCAGTTGGTCCTTGCTGCGAAAGGTGGAGCCAATTATGGTCTGGGCTCAAAAGAACTTGTCTGACCTGTCAGCAGTGTATGTTCCGGGAGTCCAAGGTGTCCAAGCCGACTTTCTATCTCGTGTGCAGTTGGACAACAACGAGTGGTCTCTCCACGAGGAGGTCTTCAAGTGGATCCTGAGCCTGGGGTTCTCCCCAGGGGTAGACCTGTTTGCCTCTTCTCGCAACCGCAGGTTGAAAAAATACTGTGCGAGGTTCAGGGATCCTCAGGCTCTGGGGTTGGACGCCCTCACGGATTGTTGGAGGTTCAACAGGGCATATGCCTTTCCCCCAGTTTCCATAATCCTTCAGTTTCTCCGGAGACTCAGGTTGGAAGCAGCGGAAATAGTGGCGGTGATTCCATTCTGGCCCAACAGGCCTTGGTTCCCTCTGCTAACACTTCTCAACGTTCAGGAAACGATTCCGCTGCCTCTCATGCAAGATCTACTATCTCAAGGCACCATATTGCATCCTTGTCCAGCCCCGCTGCATCTGAAGGTTTGGCTGTTGAGAGGGGAAGGCTACAAGCCTTAGGGTGCTCTGAAGAGGCCATCTCTACACTTTTGAGTGCCAGATGGAGTTCAACTAATAAAGTGTATGAGAGAATTTGGTCAAGATTTTCCTCTCATCTGGCCACTAGGTTCAACCCTCATTCATCCATCAGGATTCAGGATGTGCTAAACTTTCTACAGTCTGGTCTAGATCTTCCTCTATCAGTGAGTTCTCTATGAGTTCAGGTGTCGGCTATTTGAGCCTTTACCGGCATTTCTTGGGCTACCCATACGCTAGTCCGATAATTCTTCAAAGGTGCAATGAGACTCAGGCCCCAGAAGAAGCCAAGGTTTCCCAAATGAGATCTCCCCTTAGTTCTGGACTTTCTATCACAACGATTACGTGACACAGATGAAACTCTTACCATCAAGGAGTTGACATTGATGACCGTGTTCCTGGTAGCCATTACATCGGCAAAGAGAGTCTCTGAAATCGGAGCTTTAGGGGCACAGGAGCCCTTTCTAACCTTCTTTCCAGACAGGGTAGTATTAATCCCTATGCTGGAGGCTAGACCAAAGGTTACTTCAGTTTTTCATGAAAACACGGAAATAGTTCTGCCTACCTTTAGGCAAGAAGAAGATTCTTCTGTCCATCCGCTGGATGTTGGAAATTGCCTCAAGCAGTATCTGGAAGCTACGGTCTCCTTTCGACAGTCAGATCATTTGTTTGTCGCTTTCAGTGGAAAGAACAAGGGTCTTCGGGCTTCTTCAAGGTCCATCTCTTCTTGGATCATCCAAACTATCCAATGGGCTTATAGGGCTAAGGGCTTGACCCCTTCAGTGGCGATTACGGCTCATTCAACTCGGAGTGTCTCTACGTCCTGGGCAGTGTCCAGACACGTCTCCCCTGAAGTGATTTGTAGAGCAGCGTCCTGGTCCTCTATAAATACTTTTTTGTCTCACTATTGTGTTGAGCCGGCGGCTCTTTCTTCTGTTAACTTTGGTTTACAAGTCCTGTCTGTTTGACAGAGTAAAATGAAACTTTTGTTCAGCACCTGCCCACCCTTTTGTGTACGGCGAGTTATTTCCCGATACGTATGCTGCCATGGAGTCTGTCAGGAAAACGGAAAATTTATATCAAATACTTACCGTAATTTTCCTTTCCTGATGGACTCCATGGCAGCAGGAGTTCCCTCCCGGATTCTGAGGAGGATAGTTACAGAACACGTGTGCTGAACAGGTGCAAAGATTTATGGGAGTGATGTCCTATGGGTAGGTTTGGAGGCGGGGCCAAACCCGATACGTATGCTGCCATGGAGTCCATCAGGAAAGGAAAATTACGGTAAGTATTTGATATAAATTTTCAGTTTTTTTGTTTTCATGGTTCTGGACATGCTACAGAGCTAAAACTTCACATGTACACTTTTTAGACCCCCCAGATACTAAATCCAAAGTCAAAATAAAAAAATCTCTCTCTCTTTTTTTTTTTTTTTCAATAATTGGCTTTTTTTATCAAAAATGACAATTTTTAAGAACTTTTTTTTGTGTGATTAATAGTTAATGGGGCATGACCCAGAACCCTAGGGACTTTTTAGGGGCATTTATTGGGTTTTAGGGCTTAAAAATGGTGTTTTCTGATTACCGAAGTTCGGGTCCCATTGATTTCAATGGGGTTCTGAAATCCGGGCCAAACTTTCGGGAAGTTCGGATGTTCTGGCCGAACCGAACTTTTCAAAAGTTCGATCATCCCTAGTGTTAATCAGTGTTGTTTGGCCCCTGAGCATGTCCTATTGGAAGAAATGCTTTGGGCTGAGTTAGTACCCTAATGTCATATGCTGTCAGTTGGGATATCCAACAGCTTTTATTCATGTGTTTTTTATGGTTTTATCGTTAAAATAATATTGCAGATATCAGAGCTCTTTTTTATATTTTTGTCCAAAACAGGAGTGTCCATAAAACCCATAATTTTGTAGAAGTGGAGGATAGAAGGCACAGGATCTTCATCTCCCTACCATGTGGATCAAACAAAATGTACTCTGACCTCTTTTATGCTGTGAGTTCCTACTGGCTGCTTTTTAACCTCAAGTTTTTTTGGTGGGGGTAATATCCTCCTTTCAAATTGGTTGTCTGAATTGTCTGCATCCTGGTTGCAATAATTTACAGCTGGACGTTGTTCGTTGTTCTTTCTTTGGATGGGGACACTGTAGGAGGAATTTATAGTTTGCAACAGTATAGTCTCACTTTTAGCTCTGAAATTTCTGTTTGGTCTAATCAAGGACTATATATACAGTATACAGTATATACTGTATATTCTTTTTTTATTTATGCATTTTGGAGAAATTGGCTAGTGTCAGGAAAGTAGGTAAGCACCTAAATATGGAGTAAATAGAAAGGAGAATAAGGAGATTCACAACCTAAGATATAATGCCCACAATAAGAGAAAGGGCAGGCGCCACATGTAATAAGCCAAAGATTTATTGCACGAAAAATAAATGTAGTAACTTACAATGAAAAAAGCACCAGTCTGCAATCCATGTCAAAAGCGTCTATTCTTCACTGAACCGGTCATCCTCCGACGTCTGAAGAAGGAGCCGAGTGCGCATGCTCCGAAACGCGTAACGTCACTTCCGGTAGCCTGCGTTCCATTGCGGCTTCCGGTCTAACCAGCTCCGTGGACTAGCTTCCTATGACATCACTTCCGGGCCGGAGGATGACCGGTTCAGTGAGGAATAGACGCTTTTGACATGGATTGCAGACTGGTGCTTTTTTCAGTGTAAGTTACTACATTGTTTTTTCGTGCAATAAATCTTTGGCTTATTACATGTGGCGCCTGCCCTTTCTCTTATTGTTGCCAGCGGGATTTCACCGAGTTTTACCGCCAGTGCTGCCTGGTATTGGCCATCTGGATAGTTCATAAAGAGGACTTATTGGACACCCCTTGTGCCTCTTTTGGTGGATCCCCCTTCCGGTCAGTAGCGCCCAACACCTATCTCTCTAAGATATAATGCCCAGTAAGAAGGCAGGTAGAAGGCTGGAGGATTTGAAGCAATTTAGTTATGATAGACAATTTCTCCAGGAATTTACTAGAGGGCATTTCAACAACCTAGGGACTGATTTTTATTATTTCATAGCAGGGAAAAATCAATGTGTATACCAGCAATGTTAACTGCACCTATTGATCTCCATCATCCATTTATCATAAAAAAAGCAGCCCAAAATTGTCAGACACTGTTAAAGAGTCCCCACTCCCTTTGTACAAAAAATAAAAAATAAAAAATAAAGGAATCTTGATGCTGCTTTTTTAAACCGTGAGACACTGATTTCAGTTACAAACTGGTTACACATACATCAAGCATCCCTGGGAATGTACCAGTAGGCAGGTTGCCTACTGTGTTCATGTTAGCCAGATTAGTGTGGCTGGCCAGGTTAAAGGGAGAAGGGGGTAACTCTGGTTTGATTTCCTTCACACGTTCACAGGCTTTTGGGGTCCAGCCTCCTGTCCTGTGATATATAAAAAGGCATAAGTTGGGGTCTCAGCGGGATAAAGAAGGGGAACCTTACAGGACATGTTGAGACTTGTAGTTCATCTATGGAGCACTGGCCTTTGGAATACACCCAAGTCATGTACCTCCCCTATCAAGTCGTGCCAGCTATGGACTTCACCCATAAGGACTTTAACAATGCAGGTATTGTGGGGCAGCCACTGTTAGTGTTAGATAGGGAAAGGATGTTCTGCCATGTTGTGTTTATCATGCTGAGCTTTTAGTAAAATTTGTTAACTGCACAGAGCCTAGTCTAAAGTTACTCAAGGGGTGCACATGGGGTCCTGGCACACACACAAGGGTCAGAGTCTACTACAGCACACGAAAGCTTCTAGTAACATCACAGCAAAAGGTTAACTGCAACCAGTCATTGGCATGGTACCTGTTAAGGTGACAGGTTCTCTAGTAGTGAGGGGGTCTGGTGTTATGGCTCCCTCCCTAGCTGTCTGTCTCTGTTGATCCTTGTGAGCAGATTAGCGTTATGGAGAGTGATGGACTGATTACTGGGTACAGAGGAACAAGAGTTAAGGGAGCACAAATTAGGTATGTGATATGTGCTCAGCAGGACCCGATTCTTTTACCAGGAGTGAGGTAGCAGAGGTTCCCTAACTGGTGGAGCGGGCATAGGCTCTGTGTGTCCCTCCTAATGCAATACAAGCATATGTTCAAGTGTGTAGAACACAGGACACTTTTCTAGGAAGAACTCACATAACACTTCACACAAGTGGCTCATCTCTGAGTTGGAGGACTGCCTTAATGTTTGAATTTCACATCACCGCAGCTGGTCATAATTTGACACGGATAACCATGGCTTTGGGCAAGGTGTGTTATAACAACTTACCCTTCTTGCCACCTAGCGTAGCGCAGTAGAGCCTACCCCAGGGTAGGCCTCCTGTGTAACCCAAACTTGGCGCCCAGCGAGTTAATGGGGAACATATGGAGGAGATGTCATCTGTCTTTTACAACACGCACCCTACCCTTGCATATCCTTACAGGAATTATCTTTGATGTAATTTTATGATTAGAAACACATTTTGCAGACACCCAAGAACAGAAAAAAAACCTATTAAATTATTTGTGAACTGTGATATATCTTCTTAAATGTGGAAAGTCATATGTTGGACAAACCTCATGTAAGGTTCAAATAAGATTTAATAAACACAGAAACAATGTCAGGGGGTGTCAGGGTGCGGACTGGGCTGGGGGGCAGGGTGGAAATTTCCCCCTGGGCCGGTTTGATGCCCCCAGAAAAGGCCACTACTGCAGCATCAGCAGCTCCGCTTTATTACAGAGGGACCCGGCTGGCCAAGACCTGGTTGTTCTACTGCTGGTTAGGGATGATCGAACTTTTGAAAAGTTTGGTTCGGCCAGGACACCTGAATTTCCCGAAAGTTTGGTTCGGATTCCAGAACCCCATTGAAATCAATGGGACCCGAACTTCTGGAATCTAAAAACACAATTTTGAAGCCCTAAAACAAAATAAATGCCCCTAAAAAGTGCCTAGGGTTCTGGGTCATGCACCAGGGACTATGAATCACACAAAAAAAAGTTCTTAAAAATTCTCATTTTTGATAGAGAGCCAATTATTGAAAAAATTATTGAAAAAAAAGAGATTTCTTTGGATTTAGTGTCTGGGGGGTCTAAAAAGTGTACCTGTGAAGTTTCAGCTCTGTAGCATGTCCAGAACCAGAACAAAAAGATTATTTTTCTTAGAAGTTCAGTAGCGCAGGGATGGTGTTACCCTCCTTTCACACCTGGGCATTTTTGTTTCAGGCATTTATTGGGCGTTTTTTTTTGGAGGCAGGCATGGCATCTGAACTTCTGTATAGGGGTATATATTTATATATATGTGTTTGTATATATATATATATATATATATATATATATATATATATATATATATATATATATATATATATATATATATATATATATATATATGTATATATATATATGTGTGTGTGTGTGTGTGTATATAACGGAAAATTGATATCAAATACTTACCGTAATTTTCCTTTCCTGATGGACTCCATGGCAGCATACGTTTGGGTAGGCCCCGCCTCCTCTCCTACCTCATAGGACCCCACTCCCATAAATCTTTGCTCCCTTTCAGCATCAGTGTTCTGTAACTAGCCTACTCAGGAATCGGGAGGGGACTCCTGCTGCCATGGAGTCCATCAGGAAAGGAAAATTACGGTAAGTATTTGATATCAATTTTCCGTTTTCCTGACAGACTCCATGGCAGCATACGTTTGGGAAATAACTCGCAATACACTCCCGGGTGGGAAGATGCTGAACAAAGAAACTTTAATTGGCACTGTCAACTGACAAGACTTGAACGCCAAAATTAACGGAAGATAAAGCAGCAGGCTCAAAACAATAATGGGAAAGAAAGGTATTAACAGATGACCAAGATGCTGCCTTGCAGATCACGTCAGGTGCGACGTGCTTGGAAGCTGCCCAGGACGTAGCGACGCTTCTAGTAGAGTGAGCTGTGATCGCCTCTGGAGGAGCCAAGCCCTTTGCTCTATACGCCCATTGGATAGCCTGAACGATCCACGCAGCCACTGCTCTGGAAGATGCACGCATTCCCTTCTTTTTGCCATGTAGCAGAACGAAAAGGAAATCCGATTGGCGGAAGGAGGATGTGGCCTCCAAATATTGACTTAGAGTGTTGCCCACGTCTAGAGGATGGATTGAAGAATTCTCATCAGTTCTGAAGGTGGGAAGAACTATCTCAGCATTTTCGTGAAAGACAGAGGTCACTTTTGGATTTGTCCCGAGCATAGGGATAAGGACCACCCTGTCTTGAAAAAAGGTCAAAAAAGGTTCTTTGTGACCCAGATTGTGTATCTCGGAGACCCTCTTAGCAGAGGAAATGGCCACCAAAAATGCTGTCTTCAACGTAAGATCCTTGATAGACATGGAAGCAACATCCTTTGAGGAAAAAAAGTCCAAAACTAAAGGAAGATCCCATTTTGGGAATCTTGGCCTTCTCTGAGGCCTAAGCCTGACTGCTCCCCTAAAAAATTGCTGGATCAGATGATGACTTGCCCACTGAATTCCGGTAAAGGCTGAAATGGCGGATACTTGCACCCGGAGAGAACTAACCGAGAGGGGCAGATCCAGACCAGACTGCAAAAAACTTAAAATCTGCTGAACAGTAGGCGTACCTACTGGACCTGACCCCTGGGCCTGATGACTCATGAACCTGGCCCATATCCTTTCATATACCCTGTTGGTGCTGGGCCTTCTTGAACTCATGAGAGTCGGAATCACCTCCTCTGGACATCCGAGAGCTTCCAACCTCCCCCTCTCAAAAACCAAGCCCTGAGGTGCAGCCGTGCAGGGCAAGGGTGCAGAGTAGGACCCTGAGACAGAAGGTCCGACCTGAGAGGTAGAGGGATTGGATCCCTGAAGCTCAGAAGGGACAGCAGAGGAAACCATGGCCTGTTGGGCCAGAAGGGGATTATTGCCACGATCTCTACTTCCTCCATCTTCAGTCTCCGCAGGAATTGGAGTACTATTGGCACTGGTGGAAAGGCATAAGCAGACTGGAAGTTCCACCTGTCCGTGAGGGCATCCACTCCGAAAGCTTGAGGATCTCTGAATCTCGTGTAGTACTTCCGAAGCTTCCTGTTGCGTGGACTCGCAAACAGATCCACTTCGGGTGAAATCCCCAGAGATAACACCCAGTTGAACACCTCTTGGTGGAGGGACCACTCGTTGTTGTCTAGTTGGAAACGAGATAGGAAGTCTGCCTCCACATTCAACACTCCCGGGACAAAGACCGCTGAGAGATTGGCCAGATGATGCTGAGCCCATGTCATGATCGGTTCTGTTTCTTGGAGGAGAGACATACTGCGTGTTCCTCCCTGCCTCTTGACATAAGCCACTGCCGTGGTGTTGTCCATCCTTAACAGCACAGAAGCCCCCTGTGTTAGATGGTGAAAGGCCTGGAGTGCTTTGAGGGCTGCCCGAAGCTCTAGAACGTTGGACACTACTCCGTGACCTGGGAAGTTCCATCTGCCTTGTGCCACTTCGGTCATACAGTGGGCTCCCCAACCGGTATTGCTGGCATCGGAGGTTATCGTTACCCAGGAAATCGGAGCGATTGAGTGGCAGTTGGTCAGATTTGTACGGCGTAACCACCAGGGAAGGCATCCCTTCATCAATGGAGTCAGGTGAATAACCTGTGACAAATTCTCCGTCGTCCACTGTTGGAGAAACCCCTTCTGGAAGGGTCTCAGCTTCCACATAGCCCACTTCACCATAGGCGAGGTGGCAACAAGCGTCCCTACTACCTTTAGACACTGGCGAGCAGTGAGACGAGAGGCAGCGAGAGCGTGAGACACCCTGCTCTGGACTACAGGAATTTTCTCTTCTGGCAGGGAAATGGTGCACTCCACCGTGTTGAACAGTGCCCCGAGAAACACCAACGACTGCGTAGGCACCAGATGGCTCTTTTCTAAATTCAGAATCCAACCGAATTCCTGAAGCGTAGATGTCACTTGCTCCAGATGTAAGAGTAACTGATGCTTGTCCTGGGACAGAAGGAGGAGATCGTCCAGATAATGATGCAATCTGATGCCTCTGGTCCTGATGAGAGCAACAACTGCCAGCAAGGTCTTCGAGAACGTGCGAGGCGAAGTTGAGAGCCCGAAGGGAAGACACGTAAATTGCATGTGGGCATGACCTACAGCAAACCGGAGAAACTGATGGTACTCTTTTGCCACAGGAACGTGGAAGTATGCGTCTTTTAGATCGATCGATGCCAACCAATCTCCTGGAAGGATCGAATGTTGAATGGTGACTAGGGACTCCATTTTGAACCTCTCTTGACGACGGATAGACCTGTTGAGATATGTGAGGTCTATTACCGGACGCCAGGTGCCGTTCTTCTTCTGAACGAGAAACAGAGGTGAATAGACTCCCAACCCTCGTTCTGCCTCGGGAACCGGCACAACAGCTTGCTGAACCAGTAAGGAGTCCACGTAGGCGAGAAGAATCTTCTTTTTCTCTGCCGAAAGAGGAAGTGAGGTTGCGACAAACCTGGGTTTGGGAACGTTGTCGAACGCCCACGAATGTCCCTGAGACACGATGTTTAACACCCAGGGATCCTGGATCGAGGCCGCCCAGACCTCCCGAAATTGGAGCAACCTGGCCCCTACCGGGAAGGCCTGGACGGGCCCAACCTCAAAAGGATTTGGTGGCCTCTCGGTCACCAGACGAAGAGCCTTTAGAGCCTTTCTGGAATGTGGATTGCCTTGACTTCCAACCTCTTCCGTAGGACTTGCCTGGTCTGTAGCTGCGTGCTTCCCTGGAACGATTGGTAGTTTGTCTTCTCGGGAAAGAGCGCTTCTGAGCGCCTGGGCGTTTATCCTGGGGAAGGAAACCAGATTTTCCACCCGTGGCTCGGGTTATGGCTGCATCCAATTTGTTCCCAAAGAGGGAAGAACCCTCAAAGGGAATTCGGCACCATGCCTGTTTGGAAGCAGCATCAGCCACCCAAGGCCTAAGCCAAAGGGCGCGTTTGGCTGTAACTGAAGCCAGCATAACTCGGGCCAAAAGGCGAATAGTGTCTAGAGATGCCTCCCCCAGAAAACCCGCAGCCAACTTCAGCTCCCGGACTGGGGAGCTCTGGAGCACTTCTTCCGAAACTCCTCCAAGCGTGCCCTCGAGGGCATTAATCCAGACTTCCATGGCCTTTGAAATTGTAGCCAACGCCAAAGCTGGCTTACAGGCCATGCCGGCCGAAAGATACGCTCGTTTAAGATCAGCGTCGATCCTCCTGTCCAACGGATCTCTAAAAGAGGCTGTATCCTCCATTGGAAGGGTGACATGCTTGACCAAACGCATCACAGCTGCATCCACACTTGGGGAAGATTCCAGGTACTTCACCTTTTCTTGTTTGAATGGATACAGCTTCGCCATTTTTGTGGTCAGAGAATTCTTCCTTTCCACTTTACTCCACTCCTCCGTAATTATGTCTCCCAACTCCCCCAAAAATGGAAAGTCCAAGCGCTCTTTACATAGCTGTTTGAAATATTTTCGTTGTTTTGGGGAGGAGACAGCCGGATCTTCCCATTCAAGGGCTTCTCTCACCGCCTTCACTAGAGGGGAGACAAGGCCGAACTCAAATCCTGAACCGGAGTCATCTGAATCAGATTCGGACTCTGACGGAAGGATAGAAGGATGGCTGGGTTGAGAGGATTCAAAAGGATCCTGAACCAAAAGATCTCTTTCCGGAGAGCGGGATGGTCCTGCAGAAGTACTTGGTTTTTGTAATTCAGCCAAAGAGTCTTTGAGGACTCTGCGCACCACCTCCTCAATATGATGATCCGACTTCTCCCTTTCACCCGTGGCTTGGATATAACAGGGTTTACACAGAGAAGAGCCGTCAGTTACTATGGTACTACAACCCCAGCATTTCTTTCCATGCGGGTGCTCTGAACGGCCATGATGTGTGGAACCAGAAGCATTGCCATCACGTCCCCTATTATGGGGGGAACTGCGCCTGGACCTAGACGAGGAGTGCCGGTGATGCGACTTTGAATGTCTGTCTTCGCTGCGTGCGCTAGGCTGGTGGTCAGACCTGGAAGAGCTGGAGACAGACACATGTAGCTATATAAAAGAAAAACACAAAACCTCCCTCCCCCCCCCCTAAATGCCCAGCACATACCTGGTATGAGCGGGCTGGCCACTAGGGGGCGGAGATGTGTCCATAATTGCTAAACAGATGGGCAAGAAACTCTTTACAGCTGAGTAAAAAAGGAAACAAATATCACTTAGACCTTACCCATAGACAAACGCAATGCAGAAGAAGCGCCTTTAAAAGATACAACATACCTTCAGAATGCCAGTCAGAGTCTGGGGGAGGCTGTACAACGTGCCGACCTTCCCACCAGCTCTGACACACTAAGGGGTTTAAATACGCCGCCTCGCGGCCGCCGATCGCTACTGCGCATGCGCGAGTGACATCACGCGTCACCCCCGCGCATGCGCACCGAGTCCAGAGACCGGCAGCAACTGCGCATGCGCAGAAGAACCGCGCAACCCGGAAGTAACGGCCGCAATCGCGGCCGTGACCGAGAGTCACCGGACAGAGACACAAGGAGGAACAAATATATGAGAGCTGCAGATAGTAAGTAAAAACAGCCCAACCACAAAACTCAGCATTTAGTTTGTACAGGAAATAGAAAATGAAAGAAAAAGGTCCCATTACAGGGCTTACCACCCTGCCCAAGCAGAGAAAGGGTCCCAGAGGCACATCACCGGACTGTGTCTTCGGGCAAAATTAGGCCACCCGCGGCAGCAGGGCTCTCTCGGCCAGACCACAGCGATCCTGCTGCGGGTCTCTTCCATTGCCCCTCCATACCCTGCTAATAGCCAGGGCTTATCGGAGTCTCCACGACCCAATCTGCTTCAGGTATAGGACTTGAAAACAGTAGGAACATAACACCGTATGTATGAGGAGGACGAAAAAAGAACACTGATGCTGAAAGGGAGCAAAGATTTATGGGAGTGGGGTCCTATGAGGTAGGAGAGGAGGCGGGGCCTACCCAAACGTATGCTGCCATGGAGTCTGTCAGGAAATACATATATATACACACACATATATATATATATATATATATGTATACCCCTAACCCAGAATTTGCATAGTGGGGTCACCCTGGCATAGCAGAGTCAGTACACCCTAAACTACATACTACACTACGGTCACCCTGACATGGCAGAGTCAGTTCACCCTAAACTACACTACGGTCACCCTGACATGGAAGAGTTCGGTCACCCTGGCATAGCAAAGTCAGTTCACCCTAAACTACACTACGGTCACCCTGACACCTAAAACTTTCCCTACAAAAACTAGATTATTGAATCTAACTATAGTGGTATATAGTACCCTAACTACACTGCATATCCCTTTCCTCACACTAATAATTGCAAAATGACATTGGAGCAGCAGGAGCAACAGAAATGCTTCCACTCTATTCCACAGCCTCTCTATTACAGTGCTAGAGGTTTTGCGGGGCTATGTTATATACTGGTGGGCATATGGGGGGCGTATTCACTCCTGATTGGCCTCTGGACCCCCTAGTCACTCCAATCGGCTTTTACTGATGTTTCTGGGCCAATCACAGGCTTTTAAAGCCCAGTTCCTGTCCCATTGCATTTTGGGCGGTTCTGGTGGCCGAATTCCGAACTTTTACCGCAAAAAGTTCGGAATTCGGCCGAATTTCGAACACCCAATGTTCGGGTTGAACCGATGGTCGACCCAAACCGTTCGATCATCCCTACTGCTGGTCTGTATCTTCTGCACTAGTTGCTAGAATTGCCTGCCGCTTGGCCTCTAGCAACCAGTGACGTCATGTTCTCGAGGAGGAATGCGAGGCAGCATTCAGAGCGGAGAAGAATCTTCCTCCTCCTCCACACCTAGGGAGCTTCAGCCGAACACCGATTCTCCTGCCTCACTGACAGGAGTGACTCATTCTCCCTCTGCACAAAGTCTGCATTCACCAACTCCTTGAGGCACACCCACTCGTCCTTATCTCTTTTCTGACTGCTGGTTAATAACCCCTCCCTCTCCTCCTTCATGTCGTTCCCGGGCCACTCTGCATTCCTTTCTGGTAAGTTACATCCACTTACCAGTCCTGCTACATCGCTCATTTAACCCCTCCACCTCTCTTCCCCTCCCTCTACACAGCTCTTCTCCTTCCCAAATACTGATACAGTCCTGCAGTAAATCAAACACTCTTACACCAATCCATCTGCCCCCCCCTTCTATTTATCCTTTCTGCTGTTCTTGTCTGTCTGCTATCTTCTCACATAAAGCAGCATTACACCCATCATGCAGGCTCAGGAGCAGTGGCGGCCGGTGTATTGAGGGCGCATGGAGCTTAATGTTTTTTTTTTTTTTTAAATCACCTGATTAGAGCCAGAGGCAGTGCGCCCCAAGCCCACCCATTGTGTGACAATAACTAATGAAAATTCGCTATTGTCACACGATCCTCCTCCTGGCCAATCAGCAAGCGTGTCTGATACGCGCTTCCTGATTGGCCGCAAGGCAAACCCCATGCCATTGGCCGAGGAGGAGGCGGGAGCGGGAGGACTGGAGGAGACGCGCCGCCGGGGGACACAGTGAGGAGAAGCCGCCGCCGGGACTGAAGAGAAGCCGCCGCCGCTCCAGGGCTCCAGGTAAGTGCACTGGTCTCGGGGGGGGCCCACATTGAATTAAAGGGGGCACGCATGCACACTGGTCTCTGCATTGATGGGGGCACGGCAAGCTGGTCACTGCATTGATGGGGGCACGGCAAGCTGGTCACTGCATTGAAGGGGGCAAAGCAAGCTGGTCACTGCATTGATGGGGGCAGGGCACGCTGGTCACTGCATTGATGGGGGCACGGCACACTGGTCTCTGCATTGATGGGGGGCATGCTGGTCTCTGCATTGATGGGGGGCATGCTGTGGTAACTCTGCATTGAATGGGGGCACGGTGTAGTAACTTTGCATTGAATGGGGGCACGCTGTAGTAACTCTGCATTGAATGGGGGCACGCTGTAGTAACTCTGCATTGATGGGGGCACACTATACTTTGATTACTGAAGGCCCCTTTCACACTTTTGTGACCTCAAAGTCATGCAATTTTTTGCCGTGTTTTTTGCCGCAAAGCAATGCCTATTAGATTTTTTCTGTTTGCGCCCCCCCCCCCCCCAAAAAAAAAATTTTGAGCACCACCGTAGGCATTCCACAGGAGTCCAAATAACCTTTTCCATCCCTGTCCACTTTTCAATTCTTCCAACTGCCCTGCAGCCTAGTACATTCTATGCAGCAAAGTCCCCATAAAAATAATACAAAATTCATGTTGCATGTTGACTTCATAATGCACTGGTGTGCACTGCATACTAGTATATTATCACAAACCTGCCTGCAAACATAGCTCCCTAGCACTTCCATTTGTGCTCAGTCTTCATAAGCTTAAATGGCCAGGCCAGGGTGACACCACTCCCATGCATGCACACGGAAGTCACATCACAGCGGCACACAGAGTGGACTGTAAATATGGTGTGAGCTGCGCATGCACAAGTTTAGATCACATTACCACTGACAGGCAAAGGGGGTGGATGGTGGAATCCACGCTAGGACATTGTATTCTGACAGCAGAACCCTGAGCTGTCAGAATACACTGATCAGGGGCTGCACTGAAAGCATTCAGCAGACTATACTGCCCATTGAATGCGACAGGTTGGGGCAGTAAAACCATAACTCAACCGCCTGTTTTTACCCCCACCCACCCAATCACAAGTGTAAACAAGGCCTTAGGACTCACTCACACAGTTAGGTGGGGAGAGGTAAAAGCAAGTGGTTGAGCCATGGTTTTACCGCCCCCAAACAACCAGCTGCAATCTCTTAGAGCTGTACACATGGCAAAACTTAAATGGCATAAGAACATGAATGGGCCTGGACCCCAACTGCCCTGCAAACACGTGCAGCGCAAAGGGTTGCAGTACAGAGGGTCAGTATTTTTAAGATTAAAACAGAGAGTGAGGAGGTGATATTACCCCCACTGCCTCTCAAACACAAACAATGATAGCTGCACATTTTTTCAGCCCCCCTTTTTTCTTTTGGTGACACCACAGACACAGGAACATTTCTTGTTCTTTGCCACTGTTAGCCCCATACTGTGTTTCTGCACTGATTTTAAATTCTGCATTTCACTGTGGTGTACTATTGCTACTATTTCAGCCACTTTTAGGGACTGTGACCCCCTAAAAGTGAAGGACTACGGGTCCCAGCATGAACCCCTCATAGCTCAGGATGTGTCACCCCCCCCCCCCCAAAAAAAGTGAAGGACTACAGGTCACAGCACAAACCCAGGAGATCTAAGGGGTCACATCCTTAGATTTCAGGGGTTCATGCTGGGACTTGTAGTCCTTCACTTTTGGGGATACGACCCCCCAAAAGGGAAGGACTACAGGTCCCAACATGAACCCCTCAGAGCTCAGGATGTGTCACACACCCCCGCTCCCCCAACCAGTGAAGGACTACAGGTCCCACTGTCCCATCTTAAAAACCCTCAGAGCTGAGGATCTGTCCCCCCGACCCTTCAATTTGGTGGTTCAATGGGCCACTTGACTAAACTTGCCCCTCAGGCCTAAGGCCTGCCAGCCCTCCCCTGGGGGGTGTTGACCCTACCTCCACAGCAGCATATCATTTCTGGAATGCAAATCACAACTTGCTCCATTTCTAACCATGTTTTTTTTGTTTATATTGTAGATTGTGAGTCTTCAAGTCACCAATCTGAAAATGCTCTCTAAAGCTTACCCATTAGGGTTTTTTCCTAAGCAATTTTTGAAATATATGCATTCTTTTGTTTATGTTGTGCGTAACTAGTTTGTGCCCGGCCGCCTTGCAGCCTGGCTCAACCAGCTGGTTGGGTAATGTTCTATTAATGCTGTGTTTAGCAAGTCCCAAAAGCATGGTGGAAGTGATGCCACAACCAGAAACAGGAACCAGAAGCTCTGCAGCTTACGCATGTATTTGTAAATTTGTGCAAACGAAACCCCTGTTTTTAATGCATACTGTTACACAGGATAATTTGGTTTCTTGCAGACTGGTCTGTAAGTTGAGCTGGGAATTTTCTTTGGTTTTGTTTGACATGCATTGTCCTTCCATGTGCTCCTTGCTGCAAAGGCCAGGTATAGGTGGGGGCAGTCGCCATTTGTTTGTACTGATAGAATACTGGTAAGGGGAAGCACTGGACACCTTTGCTCCCATTGTGCTATATGCTGGGTGTCCAGTGTGCGGTGCCCCTGTGCCTTTAAGAAGGGGTGGGCTCCCTCCAGGCTCACCTGCCCTCTGCCCATCCATTATAATGCATGTGCTTCCACTGTGGAGGCTCACAAGGCTGCAGATAATAATAGGGTGTTATGAAGTGGCTTTGCAGCTTACACATGTATTTGCAAATGTATGCAAACTAAACCCCTGCTTTTAATGCATACTGTTACACAGGATCATTTAGTTGGTTGCAGACTGGTCAATTTTCTTATTTGACATGCTTTGCCCTTCCATGTGCTCCTTGCTGCAAAGGCAGATTATAGGTGGGGGCAGTAGCCATTTGTTTGTACACTGTCTGCCATTGTACACATGAAGCCTGTATTTGGACAGTAAGTCAGTAAGGAGGTTCTTTGAAAGGGGCTCTTTAATCCCTTAAACATTGGGTTTTCTTCCTACTCTCTCTTTTCACCAGGGTCCAAAGCTGGCCATACATTGTTTAGTTTTTTTTATTCAAACAGAAAGCTGAACAAAAAAAAAAACAGAACCAATTTCCCCATCCACACATTCGATCCAAATGTTCCTGCTGTGTCATTGTATTCTGGTGGGAGGCCTGGAGCTCTGCTTTAACAACTGATGAGTCATTAGCTGTCAGCAGGGTTCCCTGCTGACAGCTGAATGTAAAAAAAATTGTTGGTTAAAATTTGTGAAAAAAACATTATGGCCCCCCTCAATGCATACCAGGCCCTTCAGATCTGGTATGGATTGGGAGAGGACCCCCATGTCAAAATTAAAAAAAAAACATGGCGTGGGGTCCTCCCGTAAATTCATACCAGAACCTTATCCGAGCATGCAGGCCAGCAGGTCAGGAAAGGAAGGGGATGAGCAAGCGCTCCCCCTCCTGAACTATACTAGGCTGCATGCCCTCAACATGGGGGGGGGGGGGTGCAAAGTCTCTTTCCCACAACCTTGGCTGGTGATGTGGGGGTCTGGGGGTGGGGGGGCTTACCGGAATTTGAAATCCCCTTTTAAGAAAGGGGGCCCCTGGATCGGGCCCCCCATGTGAATGAGTATGGGGTACATTGTACCCCTACCCATTTACCAAAAAAAAAAAAAAATAGCAGTGTAGTGTTACAAGAAACGAGAGACGGTTTTTGACAAGTCCTTTATGAAAATGAAGATAAAGAATGAAAATAAAGAATGTCCCCATCGTAGCTCTAACATCAATCACGATGTCTACTTTCAGCACTTCCTTTGTCGATGTCTTCTTTCTCTGCTTCCCTCGCTGATGTCTTCTTTCTCTGCTTCCTCCACTGATGTCTTCTTCCTCCGTCGCCGACGCGCTAAAAGAAAACTCTCCTCCTCCGATGCTGGCTCCCGCAGTTCTGACAGTTCTTATATAGCTATGGGGCATGGCCAAGCAGTGACATCACCCTGAGAGCCACGCTCCCTTGTGATGTCACAGCCCCAGGGTCTCCAGGTGACACCACTGCATGGCCATGCCCCCTAGCTATATTATAACTGTCAGACATTGGACCTGACAGAACGGTGGAAGACAGCGTTGGAGAAGGAGCATTTTTTCTGTTTGTTTTTTAAGCGCGGTGGCGGTGGAGGAAGAAGACATCAGCGGAGAAAGCAGAGAAAGAAGACATCATGATTTACATTGGAGCTACGACGGGGCATTTGTTAATTTTTAATAAAGGACTTGTCAAAAACTGTCTTTTTCTTTTGGATGAATGGGAATGGCTACAATGTACCCCATAACTCATTCACATGGGGAGGGGCTGGGATTCGGGGGCCCCCTGTCATAAAGGGGGCTTCCAGATTCCGATAAGCCCCCTGCATGCAGACGCCCACAACCACCGGCCAGGGTTGTGGGGAAGAGGCCCTTGTCCCCATCAACATGGGGACGTGAATGTGTACCATAGGAAACCATGTTAAATTGACTGTAGTGCATTTATGAAAAAATTAAAACGCACACAAAAGGGCATGGGTGTAAACGTAGGGTTAAGATATCTCCCAAGCATGTAATTTAAGGCAAAATGGAAGTCCTACTATAACAGGCAGGCCTTTATTAGAGAAGAGACATGCAAGGGGTGAAATAGTGAGTATTAACCCTATCAGTGATGGCTCTCCTGCGCCAGATCACTTACTAGGTACAGTGCCTTGAAAAAGTATTTATAGCTCTTGAAACTTTCCACATTTTGTCATGTTACAACCAAAAACATAATATATTTTATTGGGATTTTATGTGATAGACAAGAGATTTTAAATAATTTTAAATATCTGAAAAGTGTGGCTTGCATTTATATTCAGCCCCTTTACTCTGATACCCCTAAATAAAATTTAGTGGAACCAATTGCCTTCAGAAGTCACCTTATTAGTAAATAGAGTACACCTGTGTGTATTTTAATCTCAGTATAAATACAGCAGTTCTGTGAAGCCCTCAGAGGTTTGTTAGAGAACCTTAGTGAACAAACAGGAAGGCCAAGGAACACACCAGACAGGTCAGGGATAAAGTTGTGGACAAGTTTAAAGCAGGGTTAGGTTATAAAAGAATATCCCAAGCTTTAAACATCTCACGGAGCACTGTTCAATCCATCATTTGAAAATGGAAAGAGTATGACAACTTCAAACCTACCAAAACATGGCTGTCCACCTAAACTGACACACTGGGCAAGGAGAGCATTAATCAGAGAAGCAGCCAAAAGGCCCATGATAACTCTGGAGGAGCTGCAGAGATCCACAGCTCAGGGGGGAGAATCTGTCCACAGGAGAACTATTAGTCATGTGCACCACAAATCTGGTCTTTATGGAAGAGTGGCAAGAAGAAATCTGTTGTTTAAAAGAAAGTCCCGTTTGCAAGACGCCATGTGGGGAACACAGAAAAAATGTGGAAGAAGGTGCTCTGGTCAGAACAGATAAACCAGAATAACCAGAGCTACAATAAAATAGTTTAGATCAAAACATATTCATGTGTTAGAATGGCCAAAGTGGACAAAGTCCAGACCTAAATCCAAATGAGAATCTGTGGCAAGACTTGAAAATTGCTGTTCACAGACGCTATCCATTCAATCTGGCAGAGCTTAGGATATTTTGCAAAGAAGAATGGACAAAAATGTCACTCTCTAGATGTGCAAAGCTGGTAGAAACACTCCCAAAAAGACTTGCAGCTGTAATTGCAGCGAACGGTGGTTCTACAAGGTATTAACTCAGGGGAGCTGAATACAAATGCATGCCACACTATTCATATATTTATTTGTAGAAAATGTTGAAAACCATTTATCATTTTCCTTCCACTTCACAATTATGTGCCACTTTGTGTTGGTCTATCACATAAAATCCCAATAAAATACATTTACATTTTTGGTTGTCAAAATGTGGAAAATTTCAAGGGGCATGAAAAATTTTTCAAGGCACTGTATGTGATCCAGGACTTCCAGTTAGAGGGCGCGCACGCCACTGGCGAGCCGGCTGTGCTGTGATTATACACAGCAGATGCAGATCAGATCACCAATGGATGACCAACCATCAGGAAAATACACAGGACAGGACTCTGCTTATGTAAAGAAGACAGAGCTCTGTCCTGTCCGCAGGGAATTTTCTTTCCCCGCAAATATGTTTAACTCCTTCCCAGCAGTTGTCATTAGTACAGTGACAGTGCATATTTTTAGCATTGATCACTGTATTAGTGTCACTGGTTCCCAAAACATGTCAAAAGTGTCAGTTAGTGTCCGATTGTCCACCGCAATATTGCAGTCCCACCTTAGGTCGCTGATCACCGCCATTACTAGTAAAAAATTAAATAAATAAAAATTGCAGTATACAAACCACAGTTTATATACGCTATAACTTTTGTGCAAACAAATCAATATTAGCTTATTGTGATTTTTTTTACCAAAAATGTGTAGCCGCATACATATTGGCCAAAATTTATGAAGAAATTCGATTTTTTTCATTTTTTTTTTATTGTATATGTTTTAAAGCAGAAAGTAAAACATATATATATATAATTTTTATAATTTTCGTTATTTTTTATCACGCAAAAAAAAAAAAAAGACAGTGGTGATCAAATACAACCCTAAGAAAGCTCTATTTGTGGGAGAATAAGGACATACATTTTATTTGGGTAAAGCATTGGATGAGCGCACAATTGTTTTCATCAGTTTAATTGACGCAGCACCATATCGCAAAAAATGGCCTGGTCATGAAGGGGGGGGGGGGTAAATCTTCCGAAGGTCAAGTGGTTAAAAGGACTCAGTTCCCTCTGTACTCTATATGTTTTTAACTTAATTAACTGCCCCCCCCCCCCCCCCCATGACAGTGTCCAGTTCCTTATGCCTTTTTTTTGGCGAAAGTTTGCCTAAAAAATAGCCTGCATTTTATAGCACCACCTATAGGCTTCAATCGGATTTACCATAAAGTTCAAGTTCCCCAACTTTGAACAAGATTCACTAAATCCTCTCTGAAATTGAACCCAGACAGATTCACCCATCACTACAGGCAGGTATGAAGACCGGCACTGAGGTTTAAGGATGGTTTACAAAAAAACATAAGAAGTGAGCAGCTAGTGGCTTAGAGATGTGATCTAGAAGCAAAGTGATATATTTAGGAGTGTAGTATAATGTTACTATAGCTATCACATGAAAAAGCTAAAATGTGTCAACGGGGGGTAGAATAAGAGAGGACAGTCTCCAGTCTAGCTCAGTTTTCAATACATAAATCTTTCCTAACCATTTAAGACTGTTACTAATTTAAGCAACTTCCCAATAACTTTTTGCCAAATAAACATAGGAAGTCGTTTGCTTCATCATGGTTTCTGGGTATGTTTATTTTATTTTCCAGCCTTTTCGTTTAAAGATCGCCTTTTGTAAATGTGAAACTCCATTTGATTCAGTTAACAATTATAGACAATTCAAAATGGGCGAAATGCCCATTTTCACTATATGAACCATTCGAACATTCCCATAAACAATAAAGATTAGTCTAGTTCATATTTAAAACAACTAATAGTAGTACAACTGTTGAACAACACGTTTGGCTTTTTTAATATTTTATTAGGTAAACAGTAAATGTTGATATAATTATCAAGAAGCTACAATATATTGTTTGAAATAAAATAGGATTGATTAAAGCTTTTATCCCACCAGCATGACTGCAGGTTTAAATGTTCAATTTTTATACATGGCAAATGTATTTTTTGTTTGGGTTGGGTTAGTTATATATATATATATATATATATATATATATATATATATATATATATATATATATATATATATATATATATATATATATGTCTATGTATATATATATATATATATATATATATATATATATATATATACATATATATATATATATATATATATATATATATATACTAAATTGTTAAAAGTATTGGGACACCTGCCAAAAGTATTGCAACCCCTGTTTGCTCATTTTCATGGCAAATACTGTATGAATTAGACAAAATGTTTTTGACTGCTGAGGTTTTATCATCGTCGTCATCGTCATCATATTAATAGGTGCTTTTCCTGTAAGAAAACAGTGAAACAAGAATAATTTTAATTGGAATAATAATAAAAGAGATTAAAGTATAGTTTAGTAGCATTAGAAATTACTTGTAGTCGACAATAGTTCCTGTAGAACATTATTACCATGGCATTTATTATCAAAACGTAATGTACTTTTGTTTTTAAAGAAAATGCCCCCTACATTTTTGGTACACCTACTTACCTTTCCATTTTGCATTCCAGTGCCCAGTACCTATTGCACAGCAGCCTTCCTCCAGCAAACAATGAGGAAGCCTTTTACCACAACAAGCAGGCCTTGACAATGTTGCAATTCAAAGTTTGGGAACAGAAAGGTTAATAAATGGACAAAGAAGGGTATGCAAATAAAATGTGTTTTTTTTTTTTTGTTAACCTGTAATAGGTAGAGGAAACCATGATAGAACATAAAAAAGAACACCAGGGGATGGGGTAAGGTTTTGAGTGAAAAAGGTACAGTATTAAGCAAAAAATGGCAACTGCTCCAACCAATTCATAACTAGCAAGGGAAATGTGCAGATGGGTGAAATCATATATTTATTACAAAGGATCCTCAGCATTCAATTCAGACAGTCAGCAAAGAAAACTTAATTAAACTGCTTTTAATATTTAGATTAAATAAAGGAAAACATAAAGTGGTCGGTAAAAGAGGTAAGAAGGCAACTTGGGGTGTACTTGTGTATGAGATCAGAAATATGTGTGGAAGGTGACTAAGGTTGATTGAAAGCATCTGAAGAGATTTTCAGACAAAGGCAGCATATATGAATGTATGATGCATTCATATTTGTAGCCCACATTTATCAACATTAAACCTCATTTTCCACATACAGTCCCTTGAAAAAGTATTCATACCCCTTGACATTTTCCACATTTGGTAATGTTACAACCAAAACGTAAATGTATTTTATTAGGATTTTATGTTATAGACCAACACAAGGCAATTTTTTTTACAAACAAATATCTGAAAATTGTGGCTGCATTTGTTTTCAGCCCCCCGAGTCAATACTTTGTAGAACCACCTTTCACTGCAATTACAGCTGTAAGTCTTTTAGGCTATGTCTCTACCAGCTTTGCACATCTAGAGAGTGAAGTTTTGCCACAGATTCTCAATTGAATTTAGGTCTGGAATTTGACTGAGCCATTCTAACACATGAATATGCTTTGATCTAAACCATTCCATTGTAGCTCTGGCTGTATGTTTAGGGTAATTGTCCTGCTGGAAGGTGAACCTCCAACCCAGTCTCAAGTCTTTTTCAGACTCTAAAAGGGTTTCTTCTAAGATTGCCCTGTATTTGGCTCCATCCATCTTCCCATCGACTCTGACCAGCTTCCCTATCCTTGCTAAAGAAAAGTGTCCCCACAACATAATGTTGCCACCATGTTTCACGGTGGGGGTGGTGTGTACAAGGTGATGTACAGTGTTAGTTTTCTGCCACACATAGCGTTTTGCTTTTAGGTCAAACAATTTGATTTTAGTCTCATCTGACCAGAGCACCTTCTTCCACATGTTTGCTGTGTCCCCCACATGACTTCTCAAAAACTGCAAACTGGACATCTTATGGCTTTCTTTCAACAACGGCTTTCTTCTTGCCACTCTTCCATAAAGCCCAGATTTGTGGATTGCACAACTAATAGTTGTCCTGTGGACAGATTCTTCCACCTGAGCTGTGGATCCCTGCAGCTCCTCCAGAATTAGCTTGGGCCTCTTGGCTGTTTATCTGATTAATGCTCTCCCTGCCCAGCCTGTCAGTTTAGGTGGACGGCCATGTCTTTGTACATTTTCAGTTGTGCCATACTCTTTCCAATTATCAGAGGACGGATTAAACAGTGCTCCATGAGAAGTTCAAAGCTTGGGATATTTTTTCCTAACCTAAGTTAGGGGTATCAGAGTAAAGGTGGCTGAATACAAATGCACTCCACACTTTTCAGATATTTATTTGTAGAAATGTTTGAAAAACATTTATCATTTTCCTTCCACTTCACAATTATGTGCCACTTTGTGTTGGTCTTTCACATAAAATCCCAGTAAAATACATTACATTTTTGATTGTAACATGTAGCACGGCCCCGCAGGGACTGCTGGATCAAAAATCTGCAGGCTCCCCTGGTTACCAACACACGGTTATAAGCAGATACAGATCCTGGGTCCCTCCTTGCTCCTTTTGGCTCTTCCCAGAAATAAACAGTCTAGGGGTGTTTTTTTGTTGTTTATTGGTAATTGGGATAGGAGAAGGGAATAGTGGGATACTCCAATGACTATCTTCAGAACTTCTTTAGTGATCAGAAACAGCCAGGCTGTTATTCCACACTGCCAAAAGCGTAAATGGGGTTAAGTCTCTTGCTCTCTAACAAGCCGACTTAGTGGACTTTATCTTATCATCAGGACACTCTCACTAGCATCCCCTTTCAGCTGACACCTGTCCACTGACTATCCTAGGAGCAGGGGTGGCCCCCCTTAGGTCAGGCTCCTTGACACAAGTTCCTGTACTCACCATACTGCAGAAACAGAACCTCCAGTGTCTCCCCTCTCAGTCAGCTTCTCTGGACCTCCTGCGACCGCATGGCACCTCTACAGAGGAGGAGGCAGCCGTCCCCTCCCTTCTGGGACTCCGCTCTCCAACGAAAGACCCCAAGCACATGTGCTCCTGGCTTATATACAGTATCCCAGCATGCACTGAGGAGACCTGCCCTCTGCCAATCATCAGGACTGTATCAAAAGCCTATGCACCCATTCGTCAAGTTTCCTCCCACTGTCTAACATGCCTCCCTATTGGACCAGCGTGAAACATTCTCTAGACTGAATGAATTGCATACTGAGCACAATAAACAGACCTTACTAACAGATCCTGCTCTCTGGTAGGCAGAGAACAATATAGATTTACCTGCAGCCCCTCTGATAAGCAGACAGAGCCCAAAACTATACTCTCTGTCTAGTACCTACCTAGGAGGGTGCTACAAACATAAAAACATTTGGGAAAACTCAAGGGGTATAAACACTTTTTCAAGGCTCTGTAGTTGCCCAATTAAACAGTGCATTGGGGTTAGCTTGTAGGTAGACATATCCTGTTAGGACTTTCTTCCACTACATAACTTGGCGTCACCTGCAAACACTGAAATGGCACTTTTAATCCAAAACACCATTTCATTTATCAATATGTTAAAAAGTAGGGGTCCCAACACTGAACCTTGGTGTACAGCAGTAATGACCTTAAACCATTCAGTGTATGAGTCATGAACCACTACTCTCTGAATACGGTCTTTTAGCCAGTTTTTTTTATCTTTTTAAAAACTGAATTTTCTAAGCCTGCAGACTTTATCTTACATAATAGCTGTGTGAGGAACTGTGTCAAATGCTTTTGCAAAAACCGAGTTGCAAGTTGCCAGTTGTTTACTTTCTCATAAAAAGTAGCCAGATTTGCTTGACGAAGTCAAGCTTTCTAGCAAAAATTATTCTATGTGTTTTTTTTTTATTAAACTCTCAAGTATCTTCCCGACTATAGAAATTAAACTAACTTGGAAGTTAACCAATTAAGGACCAAACCTATTTCTGACACTTGTTGCTTGCAAGTTAAAATCAGTATTTTTAGATAGAAAATTACTTAGAACCCCCAAACATTATATATATTTTTAAGCAAAGACTCTGTAGAAAAAAATGGCGGTTGTTTCAATATTTGCGCAGCGGTCTTTCATACGCAATTTATTTGGAAAAAATACACTTTACGGAGTTAAAAAAAAAAAACTAAACAATAAAGTTAGCCCAATTTTTGTATATTGTGAAGGATGATGTCACAAAGAGTAAATAGATACCTAACATGTTACAGTTTAAAACTGCACTCGTGAAATGGCGACAAGTTACGGTACTTAAAAATCTCCATAGGCAACGCTTTAAAATTTTTTAACAGTTACCAGTTTAGAGAGGAGGATTGGTGCTAGAATTATTGCAAAGAAAAAGTGGAAAAAAACCTGTGCTTAAGGCTCCTTTCACACACTCCGTCCGTTGGACGGAGTCCGTTTTTCTCAGCGGGGGATCGAGCCGCCGATCCCCCGCTGAGCAGCAGGAGGACAGCTGTGTCTCCGCGCTGTGTACGGAGACACAGCTGACAGTTCCCCATGCATCTCTATGGGGGAAATCGGATGTCAACGGACCGTCAGTCCGTTCTCACCCGATCCCATCCGATCCGATCCGCTGGACGGATGGAAAATAGGGTTTCCATCCGCCCAGATTTGACGGATTGGATCGGGTCAGATGTCAGCGGACATGTCTCCGCTGGCATCCGATGCCCCATAGGAATGCATGGGGGGACCGTTCAGATCCGCCAAAAAAACCGGACAGGCGGTTCTGAACGGTCCGCCTGTGTGAAAGGGGCCTTATAGATGAAAAAAAGAATAAATAAAATAATAAACAGTAGCAACTCGCACAGGTCAATAGATAAAATCCTATAACAAAATAAAGGAAGAGTGTAGCACTCACAAACAATGTATTAAGTATTGTGAAAAATATATACAGAATCATATATAGATAATAAATTCATATATAAAAATTGGAATCAAATATAAAAAATATTAAATTGAATATAAAAAGATTGTGCAAAGTGATCCAAATAATCCCACAAAAATAAAGATAGCAATAATAAATTATGAAAAATACATTTGCATATAATAATACAGTGAAAAGATCCAGTGTATATAATATAAACAAATATGAAGTGATCAAAACAATCCCACAGAAGTACAAAAATAGCAATGATAGATCATGAAAAGTCCATTTTCATGTGACAATAAAAGATCCAGCAAAGTTCAATAGTAGAAAATATTGAAGCAAAAAAATATGCGTAGAAAGCACCACCAGTCCCAGCATGCATGACGGATATTCTCCAAAAGCAACTCCGCTATGTGAAAAACACCACACCAAACACTGAAGAGGATGGCAGTATACCAGAATCGAAACTTAATGGAAAAGCCAAAAAACGCTAAATAGATATCCCAGGCATGTAGAGACATCAGCACTTATTCATTCGAACAAACCTCCAGAAAGCATGAGGGTTCCAATAGATGTAGATAGAGAAAGGATCATAGTGTAATACAGTAAAACCAAATCAATTTATTAAAAAAGATTGCACTTACAAAACATCGAGGATAAGAAAGCATGTATCATATATCAGAAATCCGGATGTAACATCAAGCTGCAGCGTACATAGACAAAGACATGGACATGCTGGACATGGATGTAGAAAAGCAACCAGTGTGGGTTCTGGTAGCTGAACAGTGTTAGCAAGGGGAACTATGGGCAAATTGGCCAAAAGGGCATCACTGCCACTACCTCCACAACTTCTGTTCAGGGTTTTTGTAGAAACCAGAGGATGACCAGGACTTGAAGAAACGCACAGGACCCACTGCATTACCAATGATCCATCAGGGCATCTGCGCCTGAAAAACCTCCACATGTAAAGACCATTCCTTGTTATCCAACTGGACTCTGGAAAGAAAGTCTGTTAGAATAGTCTGGACTCTGGGGAATAAGCCTCCAAGATGTAGGCTTGATTCATTTGAGCCCAGGACATATATGGCTCTGCTTCCTGTAATAGAGAACAGGCTGTGAGCCCCCTCCCTTGTCTCTTAACATAGGAGACCGCCGTAGTGTTGACTAGCCTTAGAGCACTGACAATCCCCCCGTTATATGGTGAAAGTCCTGTAGGGTGCAGAAGGCTGCCCGTAGTTTCAGAATGTTCAACACAATCTTGTGAAATTGACAGCCACGCCTGCCTTGAGCTATCCCCAACAGGCAGCAGGCCCCCCCATTCAAGATTGGTGGTATCGGATGTGATTGTGAACCAGGAAATGGGGCAATGGAATGGCAAATTAGCCAGTTTCATTGCAGCCACCAGGGGACTCACTCTCATGACTAAGGTTAGGTAGATGACCTGAATTCTGCTTCCTGGCTCCCACTGCTGGAGAAATACCTTCTGGAAAAGCCACCTTCTCCAGAGCGTCCAGTTGACCATCGGATCTGTAGACACCATAGTGTCAATCATTTTAGACACTGAAAGGCACGCAGGCAAGAAGAAGACAGGGCCAGGAGTATTCTGTTCCAGAACATCGGGATCCAGAGACAAAGCAATGGTCCTCTTGATTATATCAAACTGAGCCCCGAGGCACACGAGAGAGGGCTCCAGGTGTCTCTTTTCCAGAATCAGCCGCCAGCCAAATTTTGAGGAGCAGCTGCCCTCTGTCATGAAACAGTAGGAGAAGAACATCCAAGTAACTATGCAGGTGTGTTCTCCTTGCTTTGATAAAGACCTTAACAACCAATAAGATCCTTAAAACACACAGGGTGATGTTGAAAGCCCAAATGGTAGACAAGCAAGCTGGAGATGGTCTTGACCTACAGCGAACCCGAATGAACTTGCAGAAGTTTTCTACAATGGGCACAAGAATGTAAGCATCTTTAGGTCTATTGGAAATGATGGGAGGTATGACTCGCGCCCTTGCTCCACCCATCCAAAATGATGTCCCTTATTTTTATTAGGAATGGGAAATTAGAACACTCTCTCTAGAGGTGATTAAAGAACTTCCTCTTGCTTTGCAGAAGACGCTACAGGTTCTTACTCGTGTAAATACCCCCTTCATTGTCTTGACCAAGGACGTCACAAAGGCAAAGGGACTCATCTCGATCTTCATAGATGGATGTCTTGGTTAGGATGGTTCCAGATATTTCTGGCGGCCCCTAGTGGGAGAACACGCCGTAATGGCTGTTGGACTTTGCGTGTGGCTTGTACCCCACTCTTTAAGGGTTTTCTGCACTACGCACCCCACCCCCCCTTTTCCAACAGACTTGCCCTCTGGGACCTACGTCCTGCATCCCCATCAGGCTCCTTCTTTGGAGCGGTTGACATGGCTGTGGATGTGGTGCCTAAAGGAGGATTCAGAGTTACTGCTATGAAGGCTGGACCTTAACAGTGACCGATGACGACTAAATCTGGAAGAAGACTGTTGATGTAGTGACCTAATGAGGTCTTTATTATCTCGTGCCGTATTGTCAATCTGACCTAGAAAGACTTAAAAACCTAAAAAGAAAACAGAATAGGGTAGAAAGGAAAGGGTTAAAAACCCAAAAGGAGTGCCCAGGCAAGTGAGTAAAGGAAAGGGGTTAAACACACCCTCTCATCCCGCTACACAAGGGCTGACCACAAGGGGGGGGGGGGTGCGGGCAGTGATACATGCGTAGTGTGGAAACTGTACAGTCAGCTAACCTGCACAGGCAATAGAACCATCAGGATCACACACACACACAGGCAGCACACAAGGGTGTTATTGCAGAATATATACCTGTGATGATTGCACACAGCATTTAGGGAAACTGCTGCAAGCTGCCCACAGAGAAATCCCAATATCAACAGTATTGACTGCTGATTGAATTTCTCCGCTGTAATGACACAACAGCCGCTTACAACGTGCATGGGCAGAATCCCTGGGCAGGAGTAACCCAGGGATGCCAGGCCAGAAGAGAGAGCGATGGTTTGGAATGCAAATGCGCTCCAGCCGCCATAGGCTGGAAGACACTAGAGCCAGGGAAGAAAAACAACAAACACACACACAGCTGCTGCCATGGAATATGCAAAATAAGACTATACATCACTGCACACGACCATGCCTGGATCCAGAAGACACTGCTGCACGGGCCCAGGGAGTTCATAGCTACATGCTAATAGCAAGGCTTTTAGGTCGTACTGCCGCGTTGCCTACAAATGGCCAAGCTTAAGCTCTTCATGGCACCGCATCCATCATCCTTCTCCACCCCGCTAATAGCTGAGGATTGCTGGAGACTCCACATGGCACCAAATCCATCGCCCTTCACCACGCCACTAATAGCTGGGGACTGCTGGGGACCCCACGTGGCACTGAATCCATCGCACCTTCTCCACCCCGAAAATAGCTGGGGGCTGCTGAAGACTCCACACATCTTCCGGGCACAGCTTGCCGAACTACCAGGTCTCGATCGTGGACACTTTATCCAAGTTAGGATTTCAACCATTCTGGTCCTTAGGAGGAGTACAAAAAAGGAACACGGCCTCTGGATCAGAGCAAAGATTTATAAGAGTGGGGTCCTATAGGGGAGGAGTGGAGGCAGGGTTAACCCATACGTATGCTGCAATGGAGTCTGTCAGGGAAGGTTTTTTACCTTAACCTTCCTAGCGGTGTTCCCGAGCGTGACTCGGGGTTAGATTTTAGAGCCAAAAGCGGTAACCCCGAGCCACACTCGGGGTAGCGCTAGGAAGATCGCTGGATCCTGGTAGAGGTTTTACTTACCTTTTCTCCAGGATCCAGCGAAGAATGCGGGCGGTATGCGGCGGCGGAGCTTCCTCCCGATCGTCTGCGACCCCCGGCTTCCGTCTCCGGCGATGTGACGTCCGCCGGGGGGTGGAACCGGCGGCAAATTCAAATGTAAAACACACCAAACACACTGATACCATTCAAAATAAAAAAAATTCACATTGCATTGCCCCCCAGTGCCCTTTCCCGCAGTTTTACTGTACTTTTATGTAAATATATATATATATATATACAGTATATATATATACAGTATATATATATATATACATATATGTACTATATATATATATATATATATATATATATATATATATATATATATATATATACACACACACACATATATATATACGTAATTCTTGTGAATGAGCAGCTCAAACCAACTGTATACATTATATATATATATATATATGTGTATGTATATATATATATATATATATATATAATATATGTATACATATATATATATAATAAATGTATACAGTTGGTTTGGGCTGCTCATTCACAAGAATTACATGCAAAATAATGGTACTGCTTCTAGCACCTAAAATCCAAAAGAATCATACCGCCAGGGAGGTTAATGCATAGACTGCATTAAAGTGTTATTAAACCCAGGATCCTGGGTTCACTATATCTGGTCTCCCACAGTATAAGGAATGTGGGAATACTATTGTTTTAGTAAATATAAACCTCTAAAAATGCCTTTCCTCATCTGCATTTATAGCAGTCTTGTGACTTCTCTCAGTGTCTGGTTAAAGCTTGTAGGAGGCGTTTTCATTTTCCCCTTTCTGTCCTATGAGGCTGCGGAACCCCTGATCCTCTGTCTGGACAGTGCTGATTGGCCCTGTACTGATCCCATGCACTCTCCCAAGCAAAAAAAAAAAAAAAACTCTCTAGCAATACGCACCAAACTTAGCATGTGCAGCTTGCCCCCAAGGCTCTGCTCCATGAGGAGATGGATTGTGGACAGAAGAAGAAGGAGACAGGATCAAACAGCCTTTTTACATAATGCAAGGATTAACCCCTTAGATTCCACAGTGAGTATAACAAGCATGCTTTACTGCAGACTGGTTTTACTGTTGTGGGTTTAGTAACACTTTAAGGTAAAAAAACTTCTGCTTCTAGAAGAACTTTGAAGTCAATTTAATAAAGACCTTTAGAATCAAACTGCCATGCATATGAAAACACCTGTTAAAATGCATGTGGTATTAATCTGGTATAAATAAGCTGGTGGTGTGAACTCCAGCCTCAATGTTCTTTTCTGCAAGGTCTAACCCTATCTCTGACTTGCACAAAAATATTATTCCGAATAGCCTCTTGGCTGTCTTCTCTGAAAAAAAAAAAACACCTTAGTAGTACAGGCTGACCCTTTTGGTGCCCTCTGCCCCCTTTCTTCCTGGGCAACTCACTGTTGGGTTTTTTTTTAAGTCATTGAATTCCAAAGCAGCCTTAAGGCCTGGTTCACATTTATGCAGGTGGTTGCGGGGACTGGAATCACAGCAGTCAAAATGCGCTGCTATTTGAAGCCACGCAGGGCTGCCATTCATTCTAAATGGCACCCCCACATATCTAAAAATACAGCGTGTTTCCAGGTGCGGCAATCACTGGGAACCTTTTTCCTTCAGGAAACACAGGCACGGCAGTCCATTCCAGTGAATGGGCTGCCGTACTCACCAAACCTGGGCCACAAACCTGCATTGATGTGAACCAGACGTCAAGTGCATTAAAAAAACTATAACAGTAATGAGTGTTTTGAATGTGTTGTACAGACGTTTCTGTTGTGTCAGTTAACACTTTTTTATTTTGGCTAAAATACTATAGATGCATTTACAGTGCGTTTATGGGGGGCTTGTTGTGCTTTTCAGTAGAAGTGAAAGAAAGCAGTTGCAAAGCGTCAATGCTTGGCAAACTCTACAGCCAGCATTATTTTTGCCTTACAGCCATGCTAACACTACAGCGTAAACACCTCCACCCACTCCCTATTTTAAAGATCTTGAGTGGCATTAACAGGCATTTGAGAAGAAAGAAAAACTTCACCCAGCCACCTATTTTCAATGCCTGTGTGAAAGAGCCCTTAGTTAAAAACCCCTCTTCTTTAGAAGCTGCGCCCTTGGCCTATCTCCACAAGCTATTGGGTCTTCCAGCTCTCAGTGATTTCCTACATAATGAGTTTGTAAGACGTGCTCATTCTGCCTTTTGTGGGCATTTATTTTTTTCCTCCTAGCTGGTGGGTATTGCCTTCATAGACTGTGAAAGTGCTTAGCCTAGGAATGACCCCCCTAGCTCTCTCTTCTAGTAGTGTAAGCATACAGCACTTCTAGGAATGGTGAGGTTTTATTTCTATATGGGCACACTTATTTATGGAGCTTTGCACATATGTTCCAATGTGCTTTGTATGTTTTACACCATCTTGCCTGGGTACTCTAGCAGCTTGGCAGCTGCAAGCTTCTGCAGATCATAATTGTGGGAGATGCTTTTTGAGCAACGTATTGCAATACTCAAGAATTTTGGGCACTTAATGCCCTCCAAATTAAATCAATGTTCTTTCACACATATCAATATACTGGAGGAGATTTACCAAAACTGGAGAGTGCAAAATCTGGGGCAGTTCTGCATAGAAACCAATTAACCTCCAGGGTTTTTTTCATAGCTTCATTGAACAAGTTGAAGCTAGAAGCTGATTGGCTACCATGCACAGCTGCACCAGATTCTGGGTGCTCCATTTTTAGTAAATCTTCCCCATAGTATATCAATTCCTTACCAGAGGGCACACTGAGGTTGGCATGTAGTCATATAACAATCTAGAAGTAGCATCGATCACATTGTCCAGAAAGTGTTCAAACTGAATCAACTGGTCAGGAAGTCACCGGTTACTAATAATCACTACCCTGCAGTGCACATTCTTTCTCCAATCAAATACTCAAATGTCCCAGCAATAGTAAATGTGGTCAGTTACAAGAAATAAGTAAAATATCTAAAGAATGAAGTAATGCAAGGAAAAAAAGTCCTGGGGCAAACATATGTCTGCAGCCAGTGGTCCTTACTCAACAAGATAACAGCACCCCCTGAGAGCTCCATGTTATTCATGAATTTACCTTCTTCAGGAACTGGTATTATCTAGCAAAAGGAATTTATTATGCCAAGGGTTCCTTCCAATGATACAGGTTACTGCTTGGCTCATTAGAAGTACCTCACACTGCATGAGGAGAGCATCTGCCTTCCAGCGCTCCAGAACACAATCAAAATGTACTAAAATACATATATAAAAATATTTAACTAAATAATGTTTAAACAGAAATAAGGGTAGGTGGCAGGGGAAATAATGAAGTAAGAACAAAAGGAAGAGTATTTGGTAAAATGTATTAAAGGGAACCAAAAAAAAAAAAAAAATGGGAAAGCATATTCCTGTAATTTACAGTGCATCATATGGGGATTTTAAAGTATGTGGTCCATCATAATTTCTGCTCAAATCCGCTTATTACAGGCTACTACAAAAGGTCAAGAAGCAGACACGGCTCCAGGTGAGATATATCCATTTAACCTCCTTCTTGAACCAAAGGGTGTCAGTCCAGTCCCTAACCTAAATGATCCAAATGACTGCAAAAAGAGGTTGACCGCACTCCAGTCTTCAGAAAAAAATGCAAGCTTTTATTGACTAAAAAGGAAATGTACAGACCCAGAATACAGGATGACAGCAACAATGGTTAATGCGTTTTACGCAGAATGTGCTTAGTCATTACCCAGAAACCCCCACCATCGTCCCCCCACGATCGTCTTTAAATAATAAACAATTCAGCTGAATTCAATCAGGTGTTCCCTTTGTCCACCCAGATAGCATTTATTTCAGCATACACCTAGATTTGACCAAAGCCAATTTTTGCAGCGTAGCTCCACCCCTATATGCGTTACACCAATAAGATTACTTCAGTAGGTCAATGTGAGTGCTTCTTTTTGGGGGTGTATAAGAGTATTACACTGCGTGTACAGAGAGCACTATATACCTTCCCTTTTTTTTTTTTGCATGTACCTGTGATTGCATTCTATGAGGGTGGAAAAGGAGAAGCAAGGATAAGGGCTGGATATCACGTGGGATAAGATTACACATGCGTTTATAACCTTGATTAATTTTGAGGTCTACAAAAGAAGGTAAACAGATAGACTGCACTGAATGGTTTGAGTGGTAACAGGAATGAATATCTGAGAAAACACTTATGATTTTTTACAAGTTTAAGTTGAATGGGATGGACTTTTTTTCATATTTAGGGACTTTGATTAGGGTTGCTTCATTGACAATTTGCGATGCATTTTATGTATGATATGTAGTTGTATAGTGTAGTGGAAAGCGCTATTGGTGCATAGCAGCAAATTGTTTTTTATTTTTTGCATCACATTGTATATTGTGCACTGCACTGATTGCATTCACATACTGTACATAGAATTCTAGGATGCATTACTAGAGGGTTCACTAGCAGAAGAAAGGAGGTCCTGATTCTCCTATAGAGATCTTTAGAGAGACCTCATTTAGAATACTGTGTCCAGTTCTGTAGACCTCACTTACAAAAAGATAACACTGAGATAGAACAAGCCCCGGTCGGGTAAAAAAAATAGTGAAAGGTCTGAGGGATAAAACATATCAAGAGTGACGTCAGGATATACACAGTCAATACACAATATACACAGTCTGGGGGTCAACAGTAAATGGTTTCAAATATGCTTGGGACAAACATAAATCTATAAATCTATAATCAGACAAAAAAGTTAATGAAAAAAAAAAAAAAAAACAACAACAAAAAAGTAAAAATAAATACAAAACATGTTTAAAAAAAAAAAAAAAAACATGCAGACTCAATAGACCACTTGGTCTTTTTTCCGCTGTCACTTTTCTATGTTTCTATCTAGCAGCCTGCACAATATGGGACTTCCTTCATTACAGATAAGTTAGGTCAATAAAGCTGTAGCAAAAAATATTTTTTATCCAAACTTCAGCTTTAAAATATATAACTATAATATTAATAAACTTTATGTTATAAAGCGCCTTTAAAGGTAGCTTCCCAAAGCACTTAAAGAAGAAGTAAACTTGATTTTTTTTCTTCCTTGCAAAGTAAATGCATAATGTTCTTCTATGCATCGCATACTAGCACATTATGTGACACTTACCTGCAAACCTTCTGGTTCTGCAGACTCCGGCTGTATTACTAGCCGGAGCCATGTGACATCACCCCTGCGCATGCGCGGGCAGGAGCCGCCAGTCACGGCACAGGGCTCTGAAGAAATGGCACAGGCGGCCGTTTCTTCAGAGCGCATGCGCCGATTACATCATCGGCCGCATGCAATGTAAATAACTCCTAAACGGTGCAAGTTAAGGAGATATTTACAGTACCTATAGGTAAATCTTATTAAAGGCTTACCTATAGGTAAAAGTTATAATGGTGGGTTTACAACCACTTTAACAAGGAAAAGACAAGAAATTCACAGGATAACATAAAGGAAAATAGGAACTATTTAGTGAAAGCTTGTCTAAAGAAAAACATTTTTTAGAATTGATTTGAAATGAGTTTAGAGAAGATGACTCTGATATTCTTTGGAAGTAAATTCCGGAGTTTTGCAATATAGTAGAACAAGGCTCTGATTACCATTAAGTGTAGGTGAGTAGGGGGGACACGAAGAAGACCAGAATTTGACGAGCAGAAGTTACAAGGGGGGGGGGAGTAAGCTGATAACTGTTCTGAGAGTTAATGGGGTGCCAAGCCATGAAGAGCCTTATAGGTGAGCAAGAGGACCTTAGTCTATTAGGGCTAATGTGATCACTTGTACCAGACCTAGTCAGGATTCTCGCTGCAGAATTTTGAACATATCAAAGTAATTTTTTGTGGATTTAGGTAAAACAGTGAGTAGAGTATTGCAGTAGTCATGTCAGGAGAACACAAATGTTTGAATCAGCTTTTCAGCTACAGTGTAGCATAGGACGCAGCCGAGTAATGTTTCTCAAGTGGAAGAAAGATGTTCTGACAACATTTTAGACTAAAGCTCAAGTACAGTGCCATCTATAGATAAGCTCAGGGCCAGCGCTACCACTAGGCAAAATAAGCAGCTGCCTAGGGCGCACTGCTGCTGTGCAGCCAAAGCCACTAGTGGTGTTGAAAATAAATCGGCGCATTGCGATTCAACATCGATGCAAAGCCCAGATGAATCGCGATGGCGCACCCTGCCTCTCCTGACATCCTCCCGTATAGGGTTGCCACCTCATCCCTTTAAACCAGGACACACATTAATTACACAGGTTCTGTGGCTGATTAAGGTGGTAATTAAACTCACTTGGTGCCTTATGTGCATTATATTAGCCTCTATTAGGTAGGTGGCGACCCTACCCCGTCCCCCTCCTTCACTCAGTCAACCCCCCCCCCCCCTCGTTTGCGGTTCCCTCAAGATCGCTCAGTCCTGTTCTGCCCAGATTAGGAGCCAAGACTAATGAGGAACTCTGAAGGACTAAGTTGTATGTTGTCGCGGAGAAGGCAGGATTGGACGGTGTCTGGGGTCAGGAAGAGGGAGGAGTGTATGGTCGGAAATGGAAGAGAGTGGAGTTGGTGTCCAGTGATGTGAGGAGCCGGGATGGGGCTCTGTACTCATCACACTGATACTCCCCTGCCTGACGCTGAGTCACCTCTCCACACAGTCTGACTGCTTTGTGTGTGTGTGTGTGTGTGTGTGTGTGTGTGTGTGAGTGTGAGAGGACAAACTGCCAGGGGGACACGACCTACCTACCCACCTGCATACTGGCTGTGCCCCCCCCCGCGTCGCCCCCACCTGTATACTGTACAACCCAGTGCCAGTGCTGCACACTCCTTACCTGTATACTGTAAGCCCCCACCTGTATACTGTACACTCCCCACCTGTATACTGTACACTTCAGTGCCAGTGCTACCTGCCCTTCACCTGTATACTATACGCCCCCTGTCCCCCACATGTATACTGTACACCCCCACCTGTACATTGTACACCTTAGTGGCAGTGCTACCCGCCCCCACCTGTATACTGTATACCCCCCTGTATACTGTAGACCCCCAACTGTATATTGTACACCTTAGTGGCAGTGCTGCCCATCCCCACCCGTATACTGTAGACCCCCCACCCCCACCTGTATTCTGTAGACCCCCCGCACCCCACCTGTATACTGTACACCTCAGTGCCTGTGCTGCCCGCCCCACCTGTATACTGTACACGCCCCACCTGTATACTGTAGACCCCCTGCCCTCCACCTTTATACTGTACACCTCAGTGCTAGTGCTGCCCGCCCCCCCCCCTGTATACTTTACACCTCCACCCCTGCTCTCTGCCTGTATACTGTACACCTCAGTGCCAGTGCTGACCGTTCCCCACCTGTATACTGTACATCTCACTGCCAGTGCTGTCCGCCCCACTTGTAAACTGTACACCCCAGTGCCAGTGCTGACCCCCCTCACCTGTATACTGTAAGCCCCCCAACCTATATACTGTACACCCCCGTATACTGTACGCCCCTCACCTGTAAACTGTACTCCCTCTGCCCCCCACCTGTAGACTGTACAACCCCACCCCCCCAATTGTATACTGTACATCCCCCACCTGTATACTGTACACCTCAGTGCCAGTGCTGAAGGCCCCCCATCTGTATACTGTATACCCCCCGCCCCCCACCTGTATACTGTACACCCCCCTGCCCCCACCCGTATACTGTACACCTCAGTGCCAGTGCTGCCCATCTCCCACCTGTATACTGTACACCCCCCCCACCTGTATACTATACACCCTCCGCCCCCCACCTGTATACTGTACACTCTCTGCCCCCACCTATATACTGTACACCCCCCACCTGTATACTGTACATCTCAGTGCCAGTGCTGCCTGCCCCCCCAGCTGTATACTGTACACCTCCCTCCCCCACCTGTATACTATACACCTCAGTGCCAGTGCTTCCCGTCCCCTACCTGAATACTGTACACCCCTGCCCCCACCTGTTCCCCCGTCCCACCTATATACTGTACATCCCCCGCCTGTATACTGTACACCCCAGTGCCAGTGTTGCCCACCCCCAACTGTATACTGTAAGCCCCCCAGCCCCCCACCTGTACACTGTACATCCCCACCTGTGTACTATACACCTCAGTGCCAGTGCTGCCCACCCCTACCTGTATACTGTACACCCCCCACCCCCACCTGTATACTGTACACCCCCAACCTGTATATTGTACACCTTAGGCTACATTCACACCTGAGCGTAGCGTTTTTCGCGCGTTTTTTTACCGCGATTTTACCGCGATTTTTGCGGCGTTTTTTACCGCGATTTTTACCGCGATTTTTGTGCAGGCGTTTTTAGATTGAATAGAGATCAATGGAAAACGCCTGTAATCTGCCCAAAAAGAAGCTCATGTACTTTTTTGAGCGTTGGGCGTTTTGTATACAGCGTCAAAACGCTCAGATGTGAACAGGGGCCATTGAAATGAATAGGATTTGTCTTGTTGGGCGTTTTGAGAGCTGATCCTAGAGCAGAAAAACGCCCCAAAAACGCCCCAAAACGCCTAGATGTGAACGGAGCCTGAGTGCTAGTGCTGCCCGCCCCCACCTTTATACTGTACACCCCCTGCCCTCCCACCTGTATACTGTACACCTCAGTGCCAGTGCTGCCTGACCCCCACCTGTATACTGTACACCCCCCGCCCCCCCACCTGTGTACTGTACACCCCCGCCCCACCTGTATACTGTACACCCTAGTGCCAGTGGTGCCTGCCCCCACACCTGTATACTGTACACCCCTATGCCAGTGGTGCTGCCCCCCACCAGTATACAGTACACACACAAAAATGCATGCGCTTTAGCGCCTGTTATTGCCCTTCACATGGTTTGCATCATGGCGCACACCGGAGTGAGAGAAATAATTCTAGCATCAGAACTCCTGCCTAACGCTAAAGTGATGACCTGCAAGGGGGCTTTTAAAGCTTTGCCTTTGAAAAAATATAGGGAACTGAAGTCTTTAGTCATTTTATGGGCGCACATACACAAAACCCCTTCAGGTCATCAGTTTAGTGTTAGGCAGGAGTTCTAGTGCTAGAAATAATGAAATCATTTTTAATTTTTTTTTGTGGGGGGGGCGCAAGTAGGGCGCAAAATAGTCTTGCACCAGCCCTGGATATGCTGATAAGACTGGCCTTACATATTTGCCAATAAGCATGACTTTAGACTTGTCACAGTTTAATTAAAGGAAGTTATGGGCCATCCAACATTTTATCACAGTTAGAGTAGTGTAGTTAGTTATTGTGGATAATAGAACCCATGTGATCTAAGCAGCTGGCCAAGTGGAAACATGTAAATTCTAAAAAGAAAGGGACCCAAGATTTAGTCCTGAGGAACACTGTACTTGACTGGACCAACTTCAGACTGGAATCTACCAAGAGAAACAAAGTGATAGCGATCAGTGAGATGTGACTTGATCCATTTCAGAGCTATATCTGAGACTCCAAATATGTTTTTAAGGCGAGAGAGAGTAAAAGATTTTGGTCTACAGTATCAAAGGCAGAACTAGGATCCAGTAGAATAAGAAAGGTTAGTGAGCCAGAATCATCAGCTAATAAATGGTTGTTAGTGACTTTGACCAAGGTGGTTTCTGTGCTGTGCAGTTGCCAAAAACCAAATTGGAGGAGTTGAAATTGTTTGTTTGAAGTCAGGTGATTATGTAACTGAGAGAGATATCACAGCCCGCTGAAAGATCTTGGCAAGGAAGGGTATTTTAGATATTGGGCAAAAGTTGTTTAAATTTTCCAGAGCCATGTTGTTTTTTTTTTGGTCCTGGGGTAATAGTGGCAGTTTTGAGGATTGTTGGTATATGTGCACAACTTGGTTCATCTTATTATTTGCTTGGATGCTTTTTCCCCACTCTCTGTAGGTAGACTTAATACAATTTTAGATGTATAGTAGACAATAGTTACAAAACAAACAAATAGGCAATAAATAAACATATCATCAGAGTACTCAAATATCAAATATAAAAGTACTTAATTAACTTACCTAATGTTCTTTTTTGCTGGCAAAGAGAGAAAATAGAAATAGAAAAATTAAATACTTTAATAAATATAACCCTTTTATTATTGAATAATATAATACTAGAGTTTTTGCGCATAAATCACAACATATAGTTACATAGTTACATAGTAGGTGAGGTTGAATAAAGACAATAGTCCATCCAGTTCAACCTGTGTAGGTGTGTGTGGCCGTAATCATCTCACATACCCCATACGGCATAAATCACAACATAGAATCAACATTATTAAAAATGGGAAATGTAAAGGGAATAAGGGAATAAGTAACTTGTATGATGTGAAAGTTGAGCGTGGATGTCATATGCCTTAAATGGCTAGATGTGGTCATCTCCTTTTCATGATTAAACCTGTTGGGGAAAAACCTAGTAAAACATAATACTTCTGTAGCCTGAAGTCCATCAAAACTCGACACATTTTTTAATCAGTTTACCACTTTCGCAATTAATTATGGTAATATACTGATTGTACAAAGCCTAAATTCTACAAAAAAAAATTGAATTAGAAAGATTATAAAAAATCCTCTGCAGACAACATTTGTCCAAAAAACACATTTTACTACAACAGGTCATAGTAAGCTTACAGGATGACATTACCCAGGTATTTCATCCATAATGAATCAAACAATATATACAGTGCCTTGAAAAAGTATTCATACCCTTTGAAGTTTTCCACATTTTGTCAGGTTATGACCAAAAACGTAAATGTATTTTATTGGGATTTTATGTGTTAGACCAACACAAAGTGGCACATAATTGTGAAGTGGAAGGAAGATGATAAATGGTTTTTAACATTTTTACAAATAGATGTAGCACCCTCCTAGTTAGGTAAGTGCTAGGTAAAAGCATCTGTTGCTCCTGCTGCTTATCAGGGGAGCCTGATCAATTAGTTTGCCTGTTACATGTTTCCAGGTGTGATTCACTGGGTCTGAGGGAGTGTCCCCACTGTATCCAATGAGGGAGCTTGTTGGACAGTGGAGGAAACCCAGCCAGTGACACATCATGTTTTATGGCAGTCCCGGTGGGAGGGCATTCCTACAATGCATCCGGGGATTGACCATAAATACAGAGGGGACATGTGACAGGGCATCTTTAGTGGGAAGCAGAGTCCCAGGAGGAGGCAGATGGCTGGTCTCTCCTCCTCCAGTGTGAGAGGAAGGTGGTTCAGGCAGTTGGCCTAGTGAACCAAGTGTGGAGCTGAGCTGCAGAGAATCCAGAGTGCTGACAGTGGAATTGGTGGCAGAGTCTCTCAGGAAAAACAGTGTAGTGAGTACTTGGGAATTTGCCACAGGGTCTGCCTAGGAAGGGGGACCACTCCAGAGAAGTCAGGGGATCAAGGAGCCAGCTCACACAGGAAGTTTAACAGTAAAGGGGGTGCGGTGTAGTTGACCCTGAAGAAAAGGAACAAAGGGGGTGCCAGGAAGGGCCCTGAAGATTGTTCTGCAGTACAGTACAGTTTACCTCAGGAAGTTCACTCAATTCTACTTCACTGCTTATGACAAGTTGAAGCAGCAGCCTAGCCGTGACTAGCGTTATACAGTGCTACTCAGCGTTACTCAGCGTCAATCAGAATTAATCAGTCGTCCCAGCTAATTGTGCATAGTTATACAAGTTGGAGTATCCCACTCATTCTCTTCTCCCATCCAAGTTCTCAATAAAAAACACAAAAACCAAAGCTCCAAGACTGAGCCAAAATCACTTGAGGAATGTTGAACTGTCGTGTTGTTGCTAATGGTAACCCAGGAGAACCCGTAACCAGCAGCTCCCAAGGGAGTAGTGCTACATACATATATATGTGAAAAGTGTGGCGTGCATTTGTATTGAGTTAATACTTTGTAGAACCACCTTTCAATGCAATTACAGCTACAACTCTTTTTGGGTATGTCTCTACTAGGGATGATCGAACGGTTCGGGTCGACCATCGGTTCGGCCCGAACATTGGGTGTTCGAGGTTCGGCTGAATTTAGAACTTTTTGCCCAAAAAGTTTGGAATTCGGCAACCAGAACCGACCAAAATGCAATGGGACAGGAAATGGGCTTTAAAAGCCTGTGACTGGACCAGAACCATCAGTAAAAGCCAATTGAGGGGCAGGAGAATGCTAGGAATGTGATTGGAGTGACTAGGGGGTCCATAGTCCAATCATTAGTGAATACGCCCCCCAGTATATAAGATCGCCCCCGCCAAATTCCTAGCATTCTTGTACGGGACATGAAAGAGAGTGGAATGCTGTTCTGTTCTAATGTGTTACAAAGTGTCATTTAGCTATTTTTAGTGTGAGGAAAGGGATATCTAGTGTAGTTAGAGTGCTCCTTTTACACTTTAGTTAGCTTCAAAAATTCAGTTTCTGTAGGGAAAGTGTTAAGTGTAAGGGGACCGTAGTGTAGTGTAGGGTTAACTGACAGTGACTGCTATGGAAGGGTGACAAAACCCCTCCATAGCAGGGTGACCGCTATAGAGAAATGATCATTTCTCTGAGTTGCTTCGGAACTGGAGTATGGCTTCTCACCAGCCAAGCATTTTTAATGCTGCAGGGGCTGCCACTGCCAGTGCTTTTTTGAGGACATGTTTGATGTCAGACATGACATGTGAAAATGTGTATAGGGGGTATATATACACATATATGTCTGTATATATACCCCTAGACATATATAGGTGTGATAGTAGCAGAAATATATGCTTGCGCTAATGAAATCATTTACACTGATATATTTCTGCTACTATCACACCTATATATCGCTAGGTGTCTATACACATATAAGTATGTGTGTATATATACCACTATACACAAGTTCAGATGTTTTGCCTGCCTAAAAAGAACCCAAAAAAATGCCAAAAAAACGCTAGCATCAACAAAAAAAAATGCCCAGGTGTGTTTTTGCTGGCATTTTTTGGGGGTTTTTGGAGGCAGGCAAAACATCTGAACTTGTGTATAGTGGTGTATATACACACATACATATATTTATATACACACCTAGACATATATAGGTGTGATAGTAGCAGAAATATATGCTTGCGCTAATGAAATCATTTATACTAATATATTTCTGCTACTATCACACCTATATATGTCTAGGTGCGTATAAACATATAAGTATGTGTGTATATATACCACTATAGACAAGTTCAGATGTTTTGCCTGCCTCAAAAGAACCCAAAAAAATGCCAAAAAAAACGCTAGCGTCAAAAAAAAAAAATGCCCAGCTGTGTTTTTGCTGTTTTTTTCCTGGGGGTTTTTGGAGGCAGGCAAAACATCTGAACTTGTGCACAGTACCACTATACACAAGTTCAGATGTTTTTCCTGACTGCAAAGAACCCAAAAAAATGCCTGCTATTAAACCGGCAAGGTGTTACAGCAGAGAAGCCATACTCCTGTGCTGAAAGTGTTCTAATACAAACAATCCTTTTTTTTATGGTTCTGGACATGCTACAGAGCTGAAACTTCCTAGGTACACCTTTTAGACCCCCCAGACACAAAATCACACAAAAAAGTTCTTAAAAATTGTCATTTTTGATAAAAAAGCCAATTATTGAAAAAATTAAAAAAAAAAAAAAAAAAAAGAGATTTTTGGTCTAAAAAGTGTACATGTGAAGTTTCAGCTCTGTAGCATGTCCAGAACCAGAAAAAAAAGATTGTTTATATTAGAACACTTTCAGCACAGGAGGTTGGCTTCGCTGCTGTAACACCTTGCCGGTTTAATAGCAGGCATTTTTTGGGTTCTTTGCAGTCAGGAAAAACATCTGAACTTGTGTATAGTGGTACTGTGCACAAGTTTAGATGTTTTGCCTGCCTCCAAAAACCCCCAAAAAATGCCAGCAAAAACACACCTGGGCATTTTTTTTTTGACGCTAGTGTTTTTTTTGGCATTTTTTTGGGTTCTTTTGAGGCAGGCAAAACATCTGAACTTGTCTATAGTGGTATATATACACACATACTTATATGTTTATACACACCTAGACATATATAGGTGTGATAGTAGCAGAAATATATTAGTGTAAATGATTTCATTAGCGCAAGCATATATTTCTGCTACTATCACACCTATATATGTCTAGGTGTGTATATAAATATATATATGTGTGTATATACACCACTATACACAAGTTCAGATGTTTTGCCTGCCTCAAAAGAACCCAAAAAAAAAAGCCAAAAAAACCGCTAACGTCAAAAAAAAAAAATGCCCAGGTGTGTTTTTGCTGGCATTTTTTGGGGGTTTTTGGAGGCAGGCAAAACATCAGAACTTGTGCACAGTATCACTATACACAAGTTCAGATGTTTTTCCTGACTGCAAAGAACCCAAAAAAATGCCTGCTATTAAACCGGCAAGGTGTTACAGCAGCGAAGCCAACCTCCTGTGCTGAAAGTGTTCTAATACAAACAATCTTTTTTTTATTGTTCTGGACATGCTACAGAACTGAAACTTCACATGTACACTTTTTAGACCCCCCAGATACGAAATCCAAAGTAAAAATTGAAAAAAAAATGTTTTTTTTAATTTTTTCAATAATTGGCTTTTTTATCAAAAATGACAATTTTTAAGAACTTTTTTTGTGTGATTAATAGTTAATGGGGCATGACCCAGAACCCTAGGCACTTTTTAGGGGCATTTATTGGGTTTTAGGGCTTAAAAATGGTGTTTTTTCATTACCGAAGTTCGGGTCCCATTGATTTCAATGGGGTTCTGAAATCCGGGCCGAACTTTCGGGAAGTTCGGATGTTCTGGCCAAACCCAACTTTTCAAAAGTTTGATCATCCTTAGTCTCTACAAGCTTTGCACATCTAGAGTGAAAGTTTTGGCCCATTCTTCTTTGCAAAATAGCTCAAGCTCTGTCAGATTGGATGGACTTTCTAACACATGAATATGCTTTGATCTAAACCATTCTGTTGTAGCTCCTGCTGTATGTTTAGGGTCTTTGTCCTGCTGGAAGGTGAACTGCTGCCCCAGTCTCAAGTATTTTGCAGATTCTAACAGGGTTTCTTTTAAGATTTCCCTGTATTTGGCTCCATCCACCTTCCCATTAACTCTGACCAGCTTCCCCGTCCCTGCTGAAGAAAAGCATCCCCACGCCATGTTTCACGGTGGGGAGGGTGTTTTCAGGGTGATGTGCAGTGTTAGTTTTCCGCTACATACTGTATAGCATTTTGCTTTTAGGCCAAAAAGTTAAATTTTAGTCTCATCTGACCAGAGCACCTCCTTCCACATGGTTGCTGTGTCCCCCACATGGCTTCTCACAAACTGCAAACAGGACTTCATATGGCTTTCTTTCAACAATGGCTTTCTTCTTGCCACTCTTCCAGATTTGTGGAAGAGTGGCAAGCTTCTGCTTGGTTGCTTCTCTGATTAATGCTCTCCTTGACCGTCCTGCCAGTTTAGATGGACAGACATGTCTTGGTGGGTTTGCAGTTGTGCCATATTCTTTCCATTTTCGGATAATGGATTGAATAGTGCTCCGTGAGATGTTCAAAGCTTGGGATATTTTTTATAACCTAACCCTGCTTTAAACTTCTCCACAACTTTATCCCCGATCTGTCGGGTGTGTTCATTGGCCTTCCTGATGCTGTTTGTTTACTAAGGTTCTCTAACAAACCTCTGAGGGCTTCACAGAATAGCTGTATTTATACTGAGATTAAATTACACACTGGGGGAATCTATTACCACACTTTTCAGTTATATATTAGTAAAAAATTTTGAAAACCATTTATCATTTTCCTTCCACTTCACAATTATGTGCCACTTTGTGTTGGTCTATCACATAAAATCCCAAAAAAATACATTTACGTTTTTGGTTGTAACATGACAAAATGTGGAAAATTTCAAGGGCTCTGAATACTTTTTCAAGGCACTGAAAATATTACTGTTTTGACAGTGTGACTGTGGCTGCATTGGGGTTCACCCATGACCCTCTGACCTTCTTCCTTTTCTTTCATTCTTTTCTTTCTTTTCTAAATTGTATCATCTTCCTTATCTGCCTTTCCACTTCCCCCTTTTATTCTTTGCATTAAGTATTTCGACATTCTTCATGTGCGTTTTCAAGTTATTACAATTGTTATCTACAAAATGTTTCCTCCTAAAGAATTGGAATGGTGCCATATTTTGCTAAATTCTTTGCTAAAACCACAGTCTATATTTCAGTATTTGTCAGTTAATTTGTACCATATCTTTCCTCGTGTGTATGGCAGCGATATTGCTGAGCATTTGCCACTCGTTTTGCACTTTGTATCACATGATGGATATGTTCTCATCATGTTGTCATGAGATAAGAATTTTGTTTTACTTTACATTTATGCTTCTTTTTGTTTATTGATTGTTTATTGAAAAAAATCAATACATTAGGATTGAACTAAATTGTAGTAATTGGTTATTTTGAGTAATATATAAGATAATCTCTAAGAAAAGTGTTGTGCCATTATTAAACTCTAATACAATGAAAGTTAACTTTACTCACGCATTGGAATTTAACTTTAGGCCAAGTTACCATGGTGATGTAAAAACAGAAACAATGATAAGTACTGGTTGTCTGTCACTGGGCTCTGACTCCTGAAGAAGTCACATGTTAGTGATACAACTCGTAGAGCGGAGCCAGTGATGCCAATGCACCAACCAGTGCGGCAGACATTGGGACTAGCAGTGCTGCCGACTAACTATGATCTTAAGGGGGCAATGTTTAGTCTTTGATTCTGGTGGTCACCCAACTAAGTGCACAGAAAAATATGAGATATTTTAATGTTTTTAATATTGTGAATCTTTAACTTACAGAAAGCACAATAATGGTCTATATCTGTTTTTGAGTGGCACCTCAGATGGAAGTGGTGGAAGGTGGAAGCAAAGGCTATTAATCTCAAGTAAAAGGCTACAAATAATATCGAAGAGGCTCATTAAATTTTAGAGTAAAGTGTAGATTGGCCTGTTCTGGGTGGAGGAGAGCAGACTGACCCAGGTTCATTACCCCATAAAGGGGAAGGCTGGATGTGACCTAGAGCTGTACATTGGTTAGCAATTGGTGGTGAGAGCATAGTATGAACATTGGTGGGTGGATGACTGATACTGTTGAAGATGATATTTTGGTTTAACACATGTAGGAACTGAGAGCTATAAGTTTGTATATCATTCCTGATGAACTGGATAGATGCTGAGTTTATGGTTTTATGCACTGTGCCCACAGTATTCTATGTGAGTATTTTTAGCTATATTTTATTCAAGTTTAGATAAATAGAGAGCACTATCAGTCCTCCTTTTTATAATTTGCATACACAACGATTTACTGGAGGAGAGAGCCAAGGAAGAGTGAAAGAGAATGGTCCAATATACCTTATATGACTCCCACATGCTGGTATCACCTCAGTCTAGCAGTGAGGTCATAAGAGCAGGTGAGCGGCCATTTTTGAGCATGGGGTGACTGCATGCTGTGAGGGTACACAATCTTGACCTTCTTCAAACACTGGAGATTGCATAGTTAATGGAGCACTGAGGCTTGAGACTTTTGTGTGCCTATTATATCCTACTTTACATGAGTGTTTTATTTTACTTTAATTTATTATAATAAGTATACAGAAAGTACCTAGGAAGATTTGATGTTGTTTAAGTCATATTAAGCATATCCACTAGAAGAGACTAAGTATAATATACCATATGCTATTCCATGGTGCCAATATAACCTCAGTCTAACAGTGAGGTCATTGGATAAGGTGATCGGCCATTCTTGAGCACAAAGTGATTGCATGGCATATCAGGAATTGGGAACAACATGCTTGCTCTGTGCACCAGAGGCTGTACGGCTAGTGGAACATCTATACTTTTCACCTTTTTCCACTAATTATTGCTATATATGTGAGTGGTTGGACATCTTCTATTGTTCTCCAAATTAATAGTATAAAGAGTGCACTATTTGCCTTTATTTTCAAATTTTATATACCAACATCATCTGTGAGGAGAATACTGGTGGAGATCTGTTGTTGATTATCTAATCCTAGCAATTCATTGATTTTATTTTTGTTGCACTGCACCTTTAGATTATCATTTTGATTTGTGTTAGTGAAGTGGAATCACGGTTTGGTGTTATTGCTAGCAACAAAGTGAGGTCAATTTTCACATTATCAGTCAAACCAGTGATTGCACTGATAGTTCACATTTTCTATTTTCAATACAAGCACATCTTTACGCAAAGTGAATATTTGCCCGCTTGAGCAAATAATGGTATCTACTCTGGTGAACCAAAAACATTCCATGTTTCCATTATATTTCTTATTAGGGCATTGTTATCAATTTGGTCACCTTCTTCCTTTGAATGGACACTTCCTGGTCTGCAGGTCTGCTGTGAAGTCAACATTTACAAGACCACTTAGCAAGACCACACAAAGTGTAGATCGATTAGTTCACCCAAATGTATGTCCCCATACGGGACAGCAAACAGGTGGAGATAGTGAGCAGCACCCACCGGTTCCTCCCTTCAACATCCATATTATTACTGTGTCCTGTCCAAAGAAGTCAGCAGGAGGAAGCAGTAAGCACTGAGAGGAATACAAGATGTTAAAACTCTCAGAGTTGTCGGGTTCCCGGCAGATTTTAGGAAATTTCTTCACTGGCTTGTAATAGATAACAAATGGGATCTATCTAGCTCACATTAATTCTCAAGCCACAACATTTCTAAATATTTTCTTTCTAGAGTATGCATGTGGATACATTTCCATGAAAAGTTTTATTATAGATTGCAGAATGTACTCTAGATAATAGAAGATTTGCTTTTTTTGGATTTGTAACTTCCTCCAGAATGTATCATTAATATATACTTGAATTGCTTCAATGTTGTTGTCATCGGCAAATGAAGGTAAACCTAGCTGAAATGCAGGAATCAGCTTTTCTGGAACAAAATCTTTCCACTAGCTCTGCCTATGTCTGAGACAACTGGCAAAAGAAGGAACTCTCCTCACCTAGTAATTTCCTTTCACTTTGCATCTCTGGGACAAGAAGTGAAGGGAAATCTTACCAACAGGACACAAACTGCACAAACTACCTGGCAGAGGTTTTAACTCTATCCCACCCAAGTAAAAAAAAATATTGGCTTTATGTTCACTTTAATCACATATCAATATCAGGTCTTCTCAAGAGAATGTTATATTAAATGAGAATTATTCACATTTGTCAATACAGGTAGTATTTTTGCTTGGCAATTTACAGTCATGTACATTTTGGATAACAATTACCTTTTTTAAATCGTCGCTTGATTAGCCACAAAGCTAGTGCTAGGGTAAAAGCACTGGCGGCAGTTGCCAAACCTAGTATAAACACTGATCTCTGATGATCGTTCTTAGAATGCAGGAGGTTCACAATTTCTATGGGAATAAACCAAAAGAAAAATGAATGCAAATGCTGTTCATCCTACAACTATTAAAACAAGCCATGTGCATGAATACGCATATGGGGGTTTTCTGAATTTACCATGCTAAAATAAACAAAAAGAAGGAAAATCCTATTAGAAGTTGTGTGTAGAGTTACAAAACAGTATGATTCTCATACACAGCGTTAGCAATGATGAATTCTGGCATCACTTAATTTGCATGTAAAATATATTTTTGTTAACTTAACATTATTGCTTGGCATACAGTATATACAGCAGCATCACCACAATGATGCAATTCAACTTGGGAAAACATTTTTTTAGGGTGCAACACCTGATTTTTTTGTCAGAGGCAAATGGCTTTGATTGATTAGTGGAAATAGAAACCCCAGCAGATCTACAAGCCTTTAGGAAAGTTTAGTCTTAAAAAACAGCTAACACTCTCAATTTTCTACCAAATGGTCAGTGGCAAACCATTTCATAACATAGTTTATAAACTTATTTTTTGCAGTACCACACTGTATTGTCTTAAAAGTTTACAAAATGTAAAAACAGAGCACACAGTAGCACATCAAAACTACAACCCACATTACAGAAACAAGGCAGTTTTTTGTCTCAAAAAAATGTAAGTATAACATTTTAGAGAAAATAGACACAAATATCATATGGCCACTGTACAGTATAAAATAGTTTTATTAGGTCACAATGTAAGAGGTAGTGATGATTATTATGAAATAAAAATTGGAGTGCATTATTTCAGAGACAATAGCCAAAAATATTGCAGTCACTGCAAAGTAAAAAAACAATTTGATTAAACCACATTGTTTTTTTTTTTTTCTGAGACAATAGCCACAAATATTGCACAATCTCTACACATTATATAAGACGCTTGACTAAGTTGCAATGTAAGAAGGAGAGACGTAGGTTTTATCATGAAACAAGTGGGTATTATGTCACAGTCAATGGCCACAAATATTAAACATTTGCTAAAGAGTATGTGAGCATGTCAAACTCACCTGCTCCTGCCAGTGCTACCCCATTTAGAGTCTGGCCATGTGTTGCTCGGTGTTCAAGCAACAAATCAGAACACTAGCTGCCAAGTGTCTCCAGAGATCGTCTTTTGTTCCTGTGAATCCTCATGTACCCCTGTGTTGTCAGTGTTCCTGCATCTGTACACCCTGTATACTTCTAGAAATCTTCCAGCATTCATGCACCCATGTGCCCTGTGTTCTCCCAATGAGCTCTCCAGGACTCCATTGCCCTCAGAGACTCTTATGAGTTTCTGTGATCTCAGCACCACAGTGTTCCCAGAGACTTTCCTGTGTTCCTGTGATCCTAGCACTGAGTTCCCCTGCAGACTCTCCTGTATTCCTGTAATTACAAAACGTCAGTGCTCCCAGAGACTTTTCTGTTTTCCCAGTGCCCCAGTGTTCCCAAAGATCACCTGTGTTCCTGATCACCCATGACTCATATTTGTGTTCCTGGGGTTCAGCACCCCTATGTTCCCAGAAGCTTTTTCTTGTGTAGTCATGCTTCCAGCTCTATAGTTTCCTATGTGGGTGGGCCAGAGAGCTGCAAACCTGGGAGTCCTCCTACAGCAAAGTTCATCTCACCTTGAGGGGTGCTCTAGTGAAAACCAGGGGGCTCCTTAGATTCTGAGCCTCAGACCTTATTAGAGCTCCCATCTCTGCTGAATGTGCAGGCACTTCTGTTCCTACCAAGTCTTTGAGTATTCTGTCCCCCTTTCATGCAGTGCCACCCCAGGCCTCCCTGAATCACATCAGCCTCTGCTAGAACTCAATGTCTACACTGTCTTCTGCAACTTTGTGACCCTAGCTTCTAATGTCCTTTTAGCAACCCTTGAGGAGTCAATACCTCTCACTGTCTCTTCTGAGGCCTTTGCCTCATCACATCCTCAACTCCAACCACCTTCCTGGTTTGAATTATTTGTAGTACATACAGATTTTTCTGTCCATGACTATTAGCAACATGCGAGTGAAAGACGTGACAGTTTTCATTATGAAATAAATACTAGAGTGTAATATTTCAAAGACAATACCCACAAATATTGCACATTCCATGTGGAGCATGTAAGTAGCTAGGTTAGTCCACAATGTAAGAGGGAAAGATAAAGCAAGTTTTATCTTGAAATCACCATTAGGGTGTATTATTACAGAGACACAATAGCCACAAATATTTTTGAGAGAGCACTGGAATAGGCCACAAACTAGGAGACACAAAGCACAGTTTACTCTGCAGAAAATGTTAGACATTTTGCAGTTGAGGCCCAGCTGTAGAAACAATATATGTGGCACCTTTATAGTGCCAGAGCACCAGAATAGGGCAGAAGAGGTGGCAGGAGCTGATAACTGGGACACGCTGGGAGAGTTGGCAGCATCTAGAAATGAATGCAGGCCAGCAAAAGCAGCAGGAGCATGTAACGAAAGCAGGCCAGGAGATGTGTCAGGAGCTATCAATGGTGGCAGTGGCAGGCCAGGAGAAGTGGCAAGAACTGGTAGCGGAGGTAGTTCAGGGGAGGTGGTAAGAGCTGGTAATGCTGGCAGCTCAGCAATAGAAGCAGGAACAGGTAATAGTGTAAAGTACCATTTTTTGGGCCAGATTGCTAGGAAAGATGTAGTCAGGAGCACGAGCTGCAGGGGTATTGTAATTATTGCTGATGCAGGACTAGTTCATTTTTTCTGAAAGTGAGTTGGTCAACAGTGTCAGGGATAGGAAGAATTGTTTCTATTTAACAAAAATGCATGCTGTGCTGAAGGCCTTTTAAGAGAGTGCAGAGGGCAAGCCAGAAGCTTCAGCACATATTATGCAAGCTCTTGCTAGAGGTCTGTTCGCCTCCCCCCTCCTCTCTCTGCAGCCTCATGGGACACATCACAAGTCCCAAGAGACTGCAGGACCACTCACAAGGCACAGCATTGCTTGCACATGTGCAGTGAGCAGCCAGCTGTGAAGCCGCAAGCAGTCACAGTCGGCTGCCTACAGTTATGATGCCAGCACCAGCCCCGAAAAGCGGTAAAGAAACCCGGTCGAGAGAGCACAGACCTAGATCCCTGGACAGGTGAATGGCTGTTTTTTTAAAAGTCGGCAGCTAAAGTTTTTGTAGCTGCCTACTTTTAATTTTCACACAAGGGACTGATATCTGCTTTAAAAACTTTCATCTACTTCCTGCCCAGGCCAATTTTCAGCCTTCAGTGCTGTTGCACTTTGAATGACAATTGTCATGCAACACTGTACCCATAATACATTTTTTTATTTTTAGAGCTTTCTTTTGGTGGTATTTAATCACCACTTGTTTTTTTTTTTTTTGCTAAATAAAAATAAAATCAAGTTTTTCTTAATTTCTGTTATAAAATTTTGTAAACAATTGGTATTGGTATAAGGTATATATTGGTATAAGGTTTTTCTCCTTCACTGATGTATACTGATGAGGCTGCACTGAGGGGCACTGATAGGCAGCACTGGTTGGCACTGATAGGCTGCACTGATGGCCACTGATGAGGTAGCACTGATGAGGCAGCACTGATGGGCACTGATGAGGAGGCACTGATGAGGCTGCACTGATATGCGGCACTGATGGGAACTGATAGGCGGGACTGATGGGTACTGATAAGCGGCACTGACGGGCACTAATAAGCGGCACTGATAGGCGGCACTGATTGACACTGATAGACGGCACTGCTGGGCATTGTAAGGCAGGACTGGTGGGCACTGATAGGCGGCACTAATTGGTAGCACTGAGGGCACTGTTGGGGCTGCAATGATAATCAGGACACAGATGATCACTGCCCTGATTATCAGTGTAGATGTCCCCTTTCACACTTGCCGGTTACCAGCTCTCCTCTCCTCACACTGTGACAGTGTAAAGAAAGGAATGCTGATAACTGGCAAGTGTGTTTACATTGTGATCAGCTGTGATTGGACATAGCTGATCACTTAGTAAAGGACCGCTGTGATTGACACTTAACCCTGCTCTGTGATCAGCTGTGTCTGAAAAACACAGCGATTACAGAGAGCACCGGGTGTGCCCCGCAGCGTTTCTGGGAGGACATCAATATACGCCCTCCCAGAACTGGACAACCGTGCTGTAGCTGTCATTTGGCCATAGAGCGGTCAGCAAGTAGTTAAAGACTGCAGTAATTGCAGATGAAATGTGTGAAGAGGTAGAAAATGAGGAATGTGAAGAAGGAGTTAGAGCACTTTACTGCTGACTAGTATCATTGAGGTACTTCTCCCACCGAGCTTTGTGGTGCAGGTTCATGTGTCTCCTCATACATGTGGTACCTAAATAGCTGGTGAATATACAGGCAGAGGTTGAAAACTACAGCCTGTGTTTGGCAGTGGATGTGGTTAAAAAAAGCTAAGACTGCTGAGCTATATGGAATGACCCTGTGAATAGAGATGTACTGAACGGTTCGCCGGCGAACGGTTCCCGGCGAACTTTGAACGTTCGCGTTCGCCGCTGCGGGCGAACATATGCGATGTTCGGTCCGCCTCCTATACATCATCATTGAGGCAAACTTTGACCCTGAACATCACAGTCAGCAGACACATTCCAGGCCAATCAGCATACCTCCCTCCCACACCCTCCCACCTCCTATAAATAAGCAAGGGCAGCATCCATCTTAGATCATTTCTGTGTTACTGAGAGCAGGGAAAGTGCTGGTGCTGCTGCTGCTGTTATAGCTGGGGACAGTTCCCGGTCTTGTTAGCCAGTGTTCTTGGTACACTCCTGCTGTAAGGACAGCACCCCAAAAAGCCCTTCCTAGGGCTGGTATTTGAGGTTTTTTTTGGATATATATATATATATATATATATATATATATATATAGTCCCCAAAAGCCCCTTTGAGGGCTGGTATTTGAGTATTTTTTTAATATATATATATATTATATATATATATATATATATATATATATATATATATATATATATATATATATATATATATGTAGCATGTCCAGAACCAGAAAAAAAAGATCATATAGGTGTAAAAGGGGTTCCCACCATCCCTGCTCTACTGAAAATTTATCTTTTTTTTCTGGTTCTGGACATGCTACAGAGCTGAAACTTCACAGGTACACTTTTTAGACCCCCTAGACACTAAATCACACAAAAAAAGTTCTTAAAAATTGTCATTTTTGATAGAGAGCCAATTATTGGAAAACTTGAAAAAAAAAAAAAAAACTTAACAAAAAAAAATTTCTTTGGATTTATTGTTTGGGGGGTCTAAAAGGTGTACCTGTGAAGTTTCAGCTCTGCAGCATGTCCAGAACCAGGAAAAAAAGATCATATAGGTGTAAAAGGGGTTCCCACCATCCCTGCTCTACTGAAAAATTATCTTTTTTTCTGGTTCTGGACATGCTACAAAGCTGAAACCTGTGAAGTTTCAGCTCTGTAGCATGTCCAGAACCAGAAAAAAAATAGAATCAGGGTTAGGGCTAGGGTTAGGGTTAGGATTAGGGCTAGGGTTAGGGTCAGGGCTAAGGTTAGGGTTATTTTTAGTGCTTAGGCTACTAACTCTAACCCTAAGTATCTCACCGTAACCCTAACCCTAGCCCCTAACACTAAACCTAACCCTAACCCTCTAACCATAACCCTAACCCTCTAACCTTAACCCTAACCCTCTAAGCCTAGCCATAAAAATAACCCTAACCCTAAACCTAACCCTAACCCTAGCCCTAACCCTAATTCGTAATTTTTTCTGGTTCCGGACATGCTACAGAGCTGAAACTTCACAGGTACACTTTTAGACCCCCCAGATGCTAAATCCAAAGAAATTTTTTATTTGTATTTTTTTTTAATTTTTCCAATAATTGGCTCTCTATCAAAAAATTACAATTTTTAAGAACTTTTTTTTGTGTGATCCCTCTCCGGCATGCCACAGTTCAGGTGTTTGTCCCCTTGAAACAACTTTTCCATTACTATTGTGGCCAGAAAGAGTCCCTGTGGGTTTTAAAATTCGCCTGCCTATTAAAGTCTATGGTGGTTCGCAATGTTCCTCGGTTCGCGAACATTCGCCGATGTTCGCGTTCGCCATTCGCGAACAGCGAATTTTATGTTTACGACATCACTACCTGTGAATAGCTGTAACCTGTACTTGTGGGGCAGTGCCATCCAGTGGAGTAGGACAGATGCTCCCCCTAGTCCTTTGCTAGCTGTTCCTCTGCCCATGGATGAAGATGCAGCACCTGCTAACCTATTACTAGGTGCACCTGAAGAACCTCTGCCTCTCCCTTTAGGCCTCTTGACATAATGAATACAGGGGACTGCCTAATTATCAGTAGTGATGAGCCGAACACCCCCTGTTCGGTTTGCACCAGAACATCTTGAACAAGGAAAAAGTTCTGGCAAACATGAAAACTCTTTTAAAGTCTTTGGGACATGAACATGAAAAATCAAAAGTCCTAATTTTAACCACTTCTGGACCGGAAGGATTTGCCCCCTTTAAAAAGACAATTGCGTAGTCGTGTGATGCTGTACCCAAAACAAAATTGATGGCCTTTTTTTCCCCACAAATAGAGCTTTCTTTTGGTTGTATTTGATCACCTCTACGATTTTTATTTTTTGCGCTATTAACAAAAAAAGAGCGACAATTCTGAAAAAAATATATATATATATTTTTCACTTTCTGCTATATGACATTCCCAAAAAAAAAATTTAAAATCAAAATTTTTTAACATTTTAGGCCAATTTGTTTTCTGCTACATATTTTTGGTAAAAAAAATCGTAATAAGCGTATTTTGATTGGTTTGCGCAAAAGTTATCGCGTCTACTAACTACGGGAAAGATTTATGTAATTTTTATTGTTTTTTTTTATACTAGTAATGGCGCGAGCTGCGTTTTTTTTTTAGCAGGCTGCGACATTGCGGCGGACAGATCGGACCCCTAACTGACATTTTTTACACTTTTGTGGGGACCAGTGACATGACTACAGTAATCAGTGCTAATATATGCACTGTTACTGTAATAATTTTTTTTTTTAAATTCAACGTTTATTAGGAGAAGGAAAGGCATACAGATCAAGCAGAAGCAATGGTAATGGTCCACATACAAAATCACAGGCAAAGCAAATACAAAAAACAAACAAACAGTTCTAGTGAATACCAGTAATCATAGCACGTAAGACCACACAGCAAAACGCAACTCCCGAAAAATCAGAGAAAATTACTATGGGGAGCCCGGCCCCCGAAGAGGCCCCGCCCTCCCCCGCCATCTTCATATGGCCGAGGGTTACTGTAATAATGACACTGGCAGGGAAGGGGTTAACACTGTGGGTGATCAAGGGGTTAAATGTGAGCCTGGGGGAGTGATTCTAACTGTATGGGGGCGGTGCTTGTGAAATGACCATAGAGACCTGTGATCCTAAATAGAAGGATCATAGGCACTCTAAGATCATTCCAGAGAGAACGGTCAGCTGTGTTTACAACAGCTGTCCGTTCTTCTCTCTCAGCAGGGAGCAATTTCCGGTGGCAGGCAGCAATCAAAGCCGCCTGCCACGCACATTGGTGTCCCCCCTGCCGAGAGGGGCTGCCTGCCACAGTATGTCTGCTGCTGGCGGTCCAGTTAAAGGCTTATATGCAAGTTATTGCCATAAAAAGTGTATGATGACCTGGGTACTGCCCTGGGGGACATGTATCAATGCAAAAAATGTTTTTTAAAATGATCGTTTTTACAGGAGCAGTGATTTTAATGATGCTCAAAGTGAAACAATAAAAATGAAAAATTCCTTTAAACATTGTGCTTGGGGGGGGGGGGTCCCCTTAGTCTGTTTGTAAAGTGGCACATCTGTACGATGTATGGAGCCTGCTGCAGCAAAACTGACATTTCTAAAGAAAAAAAGTAATTTAACCACTTGACGACCACCCGCCGCACATATGCTGCGGCAGGCTGGCTCAGCTGCACGAATCAACATAGGGGTACGTTGGTTTGTGGGAATAGTGCTGGCAGTGGGGATGCTGATCCATGGGATCGGCGGCCGTGATAGCCGCCGGGCACCCATGATAGTTCCCCACTTAGATAGAAGGACGGTCAGCCGTTGTAAACACAGCTGACCGTGGTTCTCTCTGAAATTATCCCAGAGCGCCTGTGATCCTTCTATATAGGATCACAGGTCTCTATGATCATTTCCCAAGTCCCTTCCCGCACAGTTAGAAAACACTCCCCTAGGCTCACACTTAACCCTAGGTTAACCCCTTCCCTGCCAGTGTCTTTATTACAGTAACAGTGCATATTTTTAGCACTGATTACTGTAGTAATGTCACTGGTCCCCCCAAAAGTGTCAAAAATGTCAGTCCTGCTAAAAATCGCAGATCACCACCATTACTACTATAAAAAAAATAAAAATAAAAATGACATAAATCTTTCCCCTAGTTTGTAGACGCGATAAGTTTTGCGCAAACCAATCAAAATACGCTTATTGTGATTTTTTTTTTTTTTTTACCAAAAATATGTAGCAGAATACAAATTGGCCTAAAAGGGTGAACATATTTGATTTTTTAAATTCTTTTTTTTTTTTTTTTTTTGGGGAATGTTATATAGCATATTTTCTTTTCAGAATTGTCGCTCTTTTTTTGTTTATAGCGCAAAAAACAAAAATCGCACAGATGGTCAAAAGATGGACAAAAAAGTTCTATTTGTGGAAAAAAAGGAGATAAATTTTATTTTGGTACAGTGTCGTTAAAGTAACGCCGTGCCGAATCGCAGAAAATGGCCTGATCATTAAGGGGGCAAATCCTTCCAGTCTAGAACAGGTTAAACTTGCTTGTGGCGGTAATGTATTGCGGGCTCCCAGCAATATAGATAAAAAAAATGAAAAAAAAGGCGTAGGGTCCCCCCCTCCCCTGCAATCCATACCCGGCCCATCGGGTCTGGTATGGATTTTAAGGGGAACCCCAGGCCAGAATAAAAAAAAATATGGTGTGGGGTTCTCTCCAAAATCTATACCAGACCTTTATCCGAGCATACAGTGGGGCAGGTCAGGGAAGAGGGGGGGACAAGCGAGCACCCCCCCCTCTTAAACCAGGCCACATGCCTTCAACATGGGGTGTTTGGTGCTTTGGGGCAGCGGGCTCTGCCCCCGCCCCAAAAAACCTTGACCCATGTTGATGGGGACAAGGGCCTCTTTCCAACAACCCTGGGCTGTGGTTGTCAGGGTCTGCAGGTGGGGGGCTTATCGGAATATGGAAGCCCTCTTTAACAAGGGGGCCCCCAGGTCCCACCCCCCACCCGCAGACCCCGACAACCACAGCCCAGGGTTGTCTGGAAGAGGCCCTTGTCCCCATCAACATGGAGACAGGTGCTTTAGGGGGCAGGTAGAGAATTAATGATTTAGGGGTGGCACCAGAGGAAATGTTCCAGTACCATCTTAAGTGGAGGACACTAAGGCTGATTTGACTCTGTGGTGGGGTCATATATTGGAGGTGAGCAGGAATTTTGCCAGAAGGTGGTGGGCACCGAACACATTGGATATAAGCAATTTATGTCACTATAAACTACCTATGTAACTATATATGTAACTATATTTGCACTACAGTGGAATTCCATGAATGGGACTTTGACACATAGATTGTTTTGTTATCACATATATGATTTAATACCAGTTGGATTGTGTTATTTATATGTCTTGCCCATAATTTACAGCGCTGCGCTTATATGTTGTACTATAGTATTGATTTCCCTATTTACCCCCAGTCTTCAATATACTGACTAAAGGCAGCTGGGAACCCTGAATTTTATATTGCAGAAAACTGGTAAAGAAGAAAACCCCCATTAATGGCCCTTCTAAGGCTCATTCCTAATTATAATGTTCATTTTTAATATTTGTGTTTAGAGTTCAAGTTAAGGTTTAGGGTTTCATGATAAGATCCCACTTTAAAGGTTGTACTGTATATAATATATACAGTATCTTACAAAAGTGAGAACACCCATCACTTTTTTGTAAATATTTTATTATATCTTTTTATGTGACACCAATGAAGAAATGACACTTTGCTACAATGTAAAGTAGTGAGTGTACAGCTTGTATAACAGTGTAAATTTGCTTTCCCCTCAAAATAACTCAACACACAGCCAATAATGTCTAAAGTGAGTACAATTTATATAGCAAATGTTTTTTACACGTATACATTTAGTACATAATTCAGATATGAATCATGGATATATTTGGGCTTTCTATAGAGCACAGCAAAAGTTGTTTCAGTTTTTTCCTTTCTTGAGTCCCTGTTCACACATAAGCGATGCGGGAACCCTGCGAACCCACTGCGGGTTCCCGCATCGCATTCGACTCAAAAGGTGAAAAGGTAACCACAACCCCACATCAGTTAGCATATCGCAGTGCCAACTGTGAGTTCAGACATGAATCGGATCGCATAGGTGTGAACACCCATGCGATCCGATTCTGGTGCGGAGCCAAAAAAGGGTCCTGTCCGAGTTGTGTTTGATAGTGATGCGAATTCAGCCATATAATCTGTGGCTGAATTTGCATCACACAGACATCGCATGTGATTTGCAGAGCAGTGCGCTCCGAATCATATGCAATGTCTGTCATTGCATAGATGTGAACCGGCACTGAATTCAAACTTTAGCCTTGTGTACAGAGCAGAAGAAAGGGAAACAAATCACTGCTCTGACACATTCAGCTCTGGAAAACTAGCGCTTCACCTTACCAAAGGCCAGGGGTGTAACTACAGGGGTTCCAGAGGTTGCAATTGCAACCGGGCCCCATGCTCCAGGGGGCCTCTGCGGCTCCCCTTTACACCTGGATAGGAGAGGCGGCGGGTGCAGCATGTAGAGAAATCACTGTCCTCCTTTTTCCTTCTGTAGCTGCAGGAGCAAAATGGAGGAGATTGGTTTCTCTGTATGCTGTCCCGCAGCTCCTCCTATTCAGTTCACTTGTGTTCTGCTGTCTCTGGGCCCCTGTGTGCTCCCCTGGTCCCCCCCCCACTGTGCTGCCAGCTTCCTCCCTCCCCACTCCTGCTGGCTGCTGCAGGGAATGTGTCGCAATAGAGAACCAGGAAGGGGTCGGTAAATATATAATTTACCAGCTCCTTCCTTTTCTGAATGGACAGAGTCAGTGACATTGTAAAAAAAAAAATAATAATAATAATAAAATGATAAAAAAATAATACAACTAAAGTACCAAAAGATAAAAACTACTAACACCAGTGGGTGAACTCCCAGGATCGCAAAGGTCACACTTGCGACCGGACCCGGGCATTCCACCCCCGTGGGGAGGCCCCAAGATGGCAGGAAGGGGGCCCAGTGCAGAATTTGTGAAAGAGTCCTGTTGCGGGACTGTAGTAAAGGGCCCCACATCGAGAGTAAAGGGCCCCAGGATCAGTGGGAAGAGCCCAAGGCTTGAAGGGAATGGCCCCCGGCCAGTGGTCCAGGGGGCCATTCATGGTTTCTTGCACCGGGTCCCTGAAGGTTCTAGTTACCCCTCTGCTAAAGGCCACTAGCTATGTAACACGTATGCGCACAAACAGCCTCTTTACAAGCTGAGGAGATCCATTCCTAACTGTCAGTCAATAGTTTTTAGTTAAAACATATTGGTATTTGTTACTGCCAAAAGCACAGTCATCTTTTCTAGGTAATATCAAGGATTACCATCTACTTTCTGGACAAATATTCTGACAAAAAGGGATGACACAATTGTATAAATCTTGCTTCCTGTGCAGTGCCTATCCTAATGCAGCCTTTTATCCTGTGACTCACTAAAAATGTACAGTACAGCAGTCTAATCACTTGGAAATACTTTTTTCTGCCTACAAGGGACTGATGAAATAATTTCAGCCTAGACAAAGTCACTGAGTTGGAGCTCAAAATTGCTTTTTCATGATTTGATACAGGTAATTTTGGCAAAAAAAATATACTGTTGATTTACTGTTCATTGTGAGGCTCTTTATTTCAAAAACCTTATGCCCTAAAAACTAACTAGGCTTCCTGTGCCAAAGCAAACACACTGTTTGGCTTGCAATATACAGTGGATTTATGTGGTGTATTTATGGTTCATTATCATTGAAGTGTTTTATGAAAATATTTTAACCACTTTAGCCCCGGAAGATTTTGCTACTCAATGACGAGGCCACTTTTTTCAACTTGACAATGCGTGACTTTACCTGACAATTGCGAAGTCATGCAATGCTGTACCCAAACAAAATTTCCGTACTTATTTTCCCACAAACATAGCTTTCTTTTGGTGGTATTTGATCACCTCTGCACTTTTTATTTTTTGTGATATTAATAAAAAAATAGTTAAAATTTTGCAAAAAATTTACATTTTTTACTTTGACTGTATCCATATATAATTTTTTTGTCATATATTTAGGCCAAAATGTATTTAGCTACATGTCTTTGACAAAAAAATTCTCAATAAGCGTATTTTTATCCACTTTAAGACCGGAAGATTTTACCCCCTTCTTGACCAGGCCATATTTTGCGATTCGGCACTGCTGTTATTTTAACAGACAATTGCGCAGTCGTGTGACACTGTACCCAAACGTTAAGTCCTCTTTTTTCCCCACAAATAGAGCTTTCTTTGGGGGTATTTGATCACCTGTGCGGTTTTTAATTTTTGCGCTATAAACAAGAAAAGAGCGACAATTTCGAAAAATTATTTTGAAAAAATATATAAAATTCCCAAAAAATAAAATTTAAAAATCAAAAATTTTTAACATTTTAGGCCATTTTTTTTCTGCTACATATTTTTAGTAAAAAAAATCGCAATAAGCGTCTTTTGATTGGTTTTCCCAAAAGTTATTGCGTTTAATAACTACGGGAAAGATTTATGTCATTTTTATTGTTTTTTTTTTTTTTTTTTACTAGTAATGGCAGCGATCTGCGATTTTTTGCGGGACTGCGACATTGCGGCAGACAGATCGGACCCCTAACTGACATTTTTACACTTTTGGGGGAACCAGTGACATTACTACAGTAATCAGTGCGTATATGCGTGAATCTTCCACCTCACTGCAAGCAATACATTGCACCTCAAACAGGCCCGTTCACCCTCTGGCCCTAGTCTACACTCTCTAACCCACATCTTCAATCTCTCCCTCTCTTCTGGGATCTTCCCCAACTCTCTAAAACATGCACTAGTCAGCCCCATACTTAAAAAGCCCTCACTGGACCCAACTAATCTTAACAACCTACGCCCTATTTCCTTGCTCCCCTTTTTATCCAAACTCCTTGAACGTCTGGTCTACAACTGACTGTGCGAACACCTTGCTGAGAATAGCCTTCTTGATCCCCTTCAGTCTGGATTTCGGCCTCAACACTCCACAGAAACTGCTCTCCTAAAACTAACAAACAATTTACTAACTCCTCAAAAAACTCCACGCCTTTGGTCTTCGTGACTGTACTCTTCACTGGTCTCTTCCTACTTAAGTAAGTAGAAGTAGCTGTGGTAGAAGTAGTAACCGCGCTAGTGGAAATAACACAACAATAGCTGCAACTTTAAGTGTGACCACACCCTTAACAGAAATAAAAATTAAATGAGTTGCGCTAATCAAATATTAAATAAAAGTCCATATACCAACTGATAGGTATAGATTGGTGATCAAAAAATAGTCTCTAACCAAATATAATTCATAGAGGTCCAAATTAATGGGAAATCGGATGAATCGAGGTAATGATGACAATCCAAACTCCCTTATGGTATTACGCTTACCAGAAACACGTGGTAAATGAAGCTGGGTTCAAATCAGGCTCTCGACAACTTGATTGTGAATATCAGTGATTAAGCTCCAGGAAATAAATAACGTGGAATCATAAAGGAAAAAAAGAGGAAGAACGCCATAGCATAAAACCCCACAAAAAACTTTTCAAAAAACTTTTGATGGTGTAAAATGTGACTTTAAACACCAAAACGTGTATAAAAGAATCTGTGGGTGAGACCAGAAAGAGGAATGTATATCCGCCACCAATATAGGAGCTGCTTACCAGAAGTAAGATCAAATAGGAGTGTATAAGTACTTTAAATCTCCAAATACTCTTTGACAGAGGGAGAGCAGGCTTGTGCAGCAACAGATAGGCAAAAATATCCTCCACCAGCAGGAGAGCCCCTTACCAAACTGAAAAAAACGACACTAGTGTAGTGGCAAGGAGTGTAGATGGTTAACTCCGGCAGGCAGGACCAATCCACCACCACCGATAAAATGCGTCTCTTACCAGACTAAGATGTTAGTACGCATTAGATATCCAGGAGTCAAATGGATGATGGATGCTCCCACAGGAAAATTCAGGAAAAAGAGCCCCAAATGTTCAAAGACATGAAAGGGAAAGAGGCGCCATAGTGTAAAAATGTAACAAAAATGTATTCATAAAAGATTATCAACTCACATGTAGACAGGAGAACAATCGCATGTAGACAGAGGAATTCTATTTCACATTAATTTGGACCTCTATGAATTATATTTGGTTAGAGACTATTTTTTGATCACCAATTTATACCTATCAGTTGGTATATGGACTTTTATTAAATATTTGATTAGCGCGACTTATTTAATTTTTATTTCTCTTCCTACTTATCCAACCGCACCCTTAGTTTTACTTACAATTCTACTTCCTCCTCTCCTCTTCCTTTCTCTGTTGGGGTCCCCCAAGGTTCTATTCTTGGACCTCTCCTATTTTCAATCTACACCTCCTCTCTGGGTCAACTGATAGCCTCCCATGGATTCCAATACCATCTCTAAGTTGACGATACCCAAATCTATTTATCCACCCCTCAGCTCACTCCCTCAGTCTCCCCACGTATCACTAATTTACTATCAGATATATCAGTCTGGATGTCACTTCACTTCCTCAAACTCAATCTATCCAAAACCGAACGTATAATTTTTCCTTCACCATGTGCCCCTTCCCCGATCTCTCTGTCAATATCAATGGCACAACTATCAGCCCATCCCCGCATTTATTATGTCCTAGGTGTTGTCCTGGACTCTGAACTCTCCTTCAAGCCCCACATCCAATCACTGTCCAAATCTTGCAGCCTCAACCTCCGCAACATCTCCAAAATACACCTCTTTCTAACCAATGACACAACAAAGCTCCTAGTTCACTCCCTGGTCATCTCACGCCTTGACTACTGCAATTCCCTTCTCATTAGCTCACCTCTACATAGGCTATCCCCCCTTCAATCCATCATGGATGCTGCTGCCAGACTCATCCACCTTACCAATCGCTCAGTGTCTGCTACTCCTCTCTGTCAATCTCTCCACTGGCTTCTGCTCACTCAACAAATTAAATTCAAAATACTAACAACATCTTACAAACAATGCCATATTAAGAGCATTATAGGCCCCTGGGCAATGCAGTGCACTGGGGCCTGCCTACACAATCACCCACAAGAATAAAAATGCAAATTATCAGTAAGGCTATATCTATTGGTACAGTAGTACCCATCTAATGACAGCTTCGAAGTTTGGCGGCTGGGTCCAGTGAACAAACACACAGACAGGAGTCGGACTCAACTGCCCTGTGTGTGCCTGTTTCCAAGAGGGTGGACAGGCATTCCTGCAGTTGTGGGCTCTCCCTCCATGGCCTAAGTGGCCTGACAGCAGTGCAGAGCCAACAGGTGTGGGATGCACATGGGAATCAGGACTAATGCTTGGCTGGGTCGCTGGGCAGGTGCCCCCCCCCTGTATGTGGGGCCACCGGGCAACTGCCCAGTGTGCCCATTCGGGAAGATGGCCCTGCTTACAAAGCCATCCACAGTTTAACCCCCAGCTTCATCACTAGCCTAGTCTCAAAATACCAACCTAATTGCTCTCTTCGTTCCTCTCAAAACCTCCTGCTCTCTAGATCCCTCGTCACCTCCTCCCATGCTCACCTCCAAGACTTTTCCAGAGCCTCTCCAATCCTATGGAACTCCTTTCCCCAATATGTCCGATTATCTCCTACTCTTTTAGTTTTTAGACGATCCCTGAAAACCCTTCTCTTCAAAGAAACCTATCATACCCACACCTAACAACTATATTTCCATTTTCTCCATCAGCTCATCCCCCATAGTTATTGCCTTTTGTTTCACTTGACCCTCCCTTCTAGATTGTAAGCCCTAATGAGCAGGGCCGTCCAATTCCTCCTGTATTGAATTGTATTGTAACTGTATTGTCTTCCCTTGTATTGTAAAGCGCTGCGCAAACTGTTGGTGCTATATAAATCCTGTATAATAATAATAATAATAATAATAAAGTCTCTCAAAATAAGCTGGTTCTTCAGCTTCAAAACGTGAGTGATGGAAAAGCCCATGAAGAAATAATGATGTGGATCAAAACTTCAAACAAATAGTGCTTCAAATGATATTCTAGGTATGAGGTGAACCGGTTTCATCCATGCATCACTGTCCACGGATCTTCTGTCTACCATCTCAAGGCTCTAACCTCCCTAACATTTGGTAAGAGTTCACTTTTACCACTGTGTGCCACCGGTTCACCTCACCACCCCTGTGAAAGATAAAGTCACGATTTCACTGCGGTAAGGGCCCACGTGTATACCTAGAATATCAGTTGAAGCACTATTTGTTTGAAGTTTTGATCCACATCATTATTTCTTAACGGGCTAATAATAATAACCTCAAGCAGGCTCTCTCCCCCTGACTAAGTGTGGCATTTACAAGCTGTTGGGGAAGCCCCAGCGATTAGATTGCATTGTGCCACATGCGCTAATTCCTAATTGAAAGAGGTGTCTAAAAAGTGTCACGCTTGTGTAGAAATTGTCCACGTATAAATGGTACCCCTTCCTGAATAAGGGTGACGCCAAGTCCCAAACAATCTTGCTTCTGCTCCCTGTGTAGTCTGGGCAGTTGGGGAGCTATAAGGTGAAAAGAAAAAGTGCGCTGATTGAATAGTGGGAAGCTGCTACCTTAGAGCTTTATATAGTGAATTGAATAAATAACGTATATCAGGTGCGCTAAGCAAATAACATGTGAAATTACAAATTAAATCATATATGTATCAAAACATAAGTGATAAGGTCTATAATAATAGAGGCCGTTGTGTACGATCTCCACTAATATATTCCTCTTGCTGGAGGTGGAGGGTTAATACATCCTTCCTGTGATTGGGATAAAGTGAGTGAGGCAATTGAAGCACACTTTGTGATGGGCGGGATGTTAGGAACTTTCCGGATTGCCAGTAGATATGGATCCCTCCAGAGTGGTGCTTCCGCCCTTCCTCGCTGTACATACAAATAGGAGTGGTGTCGCCGTGTGGACACGCGGTGACCATAGCAACGCAAAGTGATGATCCGGACGTCTGACGTCACGCCGAACCCGGAAGTCCTACGGCGGGGATAGCCGCGGCTTCTCCTCCACAACGGGACGGCGGGAGCCGTGCAGGTAGCCCGGATCGGGACAACTTAGTAATTATCAATGCTTTCTTTTAACCTTTGTTTGTGAGTGCATTTTCTGTTGGATTTGCTTTATTTGAATAAATGTGTATCGATGGAATTACGCTATGTGAGCATTTCTTTGTTTGCATAACATCTATGGAGTGACCCAGCCATCATCTGTGTGGAGATCCTAAGCTGTGCCATAGAGGTTTAACCTTTTGGGTACACATCTTGTTGGGCGATATATCCCCTTCAGTGAGGTATGTGGGCACTGCTTGGGGGGCATGCCGGTGTGGTGAAGGTGCACGATTATTATATTTATATAGGAGCACATGAATACCTGATACAGGATTTTATCACCAAAAGGGTACCAGGCTGGACTGTTCCTCCCCTGTTTTTGAAAATTACACATTATGGACTATGTGATCAGTCATAGCGCTGTTAGTGTTTGCATGTGATTTCATCATAAGATTTTATTATATGCGTACACTATTTTTAGTATTGTCTTTATATATAACAGCTGCTGATCTCTGAAAAGTGTTTTGATGGTATTGTGATTTTATATCATTTTATATTTCTTTTATATCATTTTATGCGATTTTAATTGGATTCTGGTATTGATGGCTTATAACCACTTTATTTATGTAAGCTATTTATTATAGCACTGAGCACTTTAGCGCCGAGTGGGTGAGATAGACTATTATCCCGTTGGGGTGTATATGCCTCTTTTCTTACTCTTATTTCCAGTATTTTGTTTTTCTTAACTTGGCAGCAATGGATGCTATTTCGTTTCTTAAAAACAGAACCTTAAATGTGAAAAATATTTTTTCAGAAGAGATAGCAGAGGATGCTGCTCATGACCTAGGCACTGATCTAAGTTCTTTGGGCCATTTACTCGAGCGACAGGTCCGCACATGGTGGGACATCTGTACGTTTGAGCAGTATAGCAAAGAAAAAATTATTATGAGGAGTCTAAGATGGGAAGTCACTCCTCCGGATGGCCTTGATGATGAGGCCTCTATGACGGAGTGGCTTGACTTTTTCAATGGGGTTGGTCAAAAGCTGCAGGAGTTGGTATTTAGAAGAAAGCGACGCAAAATGGCGGGTCTTGAGAAAAAGATCGCCGATTTGCAAACCAGTCTTGAACCCCATAAAGACTTACCTCAGGTAGTGAAATTTAACCTGGATATAAGAAAGAAATTGGAGAAAATAGATTGCGATACACTGCAAAAAAGTGAAAAAATTTAAAAGAGATTCAGAGGATTTTAAAAATAATTTAATTTACCTCTGGCAATCACCTGCGGCCAATGTGCCGAACACATAGGTGGTACAGCAATTTATACAGAGTAATGGTGCAATACAGGTTCAGACCCCTAGAGGGGTTAAGGGAATTAATACTAAAAAAGTACAAAATAATCGTGGAGGGACCAATTCAAACCCACACCAACGTATGGCAAATGTCCCACAGGGTCAAGGGAGAGGAGGGGGCAGAAGTTTTGATTCACCACGTATTGGCGGTAGAGACCAGTATGGTGCTTCTGCCAAACCCAATCTTGACCCGATTCCACTTAGTAATAGGTTTGAGGAATTGGCCTATTACGAGGAGCCACGATCCCCGACCCCCTACCGTCATCCTTTTTTCTGGAGGGGCGGAAGAGGGAGAGGAGGAGGGAGAGGTCGTCGACCTTGGAGGGGAAGACCACCCCGCCTTCCAAGAGGATCATTGGAGAAACCGTGGACCATACGACCCTCGGCCTCCGGAATGGCCGAAGCCAGGCACCAACCAACAACAAGGGGGTGCAGGGCAGGCCGAAAAGTTCAACAACAAAAAAAGAAGGAGAGAAACGGAATGAATGGTATCTATAATCTGGCCAATATTTCCTTATCTAAAAAAGAGGTAAATATTTTAAATGCAGGGCTGAAATGCTCTGCACACAAACCCATTAATAAATTTGAAATATTGACGTCCACAAATATATACGTAAAAAAAACCTGAAAAGGTATTATTTGAACCCTAATAAGGGCATTGGGAAGGGTCAGTGTAAAAATCAAAGTCTGGCGTTGGGCAAAGATAGTGGGTTGAAGAATAGATCACTATTCAACCCCCCGCAGCCCTCTAACCAGCACGTAGAAGTTTTTAAGCAATTGGTACTTAGAGACCTTGAGTCCATTCAACCAAAGAAAGATGTTAACCCCAGATATATTCAAGAGGGTTTGATGGCCCTTGAGCGGCGAAAAAATGTTATTATCAGACCAGCCGACAAGGGGGGTGGAGTAGTGATCCTCGCGAAGGACTATTACACCAATCAGCTGGCCGAAATGTTGGCTGATACATCAACCTATGAACTATTGGATAGGGACCCTACTGTACGGTATAGGAAAAATCTGGACAATTTGATCCAGTGGGGATATGATACACATATCCTCAATAAAAAAGGAAAAAGATATCTTTTCCCTAGTTACAGTAGAGTTCCTACCATATACACATTACCTAAAGTTCATAAAAACGAGGTGAACCCTCCGGGGAGACCCATCGTGAACAGTATAGGATCCGTTACATCGAGAGTGGGCCAGTATTTGGATCACTTCCTACAGGATAGTGTAATCAAAGTGAAATCCTACTTAAAGGATACCAAGGATTTTTTACAAACTTTGAGGGGGATTACTTTGCCTCCCGTTGAGGAAATTTTTCTGGTGACTGCAGACGTCTCCTCATTGTATACGATCATTCAGCATGAGGACGCCCTGCTGGCCCTGAATTGGGCTTTTAGCAGGAGGGATTACCTCCCGGAACCCCAAAAAAGATTTTTAGGCAGAGCCCTAGAGTTTTGCCTATCACATAATTATTTCTGGTACTCGGGGCAGTACTACTCCCAAAGAAAAGGCGTGGCCATGGGCGCGAAATTCGCCCCGAGCCTCGCCAATCTATTTATGGGGGAATGGGAGGATAGGTTTATCCATGCAGCCCAGAGACAGGAATTAATTACATACAAAAGGTATATTGATGACCTGTTTTTCATCTGGGCGGGCTCAGAAAGTGCATTACTAGAGTTTGCTGAATACCTTAATGGGAACCCGAATAACATAAAATTGGAGTTCAATTGGAGTAAGGAAGTGATCCACTATCTCGATGTGGAGGTAATGATTAGGGATAATGCACTTGTCACACGAGCCTATTTTAAACCCACTGACAGGAACGGTTATCTACCTGTTCAGAGTGGCCACCATAATAAGTGGCTTACTAATATTCCGAAAGGACAAATGCTTCGCATTCGGAGAAACTGTACTATGGATACAGATTTCTTTGAACAAGCGGAGATGATTAAAAACTGGTTCGTGGAAAAGGGTTATAATGGCAGTGATTTGGATGATACGATTAGACAGGTGGGACAAAATTCCCAGGAATCATGTCTGGTTAGTAATGAAAGAAGTATTGATAACCGTCATGAGTGGGGCTTTATTTCAACGTTCAATGCCCAGCACAAGGATGTTGAAAATGTATTCCGTAAACATTGGAATATCCTATGTATGGACCGTCTTTTGGGGGAGGCACTACCCAAGAACCCAGTCTTCATTTATAGAAAGGCGCCTACTTTTTTTTTTTAATCAAACAGTTCTTTATTGAACAAAAAAAGTGCAAATAACAGTAACAGGGTAATGCAGTAATCCACAAATAATTAGCCAAGCTATGACCAGAACAACAGGGTATGAGTATCAAAGGACATATTTGCGAGTACATACCCAGAAAAGTAACCCAGACAAGTATCAATGGCATGGAACAACTACACAACAGCGTGAGGCGTGAGGACCGAGGAACACTGTGAATGGCCTGCGGACCAGGGAACTATGTAGGGGAGGGGGACGGGAGACCGGGTCCAATACACGTCTCCGGGGCCTGGGTCCACCTGTCCCATATCCTAGTAAATTTCGTGGGACATCCACGATGACTATATAGAAGTTTCTTATACGGAGTAGTGGCATTAACCTCCCGCAGCCAATCATGAAAAGCAGGAGGTCTATCTCGCATCCAACTTCTCGCAATCAGCTTTCGGGCAGAGAACAGGACCTCATGCAGAAAGATAGTGGTATACTTATTCATGCTGGCGTCAGGAAATATACCCAATAGACACGGCTTGGGGACCAGTGAGAGAGGAGAGCCCATGGTGTCATGCAGGAATTTAACTATCTGTGCCCAGTAGCCCTGAATCTCTGGGCAGCTCCACAACAAGTGATAAAAGGTTCCCCGCTCCCGTTTACACATAGGGCAGGTGTCTGAGGTGTCACGTCTGTATTTGGCTGTCAGGATGGGGGTAAGATACGCACGATGTAGGATATAGATTTGCGTAAGACGGTCGGACAATTTAGGGGAGGCCAGTTTACAAGTATCCAGGGCGTCACTCCACTCGTCATCCTCCAGGGCTCCCACATCCTCCTCCCATCTAGCCTTAGGGACATAAGCCAGGACCGTGGACGCCGGCTCGTGCAACATAGTATATAAAATCGAGATGAGGTGACTAGGGTCCGAGCAGCTAACCACTTCCAGCACAGGAACTGGAGGAAGGGCAGGGAGAGGTTGAGGGAATTGTGTCTGGAAAGCGTGTCTCAGTTGAAGATATCTATAATGCATATGGGGGGGAAGATGGAACTTGGCGGAGAGGGACTCAAAGTTCCTAATATTGCCATTTGTGAGGAGATGAGACAAGAATAAGATTCCGTGTCGTACCCACACATGCACATCTGGTATAGTTTGGAACTCAGGAAGGGAGGCATTACACCACAAGGGGGTGTATTCGTGAAGGTCCGGGAGGGCCAGCTTGCTCGAGACCACATCCCACAGCCTCCGATAGTGATACAACATTGAAGTCCTGCTGTCTCTGCTATCCGCCCCCCGTATACCCGAGACTATGAGAGACAGTGGATCTGTGAGTGCATGGGCCCGAGACGGTGCAAGGAGCGCTAGGAATCTTTCCCTATCAGAAGAATTAAAATGGAAAAAATGAGACAGCTGCGCTGCAATATAGTATAAATTAAAATCAGGGAGAGCCATCCCCCCTAGATTGGTAGCATTCTTCAGTTTCCGCCAGGACAATTTGTGCCTGGAGGATCCCCAGACAAACGGTTTGAGGAGAGATTCCAATTGAAGAAAATACCGGAGTGGGAGATATATCGGGGAATGCCACAAGACATAGAGCAGTTTTGGGAGTAACACCATCTTTATCAGATTGATGCGTCCCATGACCCCCAATGGCAGTCTAGCCCAAGTCTGAGTCCGTGTTTTAACCATGGAAAGGAGAGGTAGTAAGTTGTCCGGGACATAATCAGACGCTTTCGTCGTGACTTGAACTCCCAAGTATTTAATGCGATCCACCCTACACAAGGGGAACTCAAGGCTGGGGGGGACCGACGAGATATCGTCGATGGGCAGGATTTGGGACTTATCCCAGTTAATTTTTAAGCCCGAGAATTGGCCATAGCGGCCAATCAGGGACAACGCTGTATGGAGAGAGGCCTCTGGGTCCGCCAGAAACAGCAGTGTGTCGTCCGCGTACATACTAATCTTCTCCTCCAAGGGTCCCACGCGAAAAGGCGCCTACTTTTGGCGACAAATTAGTGAAGAAAGTTCTGGACCCCCCAAAAAAGCCGAGTTTCTTTTGGGATAATAGATTTGGCTTTCATGCTTGCAGGAGATGCAAATCTTGCAGGCAAGTTAGCACACACCTTAGAGGGTATACTTCCTTTGTTTCTCCAGCAAATGGGAAAACTTTCGATATCAAGGACTGCATTACGTGCATGTCCACGCATGTGGTCTATGGTCTGTTGTGTCCATGTAATAAAATCTATATAGGCCATACTAAAAGAACTCTAGGGAAGCGAGCGTCAGAACACATCGCTAATATACGTAAAGGATACAAAGACCATAGTGTGCCCTTACATTTTAAAGAGAAACATAACCAGGATCCGAGGGGTTTGGTCTTCTGGGGCATAGAAAAAATTGATAAAGCATGGAGAGGTTCTAATATGGTGAGGGAAATATCCAAAAGAGAGACCTATTGGATTTACCTCACCAATGCACTCCAGCCCCAGGGACTTAACGTTGAATTGGATCTCAATTGTTTCATAAGTGACTATTGAGATCCATCCCCTGAGGTTTGATTTTTATATCAACAAACCTGGTATTTTAGTTTCTCTATTTTTTATCTTCTTTGTTTCGTCTCCTTCATTAAAATTTTGTCTTCTCCTGGTTGGGAGGTGGGTACCCTTCTGGAGAATTTTATATAATTTTATAATTGTATAGTATTTTAGGTATTTATGAGGATTAGATATATATTTATAATACCAGTTCGGATTTCAGTATTCATTTAATAAGCCCCTCCCCTTTTGGTGGGTGAGGTGTGGCGTACATATACTATTATATTTTATTATATATTTATTTACAATTTTAGACTGTATTGCTACATTTGGTGTGTAATTTATTGTTTCACACATTCATTGTGGGTAGTATTGGTGCAGAGCAGGGGTATCAGGACCCAGCAGATATATGGGGCATTTAAATGTGTATGTTAATTTCAATTATTTTTTGAAAGTCAGGTGAAAAACTGGCATCTCTCTAATGACAACTTGTAACTGGTTGTCCTGTCTTGGTTCTTTAATGGACAGTAGGCAGGTGCATAGCTTAGTGGAAGAGTGAGATGTTTTTCCCTGGTGGAATCTTAGTAGGAGCTGTTGTTTTATGCTCTGGACCATGATCCCGTGAGTGTAAAGTGGCACGCTGGTGTCCTTTGGCAGGGGTGATTTGGCATGGGGGCTGTATGTATTGATTATAAATGAAATAATAGTTTGGGGTACATTACACCAGCATTTTAAATGCACTCAGCGGTTCTGCACTTACCACTGTATACATGTGTGAGATATTGTTACTGTTTATGTGATTGTATTATATGATTGTACTATATGTAGGTGATGTACAGACATATGCAGTGTTGCGTGGTCACCATGGAGAAGCGTTCTATCGGTTTTGATGGCCGTTGTGTACGATCTCCACTAATATATTCCTCTTGCGGGAGGTGGAGGGTTAATACACCCTTCCTGTGATTGGGATAAAGTGAGTGAGGCAATTGAAGCACACTTTGTGATGGGCGGGATGTTAGGAACTTTCCGGATTGCCAGTAGTTATGGATCCCTCCAGAGTGGTGCTTCCGCCCTTCCTCGCTGTACATACAAATAGGAGTGGTGTCGCCGTGTGTCCACGCCCTCCGTTGAAGTCAGCCAATGACGAAACGCGTTAGGGCGTGGACACACGGTGACCATAGCAACGCAATGTGATGATCCGGACGTCTGACGTCACGTCGAACCCGGAAGTCCTACGGCGGGGATAGCCGCGGCTTCTCTTCCACAATGGGATGGCGGGAGCCGTGCAGGTAGCCCGGATCGGGACAACTTAGTAATTATCGATGCTTTCTTTTAACCTTTGTTTGTGAGTGCATTTTCTGTTGGATTTGCTTTATTTGAATAAATGTGTATCGATGGAATTACGCTATGTGAGCATTTCTTTGTTTGCATAACATCTATGGAGTGACCCAGCCATCATCTGTGTGGAGATCCTAAGCTGTGCCATAGAGGTTTAACCTTTTGGGTACACATCTTGTTGGGCGATATATCCCCTTCAGTGAGGTATGTGGGCACTGCTTGGGGGGCATGCCGGTGTGGTGAAGGTGCACGAATATTATATTTATATAGGAGCACATGAATACCTGATACAGGATTTTATCACCAAAAGGGTACCAGGCTGGACTGTTCCTCCCCTGTTTTTGAAAATTACACATTATGGACTATGTGATCAGTCATAGCGCTGTTAGTGTTTGCATGTGATTTCATCATAAGATTTTATTATATGTGTACACCATTTTTAGTAAGGTCTATAATAAGACAAAGCAATAATGCTGGTGACATATAGAAAGTATGCAAATGCAAACTAAATAAATACAACAATGAAACATTGAAAACACCAGTTAGTGTCAATGGTGACCATACAAATAATATCGAGACAAAAAACTGTCCCAATTGAATGCACACAAAAAAAGAAAAAGTCCAAATCCAAAATTTCTTGTGAAGAAACGTTTAAACTGAAAAAGGAGAAACCACGTGAATAAGGATTCAGTGTCCCACCACCAGCTTGGCTTCTTACCAGAAGATAGGAATACAAGGGCGTATAGAGAAATAGCTCTGCTCCAGAGATCACACAGCAAAGGAAAGACCTAAACGGGTATAGCCACTGTTATCTCCCAGGTGGAAAAGAAGAGAGTGGTCGGCCTCTTACCAAATAATTGATTACTTGAGCTGTGAGCAAACGTACACTCCTGTCCTATAGAGGATAAGGTGTAGGGTGGATCTCTGGTAGATTCTCTCCTTTCTTGTCCTCAGTATGTATGGGGAAAGAAGAGGGACCGCCAATGGTGCATTATCGTTTTAAGCATTTATTTAAATAAAAGAAATGCACTTACATTAAGGTTGAGAATACACGCTACAGTCTCCCTCGGAGATATTGCAGATAGCGGCGGCCGCCTGCAGTGTGCCTTCTCTCTGACGCGTTTCCCCCGATTGGGCATCAACTGAGATAGCAGTTGGGGAGCTCCATGCTGCTTTTTTGCTCTCATAAACCAGAAAACTCCATCTATAGCCTGTTGCCCTGTCAGAGCTTATACATTTTGACCCCATATCACGCTTGCTGGGGAGAAACTGTTTTAAAACAAGGTGGCCAGAAAACCTAATCAACGCAGACATCTTGTTTGAGGATGTACAAGGCTGCAAATTTTAGGTTGAAGTGGTTTACGAGGAGCCTAATTTTGTGGAGCCAATCATGTTCAGGGCCGAGGACGACACAGTTCATTGTCCATAAAGTGCATGAACTGGAATATTTGCTCGTATCTAGCCCTGGCCATGGCAGCAGAAAGCACAAGTATATGATGAATTGGGTCAATGGCTGAGGGATAGGCAGAGAAAGGTCTTAAATTCGGGGAACCATGATAGGTTTCCAGCCAAATTGTCTGGCAATGGTCAAATTTGGGTTTGCCATGATAAACTGAATAGCATACAAATTGCTTTGATCCACTATAGATCCGTACAGATCTTTCGTGAAAAACAGCTCAAAAAAATCAAGGGGAGTATAATCCCCTGTTTCCACCTGAATTCCCGGTTAGCCAGTGAAAGAGGGAAGTACGGGCACTGCAAAATCTGTTTGCTGCAAATCAGGATTTGCAAGTGCATCAGGAAGGACACTATGGGCTCTATGGCCTGCATGCAAATTCTTGGTAGCTGCGGGCCACTACTTGTGTTAGCGACCACACCAGCTTGAACTGCACTTATGGGACTCACCACGTCACAAAGTGATACTGCAGTGCTGGTTTGTCCATGACCAGGGTGTACTAGGCTGCTGGTGCTCGCCAGTTCACCAGAAGGTAGAGCGGCACTAGTACCGACAATCTGCTGCATAAGAGAATCGTGCGATTGTAGCACCTCATCTGTCAGTGTGCCGCTGCTCTCTACACGTATACTGATCCTGATTCCGACACTGAAGACTCCCCACCGCTCTCTCATCTGTCATGCCCAGTATCCTGTAGGCCTCTTCACTAGTGTATCTTTCGTTTGACATTTTTGGCACTAAACTTACAGGTACCTAGTGTGACTCATGGGTAAAAAAGGACCTAGTTGTTGAGGACTGCTTGAACTGCTACAAAAAAATGAACTGCTAGTGCTAGCAGAGATCAGGCCTGACTCTGCTAATGCTGCAGTTTTGTGTGCTGTGTATTGGAAGTGACAGTGATCTATTGATACTGAACTTCTTTAGGTGGGTTGGGCAGAGGGGCTAAAGGCAGGTGCTAGCAGGTGTGCCGGTGCTGATCCTGCTAACGTTGTGTTTTTGGGAACACTAAACTATTGGGGATTCTAGTATCATTCAGATCAAATCAAAGATATTGAACCATTCAGACACTATACTAGTAATGGAGGTATATACTGTAGTGTGTGTTAGTGTTACTTGCAATCAAAGGGTTTAAATCTGACGCTGTCTGGGATTGATGCTAACTGAAGCTGATGCTAACTGGCGTCACCCGTGACACTAATACAGTGATCAGATGAAAAATATGTACTCTGTACTAAGGACACTATGACAGGGAGTGAAAGGGTTTACGGAGGGTGATCAAGGAGTTTATTAAGGAATATATGGCGGGTACCCTAAACCTATCTGGGACTGAGGCTAACTTCCGCTGACGCTAACACTGGCATCACCAGTGACACCAATACAGTAAAATATATGTACTCTGTACTTGGTGAGACTGACATGGAGTGAAAGGGTTAATTGGGGGGGGGGGGGGTGATCAGGGGATAAAATATGTGCCTATGTGTCCTGGTGTCAATGTAGTGCTTGTGTACTCACAGCAGATGCTCTCTCCTCGCTTGCTGGAACTGAAAAGGGCTCCAGGAGGGGAAATATAATTTCCTGTGCCTGTGTTTACATTACACAGGCACAGAAGGTTCTTCCATTGGTCAGAACCGATCAGCAGGTCCAGGCCATACATTTTTGGCCTGGACCTGATGACTGATCGGTTCTGAACCTAATCCGATCGCCGCGGAGACCATGGGAGAGCACACCCCCTAGTCGCGGGTGCAAATCACTTACCTGTACCTCGCGGGTGCGAATCACGTACCTGTACCTGATGCAGTATATTACATGGGGCGGTCCAGGACTGGTTAATTAGTATCAGTGTCAGTTATTGTCAGTGTGTCTTAGGTAGGATAAAAACAAATTGTGCACTATTGTTTGTTTCTGGGCTGTTCTACGGGTACAAACAACATCTAACATACACATGCTGCATGTGCTAACATTGTGATCATCAGGAACAGGAGAATTTATTGTGGGTTTTTCTTTGGTGGTAGGTTATGGTAGCAGGAATTATACAGCAAATTTTTTATTTTTTTACTATTTTGGCCCAATTTTCCTTTGATAATAAAAAAAAAAAAAATCATAAGATATCCATTACTATTTACCACCAAATGAAAGCCCAATTTGTCCTGAAAAAACATGGTATAATCCACCTGGATGCACAAAGTAGTTGTGATGATATTTACGGTTTTATTAACTAGCTTTTACTAACTAGAATAAAATGTATACTTTTAATTTACAGTAAAACTACTTTAAAAGTAAAAACTTAAAACTAAAAAAAAAAACTAAAACTAGTCATAGAAAATGTTTTTATTTTTCTAATTCATCCGCTTGTAATTCTGCCAAAAGAAAAGCTTGTCCCCTACCCAAACCCCCCCCCCCTCCAAAAAAAAAAAAATATATATACCGTATTTTCCGGCGTATAAGACGACTGGGCGTATAAGACGACCCCCCTATTACATGATCTACCGGTAATACTTATACTTAGATTACCTTGGCGATATTATACTCGGCGTATAAGACAACCCCCCATTTTTGGGGGATTTTTTTGAGGTTCAAAAGTAGTCTTATACGCCAGAAAATACAGTATATAATTTTTTAACTTTTTAACACTTTTTGACAAATAGACAGGCTTGCTTTGATCCTCATACCGTTTAACGGTATGAGGGCTGAAATAGGAAATAATTTCCCCAAACGCTAAATATAATTCAATCAGAATTGTGTTCATTGAAAAGCTTGTAGACCTTTTTTCATTAACTGCTAATACTATTCATTGTGATCCAGGGAACGCATCCACAGAGGACAATAAAAACTCAAAAACGTTTTTCTCTGGAAGTAATCAGAAATATGTTTTGTTTTTACAAATTCTTTAGAAAGGAAAATTAAAATGTTATGTTTACTTAGCAAGTTTAGGAAATTTCAGTATCGGTAATTAGCGACAGTAGTAAGTTTAATATCAGGAAGCAGGATACAGATGTTTCTATAAGATGTTTAGTAACTGAAAGTTAACAGAAACAGTTGGCTCCATAAATTACCTTTTAAGGTTTGTTTTCCTAAGTATTCATTTACAGTTATGTCTTGAATGTACTGACCATTACTGTTTATTGTATTGTGAACTGCATTCATGAAACATGACCAGGAAAATGTGTACAGTTAATTACAATTAACACAATTATGAAGTCGCAATTTATATTGAATTTTCTTTAACCACTTAAGTACCGGAGGATTTGGCTACTCAATGACAAGGCCCTATTTTGCGATTCGGCACTGCGTTATTTTAACGGACAATTGCGCGGTCGTGCGACGCTGTACCCAAACAAATTTGGCATCCTTTTTTCCCCACAAATAGAGCTTTCTTTTGGTGGTATTTGATCACCTGTGCGATTTAGATTTTTTGCGCTATAAACAAACAAAAGCTACAATTTTGAAAAAATTACAATATTTTTCACAGTCTTTTATATGAAATTCTCAAAAAAAAAAAAAATGTAAAAATCTTAATTTTTTAACATTTTAGGCCAATTTGTTTTCTGCTACATATTTTTGGTAAAAAAAAAATCACAATAAGTGTATTTTGATTGGTTTGCGCAAAAGTTATTGCGTTTACTAACTACGAGAAAGATTTATGTCATTTTTATTGTTTTTTTTTTTTACTAGTAATGGCGGCGATCTGCGATTTTTTTTGCGGGACTGCGACATTGCGAATTTGACCCCTAACTGACATTTTGACACTTTTGGGGGTACCAGTGACATTACTACAGTAATCAGTGCTAAAAATATGCACTGTTACTGTAAAAATGACACTGGCAGGGAAGGGGGTTAACATTACTGGTGATCAGTGGGTTAAATGTGCCCCTAAGGGTGTGATTCTAACTGTCAGGGGCGTGGCTTGTGAAGTAATCACAGAGACATGCGATCCTATATAGCAGGATCACATAGCCTCTGTGATCACTTCAGGGAGAATGACAGACGGCTGTGTTTACATCAGCCGTCTGTCCTTCTCTCTGCTGCGGGAGATCGCAAGTGGCCGGCGGCCATCAGAGCTGCCGGTCACATGCACTGGCTCCCCAGCTAACAAAGGGGGGCGAGAGCACGCCGCCGGCAGCGCGCTCGCCCCCTAGAGTCTCCTGAGCGAGCTACGTAACATAACGTCGCTTTGCCCTGGAGCGGCTGCCTGCTGCAGTAAAACTGTGGCTGGCGGTCGTTATGTGGTTAATAGAGGTTACAGGGTGATGCAGCAACCTACCTTTTTTATTAGATGTAGGATGCAGCGAGTGCTGGACTTTATCAATTATTTTATCATTATACTTCATTAGTAAATAACATAGTAAATACATCTACAAGTTCTTACAAAACAACCCAAGACTAATATAAAGCAAGTACTAGTGTTACAGAACTGGGCAACTATCAAAATTTAAAGAGTATTTCCACTTTTGCTGTCAAATTTTAGAAAACCCTGCTATATGTGTCTTATGTGTTCTCATTGTTTCCTATGTGTTCTCTCATGTTTTTAAAAATGATTCTTACCTTTTTAGATGTTTCTCCAGAGGTGTCATGGCTGACTGCAATGTTTTCTTAACAATGTTAGAGTGAGCCTGTCCCAAGTCTGTCCTCATAACAACAATGCAAGAAGGTCAGCCTCTACACCTCTTTGATAATGAAGATCTGCCTGCGCAGTACAGACAGAGTTAATTATGGCAAACACAGTTGCCCAGCCCCCGCAAACAGAACTAGACTTCTGCAATTCGTTTCAGTCTAAATGTGAATTCGGAAAAATTTTGGGCTATTCTGAGATGTATATAACCTAATTAAATTCTGTGTGAAGAATAGCTGGTTGTTAAGGAGAGGACTGTGAAGCCTTGTGACGTCACTGACAGGGGCATGCTGGGTCGATGATGTCACAAGGGGGTTGGGGGACCCTCTAACGTCACGGGGTGACTCTGCCCCTTGGCAATTTAAGGAATGTCAGACGATAGGGCAGGCAGTCAGCGGCGTAGGCAAAGCGGGGAAACCATACTTTGCTGCCTACTACTGGGTTTAGGGCGCGCCTCCTCAGCAGGCACCCATTGTCATTGTACATAGTGGAAGCCTGACAGCAAGTCCCAACCAATGATTCATGGCCAGGAAAACCTTGATCTGGTAAGGAGATTACCGTTTCACATAGGGTGTGAAGCTTTCCTCCTGGTTTTCCAGTCACCCTCTCGCACTATCCGTTTCTGGTTCCTCTGTGATTGGTGGTGTCATCTACCCCCTTTTTACTCCTGGATCTGATCATTTTCTATGGACATTATATGAATTTGTTTATGTATTATCCTTATTTATTAATTTTATTATGATCATCTTTACAATCATGTCATATTAATGTTTTTATTTCTATTAGCGCTGCACTTTTTGTTTATTGGTTTGTTTATGTTTATTGCTAGTGCCTTAGTTCCTCTGAAAGGCCCTTCACATACCAGTTAAGACGTAATTTTAATGTTTTCAAGTCTTTCCCTTCTCTGGTGTAATATTGTTACTCGTGTGCTAAATATTTATTTTATTGATAGTGATTAGAGTTGAGCGGACACCTGGATGTCCGTGTTCGGCGTGTTCTGCTGAACTTGAAAAAAAAGTCTGGGTCCGTGTCCCGGACTTTTTCCGAACTTTACCCGGACACCGCACCCCATTGAAGTCAATGGGGACCCGAACTTTCAGGCACTAAAATGGCTCTAAAACACCAATGGAAAGGGCTAGAGTGCTGCAAATGGCAGCAAAATGTAGTTAAGAGCATGGCAAGTGCTCTTAAAAAAAATCCCCTTTAAATTTGTAATTTTTAAATAGCAGATTAGAACAGCAATCTGTAGTAAAATATAGCTGAACGCTGCACACAACAGACTGATAAAAAATAGATTTTTTTTCTCCCTCCTCCTCCTCCTCCTCCTCAGTGGGCTCAAGTGAGGGCAAAAAATTGTTCACTGCACCACCCCCCACTCAGCAAAATCGATGTAGACTGTCCCTGCCTAATCTCTGCAGCCTGTCCCTAAAATGCTCAAAAAGATCGTTCACTGCACCACCCCCCACACAGCAAAAGCGATGTAGACTGTCCCTGCCTAATCGCTCCAGCCTATCCCTAAAATGCTCAAATAACTTTCCCTGCCTACACTCCAACCTGTCCCTGCATTCTTTTCGGACACAATACAATTTTTCACTGTCTGTCCCTAATCAGCAGCCAGCACATATGATGTGTGCTCTCTCCCTAAACTACAGCAGAGTGACGCAGCGCGCTGGGGCTCTCGAACTTATAAAGACATGGTCACATGCTTCAGATGGCCAATCACAGCTACTAATACATTAGTAGGCATGGCTGTGATGGCGCACACCAGTTAAACGCTTGTTGATTGGCTGTTGAAAGCCCGCCATTAAAAGCGCGCCATTACATACAAAACAGGAAATACAATTACCGAACACGGATTTTAAACCCGAACATACAGTAAAGTTTTCGGGTCCGTGTTCGGGTAACAAAAATCCAATTATTCGGTACGAACCCGAATAATACAGTCCGTGTTCGCTCAACACTACTAGTGATCAAACTATTGTATTCATGTCCTTTTTTAGGCAGGGGAGGTCGGGAAGGGGAAGAGGGAGAGGAGGCAGACCATGGTGGGGTCGGCCCCCCAACCCTTCCCAAGCTCCCAACGAGGGATTTTGGAGGGAACCAAAGATATGTTGAAGAGGGCATCAAAGCCCTTGAAGACAGAAAAGATATACAGTAATAATCAGACCCCAGACAAAGGAGGGGGTGTGGTTATTTTAGGGAAGGAATTTTACCATTCCCAATTAAAAGAAATGTTGGCAGATAGGCACACTTATACTCCATTGGAGAGAGATCCCACATATGTATATCGGAAAGATCTGCGTAATTTAGTGGAATATGGTTATCAATCAAGAATTTTAACTAAGAAAGAAAAAAGATTATTGAATCCCAGCTTTAACCGCATCCCCACCATATATACTCTGCCAAAAATCCATAAAGATCCTGTAAATCTGCCAGCCACAGACCTATAGTGAATGGCATAGGGTCACATCAAGATTGGGGCAATATTTAGACAGATTCTTGCAGATGAGTGTTGTAGTAACAAAAGCATACTTAAAGAACACCAAAGATTTTCTGCAGTTGCTAAGGACAGTAGAGATATCATCTCAATCTCAGGTGTGCCTTGTAACTGCATATGTCCCGTCTTTGTATACCAACATCTAAAACAATGATGCGATGTTGGCCCTGAATTGGGCCCTCAGTCAGAGAGATGACCTACCTTTCGTTCAGAATAGATTCCTAAGTATGATTTTGGACTTTTGCTTATCCCACAACTACTTCTGGTATGATGGGACCTTCTATACCCAGAAGAGGGGAGTAGCTATGGGCCCTAAATTTGCGCCCAGCTTTGCGAATCTCTTCATGGGCGAGTGGGAGGATAGGTTAATTTTCAGTAGGAGAAGAGAGGAACTGCTCTTCTACAGAAGGTTTATTGATGACCTGTTTTTCATCTGGGTTGGAGATTAACACGCCTTAAAAGCATTTACTGTGGACCTTAATCAGAATAATAACAACATAAACCTTCAGTTTAATTGGCGTAGGGAACATGTAGACTACTTGGATGTGAGTTATGTTATAATACAATCAATACCATACAGTATACTGTATACCAAAATTTGTAGACTCTATATCTTTCACACAGACTAAATAATATATACTGATTTGGGTTATTTGAACCCAAAAAATGTAGTTGACTACATATTAGCTTAAATTTATGAAGAAAGATTCTTTGTGAATGTTAGAACAGAAACAAAGAAAATGTGTTTTTTCAAACCTTTCGGGATTTTTTGTTTATATAGTGAAAAATAAAAAAGTTCAGTGGTGAATAAATGCCACCAAAAGAAACCTCTGTTGGTGTGAAAAAAATGATATAAATTTAATTTGTGTACAGTGCTGCGTGACCAAACAATTGGCAGTTAAAATAGTGCAGTGCTGAATAGCAAAACATGGCCTGGACATGAAGAGGGTAAAACCTTTCCGGTGATTAAATGGTTAAAGGGTTTTCTTTTAGTGCAGAAAAGACCTTAGATGTCATGTAAATACAATTCGAAAATTAGCCACTTGATAACTTCCTATGATACTTAGCCATTAATTTTCGTTTAAAAGCAATAGCTTACATTTGATAAGCACAGGATATAGCCTATTTACATTAGTTTGTATGCATTGTCACCGGGAAAAAGGCTATACAAAATTATTTATGAATTAACCCAAAAGTATCAATTTCCAAAAAGAAATATATACAGAGAAGCAAAAAGTAACCATAAAGGTCAGGGTTATCGCTAGCTGCAGGAACCCAGGGCATATGCCAGGGACAGGGCATATGCCTTGTATCTCCCATGACAATGCCAATTTCCTGTACCCTTTAACTCACAGCACAGACTTCAAATCGTAGCAAAAACTCAGAGTCTCCTCAGCTTTAGTGTGTCATGTGACAAAGAAGAAACCAGGGAAGGACTTCTGGGGAGAGAATCTTTGCAAGAGGATGTCTTATAGAGGGGGAGCATTATACTGGGGCAGGGGTTTGCTGGGGGGGGGGATATCTAGTGGGGAGGAGATCATTGCGGGGGGGGGAGTAAGATCCTGTTTTGTGTGAGGGGGGAAGAGGGGGCCTTGACTGGGTGGCCAACTGGATTATCAATATTCCTATACATTTTAGGGATATGATAGTAGTATAAAACAGATGAATGTAATATGTTGAGAAGTTTATTCTCTTATTTACTGAGAATTCTTGAAGCTAGGGTTCTGTCCACCTTCATAAGTTTATGTATACAGTGTTTTGCTGCGCTTGATTAAAAGAACAATATTAATAAAATACTTATGATAGCAGCTAGCACAATAAGTTGTTAAATGGCATCTAATAGACAAGAAAGCAAAAGAAGTGTGCAGCGCTGAATTGAAAATATCCAAATTAATATGGACTAAAATAACAGAGATCCAAAGTCAATACTGTAGTGCATATGGATATAATCACATGCAGAAGAAAGGATCCCCTGAAACATGAGTAGGAAACAGTCACCAGTGGTGAATCCCTTGAATAAACAGTCCAATAGGTGGATGGTAGCTGATAGCCAGTGTGTAACACTGCAGGGGGAGCCTTCACCAACACCCAAATGTGCAGCAGCTTACCAGAAGGTGTAGATCCCCATGACAGAGATCCACAATAGCCCAGAGATTCTGGCTGAGGTCAGGCTCTGCTATCCATACCAGTACCCACTACACAAGGGGATTATCTTCATGGGACCCACGCTGTGCTGCACTTATCTGGTTTTAACTGTTCCTTCCTGTCATTTTTTGCATCTACCATTGACTGGCGGTGATTATTTCTGCTATCGAGGCCTGCAAGGGGTATACCTTTGAGCACATACGTTCTATCCATCTGGATAGGGATTATGCCCAATGAGAGTGGAGACCATTTGAGCTGTTGGGAATCATGCCCAGTGATATTGGATGAGATCTGAGCTATTGTGGATCTCTGTCATGGGATCTACACCTTCTGGTAAGCTGCTGCACATTTGGGTGTTGGTGAAGGCTCCTTCTGCAGTGTTACACACTGGCTATCAGCTACCATCCACCTATTGGACTGTTTATTTAAGGGATTCACCACTGGTGACTGTTTTCTACTCATGTTCCAGGGGATCCTTTCTTCTGCATGTGATTATATCCATATGCACTACAGTATTGACATTGGATCTCTGTTATTTTAGTCCATATTCATTTGGATATTTTCAACTTAGCGCTGCACACTTCTTTTGCTTTCTTCATAAGTTTAGGTTTCACTAAGGAGGAGCTAACTTTCTGCTATATAGTCTTTCTAGTTTGTGCCACAATGCCTTCTCCATTACTGTTCTTAATTATTAGGTTAGTATTTTCTCTTAATGTCTTAAGTTTTACAGAATTGGATAGGTTGCTGGGAATTGAAAATCCGTTATGGAAGTTATGAGTAAGTTCTTCCTTTTTGCACTTTTTCATCAAATCATAAAGCGCAATTTCACAAGAAACTGTGATGAATAGTCTCTTGTTGTGAGTCAGATAGAAGGCTATCAGAGGTTTAAATTTGGAATGTTCTATATCAGACTTAAAGCGGAGTTCCACCCATTTTTAATACGTTGGATTACATAGATGTATGTAATCCCCTTTAAAACGACTTTTACCAATGGAAACTTTTTTTTTTTGCTAGTAAATACCTTAATTTCTGCTTTATTCCTCCTCTCCTCACTTCCGGGTGCAGATCGGCGATGACGTCATTCGGCGATTCGCAGTGTGTACTGGGATGTATTCCATGCCAGAAATCTTGCAGTATTACCCAGGAGCTGAGCTGTGCTGTGTGTATTCAGGCCGTGACCTGCCCCGCCTCCACCCCGCCTCTGCCCCACCTCCTCTCAGTGAGTTGTACTGTATGCATTGTATTCAGGCCGTTCTCTGCCCCGCCTCCGCCCCGCCTCCTCTCAGTGAGCGAGGACTGAAATCATTATATCCTCACTGAGCTCACTGAGAGGAGGCGGGGCGGAGGCGGAGCAGAGCACATCCTGAATACAATGCATACAGTACAACTCACTGAGAGGAGGCGGGGCAGAGGCGGGGCAGGTCACGGCCTGAATACACACAGCACAGCTCAGCTCCTGGGTAATACTGCGAGATTTCTGGAATAGAATACATCCCAGCACACACTGCGAATCGCCGAATGACGTCATTGCCGATCGGACCCAGAAGTGAGGAGAGGAGGAATAAAGCAGAAATTAAGGTATTTACTAGCAAAAAAAAAAAAAAAAAGTTTCCATTGGTAAAAGTCTTTTAAAGGGGATTACATAGATGGTCTTAATAAAGAGTTAGGAACACAAATTTGTTTATTATATTAATGGTATTCGTGGTCTATCGATAAAAAAGGTTGCAGCGCTGTAATAAGTGATGATTAAATCACAAACTAAGTGTGTCATAACAAATCATGATAAAAGCAATCAATCAAATGAAACATAATAAAGTCCAAGTGGACTTTATTATGTTTTATTTGATTGATCACTGTTATCGATTGATCACTGTTAGTGTTGGTATATTTTCACTGTTTTGCATGCCGCTGAACTCATATTACTGAATTTTACTCACTAATTATTGAATATAACTTTGGCGCTGACAAATATTTTCCATATTTATTCTTGGTCTATGTTTTATTTCTGATTTTATGTACACCCCTGTATAGATTTGTCATTTTATTTTACCTCTATTGTTATTTTTTATTATATGTTTTCCTTTGTTTTGGATGTAGTTATGGTTGCTTTATTTCTCTGTGAATATTTATTTTGGAAAATTACTTTGTATCTTTTTGCTTTGCAGGTATTTTTCAATGATGGCTTTTGTGTTTGCATGACATCTAGTGCCATTTTTGCCCCACTACACCCTATTACATTTACTCAATAGGGGGGTGCACAGACATTTATTGTTTCTATTTATATTAATATTTCATGCAAATTGCACATATTTTGTTATTATCAATATATAAAATGCAAATACCTTGGTATATATGTTTGACTTTCATAATATTGGTAATTTTGATTTTGTTTTATATTTATTTTTAAGTATTATCATTTGTATGTTGGATTTATAGCCACTAACCTTCCTAATTGTTTTTTTTTTTTTTTTTGTATCTGTAGTCAATAGTCATCTGGGAAGTCAGCATTTGTTTGCTTTGTAATATTTGCCTTATTATTTTTATTTTTCCTCTCTTCTGGTCTCATGGGTATTGGCATGAGGAGAGTTTATGTGCTCCCTTAATCTACTTTTAGCACTAAGTCCACAAGCTGCTAGTATTCTCTCTGGTTTCTTTTCCACCTGGCCATCACACCACATGCCAGCCGTATAGTAAGTGGACGGAGCACCATAGAGATAATCTGACACTCCATATGAAGATGTGCTTAGGTTGATATGTCTTTTTTTTTTTTTAAATACTTTTTATTGGGATTTTTCCAACTTAACAGAGAAATGCCACAAAAAAAGGAAACAATAAGCAAAATACATGGATAGGTGTGAGACTCGTGGGTTACAATTAACTGGGTAGCCAATACCATTTCGCATTGTTGCGAAAACAAACATATCATGGTGAACACTTATGTGTAACAATGATGAATAGAGTAGTTATGAGGTCAAAGAGCAACCATAAAGCGATCATAACTCTAATGAAGAGAGACAGGTAAGTAGAAAGGAAAGAGAGGAAGAAAAGGAGAGAAAGAGAAAGTAGAGACAAGCACAGGCAATGCAGTTAAGTCAATACCTAACAGTACGGGAGAGTCTGAGACCTAATGTGTAAATAGGGTTTGGACCTTCACGCTGTGTTGATTATATCTTGATTCAAATTTGTTGTTTGTAAGTGCAATTTTTACTTTTTCTCAATTTTTTTCTACACTATAAAGTGTGCCCTATTCATTTGTTTTGTTATATTTGAATATCTCAAAGACTGCAAAGATCAACATTTGAAGTTTTTATTTTCACCTTTCATCTTTCACTTTCAAGGCACTGTACCATTTTTATTTGTTGCCGTTTTAAGTGGCAAGCAGTTCTCATTTGCTTTTGAGATGTCCCAGCAAAAAAAGCACTGGCAACCAAAGTTAGCTTTGCTTCCTATTACAGTACTACTACCTTTACCAATTGTGTTTCAACTACACTGCTACATTTGAGTGATTGACATTAAGCTTAAAGCTTACACTCCACCAAATGTAAAGAAACACATGAGACGCATTGGGGGAGATTTACTAAAACTGGTGCGCATAGAATCTCGTGCAGCTGTGCATATTAACCAATCAGCTTCTAACTTCAGCTTATTCAATTAGGCTTGCCAATAAAACCTAGAAACTTACTGGTTGCTATGCATAGCTGCACCAAATTCTGTGTGCACCAGTTTTGGTAAATCTCGCTCTTTACCCTACGTTCACATCTATGTGCTTTTTTGTGCATTTTTCATTTTGCAGAAATGCCCTACAGTCCATTTAGCATGGTTTCCTACGGTACACATTCACATCTATTCTATCTGTTTTTCAGCTGGTGCATTTTTGGAAGGGACGGGGACTTTTTTTCCTGCAGCAGATTGCGTTTTGTGTGTAATACACTTCAATGGAGTCGCACCAGAAACCCAAGTGTTGCATTTTTAAAGCATTTTTTTTATTTTCCCCTTTAAAAACACTGTATATAGCTGGTTGCTAACGAGTGGTTTAGGAAGCTGTCTGCCACGTTTGTGACAATCGATGAGTCATTAGCTGTCAGTGGGGTTCCCTCCTGACAGCTGAATGTAAAGAAAATAATTCACTCCAACTTAAAAATGCATATTAATACTAAAGAAAAGCCTACAAGGCTGAGGGGTCATTGGCAGCATTCAAGCATTACAAAGAGTGCAATAAGGAATGTAAAGGCGAAATCAAGGCGGTTAAAATAAAACACGAGAGAGACATATAGCGGAAGAGAGTAAAAAAAAAACCCAAGAAATTCTTTAAGTATATAAATAGTAAGAAAGCGAGGCCAGAACACATTGGCCCCATATAGGACAATGAAGGGAAGCTGGCCACAGAGGACAGAGAGAAGGCGAAGTGTTAAATAATTTCTTCTCTTCGGTCTTCACAAAAGAATTGGGGGCTACACTAAACCAGCTTGTAATGCTAAACTAAATAATACACCTCAGGAAGTATCGCCATGAACTAAACTAGAGAAACTGAACATAAATAAATCACCGGGGCCGGATGGATTGCACCCGAGGGTTCTTAAAGAGCTCAGCCAGGTGATAGCCAGCCCATTATTCTTGATCTTTAAGGATAGTCTACAGACGGGTATGGTGCCAGCTGATTGGAAAAAAGCCAACGTGGTACCAATATTTAAAAAAGGGCCGAGATATATCCCGGGTAACTATAGACCTGTCAGCCTAACATCTGTAGTCTGCAAGATTTTGGAGAGGATGTTAAGAGACTACATACAAGACTTTAGTAATGAAAACGGTATTATTAGTAGTAATCAGCATGGATTCATGAAAAATCGTTCTTGCCAGACCAATCTATTAACCTTCTACAATGAAGTGAGTTGCCATCTAGACAAAGGAAAACCTGTGGATGTGGTGTATCTGGACTTCCCCACAGTTCCCCACAAACACTTACTGTATAAACTAAGGTATGTAGGTATGGACCATAGGGTGAGTACCTGGATAGAGAACTGGCTCCAGGGGAGAGTACAGAGGGTGGTGATTAATGGGGAGCACTCAGATCAGGCAGGTGTAGAAAGTGGGGTCCCCCAAGGTTCTGTCCTGGGACCAATCCTGTTTAATTTATTCATAAACAACCTAGAGGAGGGGATATCCAGCACAATCTCGGTATTTGTGGATGATACTAAACTAAGCATGCCAATATCTTCTATGCAGGATGTGAAAACCTTACAAGCAGACCTGAACAAAATAATGGGGTGGGCAACTACATGGCAGATGAGGTTTAATGTTGAAAAATTGAAAGTAATGCACTTGGGCGTGAGAATCACGAAAGCAAGCTACTCACTAAGGGGGGAACTTCTGGGTGAATCTAAGATGGAAAAGGACCTGGGGGTACTAGTGGACAACAGGCTTGACAGTGGCATGCAATGCCAAGCTGCTGCATGCAAAGCCAACAAAATACTGGGATGTATAAAAAAGGGGATTCACTCCAGAAATAAAGAGATTATTCTCCCACTCTACAAGACTCTGGTCCGGCCACATCTGGAGTATCCCATCCAGTTCTGGGCACCAGTCCTCAGAAAGGATGTGCTGGAACTGGAGAGAGTCCAGAGAAGGGCAACAAAAATAATGAGGGGGAATGGAGGACATCAGCTATGAGGAAAGACTACAGGCATTGAACTTATTCTCTCTGGAGAAGAGACGCTTGAGGGGTGATATGATATCAATGTACAAATACTGTACTGGTGATGACCCTAGCATAGGGAACAAACTATTCAGAGAAAGGGAATACAATAAGACATGTTAAACAAAAGAGAAGGATGGCGCTCAGGTGTGTACTTGTGATGGAAAAAGTACAAATGTGACCTCAGAGAATGGTCTTTGTGAAGGGCCTCAAAAGTTTAATAAACTCAAACAATAAAACCTATTAAATCAATGGAATTACTTCCAAAAGATGCTCCCTGATAGAAGGCTGGAACTTCCGATGGTAGTGGCTCACACGGTTCTGTGTGCGGCTGCTACACTGAACCGCGTGAGCAACTACCATCGGAAGTTCCATCCTTCTATCAGGGAGCATCTTTTTTCATCTGAGCCACCTGATGTTATTGCGAGTCCCACGATTACCACCAGGGATTCCCACAGCTCCCTAGGAGATCCAGAGGCTCCAGAGTCCGGTTTGGAAGTATTTCCATTGATTTAATAGTTTTTATTGTATGAGTTTATTAAACTTTTGAGGCCCTTCACAAAGACCATTCTCTGAGGTCACATTTGTACTTTTTTCATCACAAGTGCACACCTGAGCGCCATCCTTCTCTTTTGTTTAACTATCTGCATACACCATCCTGTGTTAAGGATTAGGCGACCGTGGCGCACTTGGAGCATAGTCTTCACCAGTTTATAACTTTGGGGGTCAAGATACAACATGGAAATTGCATGTAGGACTGGCGCTTGAACTTTGTTTGTGGTATACAATAAGACATGTGGCCACTCACTAAAACTAGAGGAAAAACTGTTTAACCTTAAAATACGTAAAGGGTTCTATCAGAGCAGTAAGGATGTGGAATTCTTATCCACAAGCCGTAGTATCAGCAGGGAGCATCGATAGTTTCAAAAAACTATTAGATGGGCACCTTAAAGACAACAACATACAGGGGTATACAATGTACGGTTAACAGCAAACCCACAAACACATCATGGGTTGAACTGGATGGACTGATGTCTTTTTTTTTCAACCTCACAAACTATGTAACTATGTAAATTGGCAGCTAAAAATTTGAGAAGAAACAACGTGGGGCCCCTCCCAAATGCATACCAGGCCCTTTTCCGGGTGCTTTGTCACCTTGTCCCCATGTTTTATTTTTTCAGTGGGTCAGCGGCAGAGGAAGAAGACATCTGTGGAGGAAGCGGAGAAGGAAGACATCGAGCTACGATGAGGGACATTCTTCATTTTTAATAAAGGGCCTCTCAAAAACCATATCTTGTTTATTGTAACACTACACTGCTTTTTTTTGGTAAATAGGTAGGGGTACAATGTACCCCATACTCATTCACATAGGGAGGGGTTGGATCAAGGGGCCCCATTTCCTAAACGGGGGTTCTAGATTATGATAAGCCCCCTGCCCGCAGATCCCAACAACCACCGGTCAGGGTTGTGGGGAAAAGGCCCTTGACCCCATCAACATGGGAACAAGGTGCTCCCCCTGCCCCAAAGCACCCCCATGTTGAGGGCATGCAGCCTGGTAGAGTTCGGGGGGGGGTGGGGGGTGGTGCTCGCTTGACCCTCCCTTTCCTGACCTGCCGGGCTGCCTGCTCGGAAAAGGGTCTGGTATGATTTTTTTTTATTTTGGCATGGGGGGTCCCCTCCAAATCCATAGCAGACCCAAATGGTTTTATAGCCGACAAATATATATATTTTCTATATTCAGTTGTCACCGCTGACAGCTGTTAAATCATTGATTGTTAAGGACACGGCGGCCAGCTTATTGGCCCGCTCCTTTGCAACCAGCTATATACAATGTTTTTAAAGCGACATACAAAAACCACAAAAAATGCATGCAAAAATGCATCAAAAATGCGGGTTTAAAAATTAAAAATGCACAGCAAAACGTGCCTGAAAAATGCTTCAACCACAGCCACATAGTGAAATTAGACGCATGTATTATTCATATGTTTTGTAATTGTTCTTTTTTGGTGAAATCATTTTACACAAGCTTTATACCACAAGCTTAAAAAAAAAACTCTCATTATTTCAGTTAGAGGTACATATTTTTGTCATAAACAGGATCCTTTTTATAATTGTTTCTTAATGTCAGTACCTGAACATTTTGAAAGTGCTTCATTCCAGTTCCCAGAAGAAAGACATTGGACTCTATCAGTTCCATTAAGGAAAAATCCATCAAGACATTCAAAGTGGCAGACGGAATCAAAACTGAAATCTCCCCAAGGATGGACACAGTTCATACGCATTGGTGGTTCAATTAGCAAATGTGGACACTGTATAGCTGCAAAAGAGTACAGATAGAGTTTAATTGTCAGTTCATTAGTTACAGTGTTCTAATTGAACTTCAGTAGAATGGCTCTTTTAAATAAGATAAGAATGAAATATGTATTTATTCTTTGGTTAAAAAAATGAACACAGCGTTAAACAAATTAAACAAATTGCTTCTTGATGCATTTACCTATTACTAATGTCATCTTATTGTGCAGCAAACATACAATATAAGGCCTCAGGCATAATGGACGTTATCAAAACTCCAGTAGAAAGCTGTAGCTGTAGAAGGAGTTTTTCAGATTTTTTGCAGTAGCGTTTTTCAGCGTTTTTTTTTTTTTTTTTTAGCTTTTTTCAACTGTAGCGTTTTTTTTAGCTTTTTTTAGCAAAACGATACTCCCGCAAAAGCTTTCGGCTCAAAAACGCTGATAAACACAGAAAAGCCAAGTTTTTTAGCTTTTATCAGTTAGAGCGTTTTTAACCCTGAAAAACACCTCTTAAAACCCAATAGTTTTAAAAAACCCACAGTAGATAAAAAGCGGTGTTCGAACAGCGCATCCAGAATGCAAATACATTCCACCGACCAGAAGCGGAAGGAACGTAATGACGCTCTATGCATTTCATCGATATGACATCATCAGAAGCATACACTATGTTCATTCCACACCTCTATATGCAAAAAGGTAACCAGGCAATGGGGCATCATTAACAAGAAACCCTGTGGAACGTATTTGCTTTCCAGATATGCTGTTTGGACACCGCTTTTTATCTACTGTGTTTGTAAGTATTATATTATCTTTTACAATAAACGTATCCAACGCGGAATTACACTATGTGGCCTTTGTATTTCTATCCAGCTGGGGACTTCTAAAACTGACTGGCTACCGTGGTCCATATGGCCAAGCTTAGGATTCTCAGGCATACCTGCACCAGCCATATCCACCTAGTGATTGGGATGTGATACCCCTGTAGGGGTTCTTCCTTTTGGTGTGTGCGGTCCTGGGAGAGCGGGGAGCATGAGTACCTTCACTTCACCATTCACTTCCAAGTTTTGTTTGGGATTACCATCTATATGAACTTTCCATGGATTTATCTATTAAGGACTGATTTTTTTTATTTTTTTATTTATTTGTTTATTCACCTTCAAATTATAGCACTTAAATGTTTTTTTGTGTATACTTTTTGTGCAGTTTTTATCAGCACTTATCAGCCCTCAGCACTTGACACTTTCTGTAGTACTGTTTTTTATCTATTGTTTTTTATGGACTGTTTTTAGTTTTAATTTATTTATCTATATTAAATTGGATTTGAAGACTAACTGACTGGTCCCAGTGCTCAGTCGTTGTCATATGGGGATGTGGGACTTTCTAGGATAGGATACCTTTACAAGAGGTTAAGGCCATTTATGTAAGAACTGCCAATAGGCAGATCTAACCCATTGCACAAAACGACATACCAAGGGGGTCATTGATATCATAATTATCTCCCCACAAAGGAGGGATAGGTTCCTGCTTTATCCCCAAAATACTGCTAGTGACAGAGCTAAAAGTCTTTAAAGAATATCCCCAAATGAGCAAGCCATTCCATGCATGACTTCCAGTGCTTACCAGAGAGAGACTGCCGCCATGAGTGGTGATTAGCAAGGAGAAGCCGCTAACGGCGTCCTCCACGTGCAATCCACCTATAAGCCGGTCCCACCGGAAGGGACGTCTAGCCCGCCAACGCCACTTCCGGTGCGGGCGCATGACGCCACTTCCGGCCGCCGCGAGGGAACAGAGCGGCCGTCGGCGGCTCCGATCATTAGATCGAAAGAGGCACAGCTCTCCACTAGGGGGAGCCTGCCTGTGCTTAGCGCCTGAGACTGCACAAATAGATGCATGGAAGTCATGCATGGAATGGCTTGCTCATTTGGGGATATTCTTCAAAGACTTTTAGCTCTGTCACTAGCAGTATTTTGGGGATAAAGCAGGAACCTATTCCTCCTTTGTGGGGAGATAATTATGATATCAATGACCCCCTTGGTATGTCGTTTTGTGCAATGGGTTAGATCTGCCTATTGGCAGTTCTTACATAAATTGCCTTAACCTCCTGTAAAGTGACCGATAGTATTTTTATTCTTGCGATTTAACCTATATGATCCCCATTTCTTCCACATATATTTGGTATTTCCATTTTTGCGATATAACTTATATGATCCCCAAATCCGGCTGCACATACATGCCAGCTAGATGATTAAAATGCATTATGATGGACAATTAAGTTTTTGATACCTTGAGACCATTCCTTTCACTGACTTTCTATATATATATATATATATATATAAATTTTATTTAGAGTTGACCAAGTGCCAATTCCTATGCCTGCTGTTGGATAAGTCCGCACTTATAGGCTGGTCCAGTCTGCACATCTGTGGCCAATCCCTGGGGAGATGTCATGCCCCCCTAGGATATACGGCTAAGGCCATGATCCACCCATCTTGGTGAATTGTTCCACTGGAGTCTGTTTAAGCTATTGATATCTATGAAGTATGGTAAGCTGTTGGAAATTAAAGCAAACAGTGTTTTGTGAATGTAGAGAGCACAACAATGTTATTATTCAGATATTGTGTAGTGCCTTTTAACTTATTGGTGTTTTTTCTCACATTATTAAAGTGTTGGAAGATGAGTATATTGCCCTCATTCCTGATGAAGCGATGTCTGTTCAATCAGTCCACGAAACGCGTTGAATGAAAGGGCACCTGCTCGACATATATTCATCCACCTCTATATGTATTGTATCTTGTAATTATACATGTACTGTCTTGATGAATTTTAATATGAATTTTCTGTAATAAAACTTTTGTATTTTATTATATGTGCTTACCTCTTTTACTATGGGTATCCAATCCTAGAAAGTCCCATATCCCCATATGACAACTAATGAGCACTGGGACCAGTCGTTTAGTCTTCAAATCCAATTTAATTATGAATCCAGGGATGTGGATTGGATGCATTGGACAGATTTGATTATTAACTTATTTCTAGTGTTGAGCGAACACGGACTGTATTATTCGTGTTCGTACCGAATAATTGGATTTTTTGTACCCGAACACAGACACGGACACTTTACTGTATGTTCGGGTAAAAATCCGTGTTCGGTCGTTTTATTTCCGGGTTTTGCATGCTTTGGCGCTCTTTTCATGGCGGGCTTTCAACAGCCAATCAACAATCGTTTAACTGGTGTGCCTTAAGCCATCCCAGCCATGCCTTCAAATGTCTCAGTAGCTGTGATTGGCCGTCTGAAGCATGTGACCAAGTCTTTATAAGTTCCAGGCAGCCGCAGCGTCTTCATTCTGCTGCTTAGATCAGGGACAGAGCACACATCAACGTGCTGGCTGCTGATTAGGGAAAGACAGGCAGGAAAAAAACCATTTGTGTCCGGATAGAATTGAGGGACAGGTCGGAGTGTTTAGGCAGGGTGAGTTGTAGGCATTTTAGGGATAGAGTCTGCTGAATTATAGGGTCAGTGTCTTCTACAAAGTACAATCGATATTGCTGTGTGGGGGGTGGGGTGACTCTGCACTCAATCCTGATCTACGATCTCTTCTCAATCCTGTTAGGGAGAGGCTGCTGCTGCTGAATTTTAGGGAAACTGTGTTCTACAAACTACAATCGATATTGCTGTGTGGTGTGGGATAGGAGATAGGCAGGTGTCAGTGATCCACATCCATTTTTCTGTGTGTGAGCTGCAGTGAACACAATCTTTTTGGGCTGCAGTGAACACAATCTTTTTGGGGTGCAGTGAACAACGTCCTTTTTGGGGTGCAGTGAACAAAATCTTTTTGGGGTGCAGTGAACAAAATCCTTTTTGGGGTGCAGTGAACAACATCCTTTTTGGGGTGCAGTGAACACAATCTTTTTGGGGTGCAGTGAACAAAATCCTTTGTGGGGTGCAGTGAACACAATCTTTGTGGGGTGCAGTGAACACAATCTTTTTGGGGTGCAGTGAACAACATCCTTTTTGGGGTGCAGTGAACACAATCTTTGTGGGGTGCAGTGAACACAATCTTTTTGGGGTGCAGTGAACAAAATCCTTTTTGGGGTGCAGTGAACACAATCTTTGTGGGGTGCAGTGAACACAATCTTTTTGGGGTGGAGGGAACAAAATCCTTTTTGGGGTGCAGTGAACAACATCCTTTTTGGGGTGCAGTGAACAAAATCCTTTTTGGGGTGCAGTGAACACAATCTTTTTGGGGTGCAGTGAACAAAATCCTTTGTGGGGTGCAGTGAACACAATCTTTGTGGGGTGAAGTGAACACAATCTTTTTGGGGTGCAGTGAACAAAATCCTTTTTGGGGTGCAGTGAACAACATCCTTTTTGGGGTGCAGTGAACAAAATCCTTTTTGGGGTGCAGTGAACACAATCTTTTTGGGGTGCAGTGAACAAAATCCTTTGTGGGGTGCAGTGAACACAATCTTTGTGGGGTACAGTGAACAGAATCTTTGTGGGGTGCAGTGAACACAATCTTTGGGGGGTACAGTGAACACAATCTTTTTGGGGTGCAGTGAACAAAATCCTTTGTGGGGTGCAGTGAACACAATCTTTGGGGGGTACAGTGAACACAATCTTTTTGGGGTGCAGTGAACAAAACCCTTTGTGGGGTGCAGTGAACAAAATCTTTGTGGGGTGCAGTGAACACAATCTTTTTGGGGTGCAGTGAACAAAATCCTTTTTGGGGTGCAGTGAACAACATCCTTTTTGGGGTGCAGTGAACACAATCTTTTTGGGGTGCAGTGAAGAAAATCCTTTGTGGGGTGCAGTGAACACAATCTTTTTGGGGTGCAGTGAACAAAATCCTTTTTGGGGTGCAGTGAACAACATCCTTTTTGGGGTGCAGTGAACACAATATTTTTGGGGTGCAGTGAACAAAATCCTTTGTGGGGTGCAGTGAACACAATCTTTGTGGGGTACAGGGAACAGAATCTTTGTGGGGTGCAGTGAACACAATCTTTGGGGGGTACAGTGAACACAATCTTTTTGGGGTGCAGTGAACAAAATCCTTTTAGGGTGCAGTGAACACAATCTTTGTGGGGTGCAGTGAACAAAATCCTTTTTGAGGTGCAGTGAACACAATCTTTGTGGGGTGCAGTGAACACAATCTTTGTGGGGTACAGTGAACACAATCTCATACTTCTGAAGATTTGAGGGTGCTGCCTGTTCCATACTCCTCCTCCTACTCCTCAACCATCCTTTTAGGAGTACAAACAATAGTAATTGGGGCCTAGTGTGGTGGTGTACGTGTGAGATACATACACTTTCTTTTTGATCATATTTTCTATTCCGCTATTCAATTAAAACCTTTGGGGATCAATTAAATTGCGTGATAGTCTGTGTCGGTATGTGTGAGATCCACCTTTCCAAGTTTTTGGGGTTCATCTCATACTTCTGAAGATTTGAGGGTGCTGCCTGTTCCATACTCCTCCTCCTACTGCTCAACCATCCTTTTAGGGGTACAAACAATAGTAATTGGGGCCTAGTGTGGTGGTGTACGTGTGAGATACATACACTTTCTTTTTGATCATATTTTCTATTCCGCTATTCAATTAAAACCTTTGGGGATCAATTAAATTGCGTGATAGTCTGTGTCGGTACGTGTGAGATCCAACTTTCCAAGTTTTTGGGGTTCATCTCATACTTCTGAAGATTTGAGGGTGCTGCCTGTTCCATACTCCTCCTCCTACTGCTCAACCATCATTTTAGGGGTACAAACAATAGTAATTGGGGCCTAGTGTGGTGGTGTACGTGTGAGATACATACACTTTCTTTTTGATCATATTTTCTATTCCGCTATTCAATTAAATCCTTTGGGGATCAATTAAATTGCGGGATAGTCTGTGTCGGTACGTGTGAGATCCACCTTTCCAAGTTTTTGGGGTTCATCTCATACTTCTGAAGATTTGAGGGTGCTGCCTGTTCCATACTCCTCCTACTGCTCAACCATCCTTTTAGGGGTACAAACAGTAGTAATTGGGGCCTAGTGTGGTGGTGTACGTGTGAGATACATACACTTTCTTTTTGATCATATTTTCTATTCCGCTATTCAATTAAATCCTTTGGGGATCAATTAAATTGCGTGATAGTCTGTGTCGGTACGTGTGAGATCCACCTTTCCAAGTTTTTGGGGTTCATCTCATACTTCTGAAGATTTGAGGGTGCTGCCTGTTCCATACTCCTCCTCCTACTGCTCAACCATCCTTTTAGGGGTACAAACAATAGTAATTGGGGCCTAGTGTGGTGGTGTACGTGTGAGATACATACACTTTCTTTTTGATCATATTTTCTATTCCGCTATTCGATTAAAACCTTTGGGGATCAATTAAATTGCGTGATAGTCTGTGTCGGTACGTGTGAGATCCACCTTTCCAAGTTTTTGGGGTTCATCTCATACTTCTGAAGATTTGAGGGTGCTGCCTGTTCCATACTCCTCCTCCTACTGCTCAACCATCCTTTTAGGGGTACAAACAATAGTTATTGGGGCCTAGTGTGGTGGTGTACGTGTGAGATACATACACTTCTTTCTTTTTGATCATATTTTCTATTCCGCTATTCAATTAAAACCTTTGGGGATCAATTAAATTGCGTGATAGTCTGTGTCGGTACGTGTGAGATCCACCTTTCCAAGTTTTTGGGGTTCATCTCATACTTCTGAAGATTTGAGGGTGCTGCCTGTTCCATACTCCTCCTCCTACTCCTCAACCATCCTTTTAGGGGTACAAACAATAGTAATTGGGGCCTAGTGTGGTGGTGTACGTGTGAGATACATACACTTTCTTTTTGATCATATTTTCTATTCCGCTATTCGATTAAAACCTTTGGGGATCAATTAAATTGCGTGATAGTCTGTGTCGGTACGTGTGAGATCCACCTTTCCAAGTTTTTGGGGTTCATCTCATACTTCTGAAGATTTGAGGGTGCTGCCTGTTTCATACTCCTCCTCCTACTGCTCAACCATCCTTTTAGGGGTACAAACAATAGTTATTGGGGCCTAGTGTGGTGGTGTACGTGTGAGATACATACACTTCTTTCTTTTTGATCATATTTTCTATTCCGCTATTCAATTAAAACCTTTGGGGATCAATTAAATTGCGTGATAGTCTGTGTCGGTACGTGTGAGATCCACCTTTCCAAGTTTTTGGGGTTCATCTCATACTTCTGAAGATTTGAGGGTGCTGCCTGTTCCATACTCCTCCTCCTACTGCTCAACCATCCTTTTAGGGGTACAAACAATAGTAATTGGGGCCTAGTGTGATGGTGTACGTGTGAGATACATACACTTTCTTTTTGATCATATTTTCTATTCCGCTATTCAATTAAAACCTTTGGGGATCAATTAAATTGCGTGATAGTCTGTGTCGGTACGTGTGAGATCCACCTTTCCAAGTTTTTGGGGTTCATCTCATACTTCTGAAGATTTGAGGGTGCTGCCTGTTCCATACTCCTCCTCCTACTGCTCAACCATCCTTTTAGGGGTACAAACAATAGTAATTGGGGCCTAGTGTGGTGGTGTACGTGCGAGATACATACACTTTTTTTGATCATATTTCCTATTCCGCTATTTAATAAAAACCTTAGAGGATCAATTGAATTGCGGGATAGTCTGTGTCGGTACGTGTGAGATCCACCTTTCCAAGTTTTTGAGGTTCATCTCATACTTCTGAAGATTTGAGGGTGCTGTCTGTTCCATACTCCTCCTACTCCTCATCCAACCTTTTAGGGGTAGAAACAATAGTAATTGGGGCCTAGTGTGGTTTTGTACGTGCGAGATACATACACTTTTTTGGATCATATTTCCTATTCCGCTATTCAATAAAAACCTTTCTAGGGCAAGATCTTAAATTACAGAAATATGAGGAGACCGTCAAATAAGGGCCGTGGCCTGGGTCGTGGTGCTGCTGGTAGAGCTCCTGTTGCAAGGAGAGGACGTGGTCGATCTGTGCCAGCTACACGCACAAGTGAAACACCTTCCTCAAGTGTGAGTAGGCGACAGAACCTGCATCAGTATTTGGTAGGGCATCATACGCCCCTAGAAGTGATGAGGCCAGAACAAGTGGAGGCGATAGTAGATTGGTTTGCTGCTGACAGTGCCTCCAGTTCCTTCACATTGTCTCCCACCCAGTCTACTGCAGAAAGGTCACAGTTGGCACCTGCAGCCGATGTCCAACCGTCTTTCACCTCACCCCCTTGCAAATCAGGCAAGCAGTCTGAGCCCCAAGCCATACAGCAGTCTCTTCTTCTTTTTGATGACTCTGTCAGCAGGGTTTCCCAGGACCATCCACCTAGCCCTGCCCCAGAAGTGGAAGAGATTGAGTGCAGCGATGCCCAACCACTTATTTCTCAAGATGAGTACATGCAAGGATCATCGCAGCACGTCTCCGATGATGACGAAACGCAGGTGCCAACTGCTGCGGCGTTCAGCATTGTGGAGACCGACAAGGAGGGCAGGGGTGAAGACTGGGTGGAAGATGATGTGGAGGACGATGAGGTCCTCGACCCCACATGGAATGAACGTCATGCAGGTGACCTGAGTAGTTTGGAGGAAGAGGCGGTGGTCGCACAGAGCCACCAGCACAGCAGAAGAGGGAGCAGGGTTCAGAAGCGGAGCGGCCGTGCCCTAGACACTACGCCCGCTACTGCCCAACGCAGCAAGGGAACGAGCGCACCAAAGTCAGCTCAAAGGAGTTCTCTAGCGTGGAAGTTCTTTAGAAAATGTGCTGATGACAGGACACGAGTGGTTTGCACCCTGTGCAATCAGAGCTTGAAGCGAGGCATAAACCTTCTCAACCTGAGCACAACCTGCATGATCAGGCATCTAAGTGCAAAGCACGAGCTGCAGTGGAGTACACACCTTCAAAACCAAGAAACGTCTCTGGCTCATCCTGCTTCCTCTTCTGCTGCAGTCTCGGCGCTCCAGCCACATCTGTAGTGATACCGGCACCTGCCACCCTGCAAACAGACGATCTGTCAGCAACACCACCACCTGGGTCACCAACAACCATCTCCACAATGTCCCGTGGAAGCGTTCAGCTTTCCATCTCCCAAACACTTGAGAGGAAGAGGAAGTACCCCCCTTCCCACCCGCGATCCCTGGCCCTGAATGCCAGCATTTCAAAATTATTGGCCTTTGAAATGCTGTCATTCCGTCTGGTGGAGACGCACAGTTTTAAAAACCTTATGTCGGTGGCTGTCCCACAGTACGTCGTGCCCAGCCGCCACTACTTTTCCAGGCAAGCCATCCCTTCCCTGCACAGCCAAGTGGGGGAAAAAATCAGGTGTGCACTGCGCAACGCCATCTGTGCCAAGGTCCACCTAACTAGTTTTACAACTTGCCTGTTTGGGGGACAAACCACACACCGCGCAGGAGTTGTGGAGGAGCATGGAACAGCAGACAAATGAGTGGTTGCTGCCAGTGAGCCTCAAGCCCGGCCTGGTGGTGTGCGATAACGGGCGAAATCTCATAGCAGCTCTGGGCCTAGCCGGTTTGACGCACATCCCTTGCCTGGCGCATGTGCAGAATTTGGTGGTGCAAAGGTTCCTTAAAAACTACCCCGATATGTCAGAGCTGCTGCAGAAAGTGCGGGCCGTTTGTGCGCACTTTCGGCATTCTCACCCTGCTGCTGCTCGCCTGGCAGCGCTGCAGCGTAACTTCGGCCTTCCCGCTCACCGCCTCATATCTGACGTGCCCACAAGGTGGAACTCCACCTTGCACATGCTGGAAAGACTGTGCGAGCAGCAGCAGGCCATAGTGGAGTTTCAGCTGCAGCACGCACGCGTGAGTCGCTCTGCGGAACAGCACCACTTCACCACCAATAACTGGGCCTCCATGCGAGACCTGTGTGCCTTGTTGCGCTGTTTTGAGTACTCCACCAACATGGCCAGTGGCAATGACGCCGTTCTCAGCTTAACTATCCCACTTCTATGCCTCCTTGAAAAAACAATTCGGGCGATGATGGAAGAGGATGTGGCACAGGATGAGGAGGAGGAGGAGGATGAAGAGGTAACATTTCCAAGGCTTTCAGGGCAGTCATTCGCAAGGGGCTCCGAGGGTGGGTTCCTGCACACACAAACGCCAGGGACACAATTGTCCAGCAGGGGCACAGTTCTGGAGGATGAGGAGGATGAGGAGGAGGAGGAGCTGGAGGAGGAGATGGAACCATGTTCACAGCAGGGTGGCACCCAGCCCAGCTCATGGCCATCACTGGTGCGTGGCTGGGGGGATACAGAGGACACGGACGATACACCTCCCACAGAGGACAGCCTTTCGTTGCCTCTGGGCAGCCTGGCACACATGAGCGATTACATGCTGCAGTGTCTCCACAACGACCGCCGAGTTGCCCACATTCTAACTTGTGCTGATTACTGGGTGGCCACGCTGCTGGATCCCCGTTACAAGGACAACGTACCGTCCTTAATTCACTCACTGGAGCGCGATCGCAAGATGCGCGAGTACAAGCGCACGCTGGTAGATGCCATGCTGCTGGCATTCCCATCTGACAGCGGGGCCGCAGTGGAAGCACAAGGCAGAGGAGGAGGAGGAGGAGGTCGCCAACGCAACCAGGGCACCGCCAGCACCTTAGAAGGCAGGGTTAGCATGGCCGAAATGTGGAAAAGCTTTGTCAGCACGCCACAACAAACAGCAGCACCAGCAGCTCAGATGGAACGTCTTAGCAGGAGGCAGCATTTTACCAACATGGTGGAGCAGTATGTGTGCACACGCCTACATGTAGTGAATGAGGGGTCTGCCCCCTTCAACTTCTGGGTCTCCAAATTGGGCACATGGCCTGAGCTTGCCCTTTACGCCTTGGAGGTGCTGGCGTGCCCTGCAGCCAGTGTATTATCTGAACGGGTATTTAGCACGGCTGGGGGCGTTATAACAGACAAGCGCAGCCGCCTGTCCAGAGACAATGTGGACAAGCTCACGTTCATTAAAATGAACCAGGCATGGATCCCACGGGACTTTTCCGTACCTTGTGCAGAATAGCAATGGATACCGACCTTACCCACCCATTGTTCCATTTTTGCTCTTTCTCACTCTTTTGGGGTGTACCCTCATTTAAAATTTGTGAAAAGAAGCAGTGTTGGCTACCTCGTCCTCCTCCTCAGGGCCAGATTAACGTAGGGGCTATTGGAGCTGCAGCTCCAGGCCCCTACCTTTTATATAGGCCCCGGGTTGGCCATATTCACTGTTACCGCTCTTCTGTCACTTGTAAACACAGAAGTCTGGCTTCTATGCTCGCTTCCCCAGGCAGCACCCTCAGAACCTCCCCACACAGCGCGAAGGCCGGACAAGGAGGGACAGTTGCCGATGCATGGATGTGTTTATGGGCTTCAGAGACAGCATCCCATGTTGAATTAGGCATGCATGGCTGCACCCTTCCTCCTCTGGGTGCATGGCAAGGCACGGCCCTTAAGGCCCTTCAAAATCCTTAGCACCAAGCCCATGATGCTCTTAATCCGGCCCTGGTCCTCCTCCACCGCCGCTTCCACCTACACCGCCCATAGGTGTGTGCAGCCTATTGCATTAAGGTGTGCACCCCAAAGTTGAAATACACATGCATGTGTTTGCCAGCAGGGAGAGTAATGTATCGGGGCCATGTACCTGTAGGCAAAGAGAAATAGAGCAGAGCAGGTCCGAGGGAGATCTTTCCCATCTCCTCACTGGCAATGCTATGTGCCCTAGGTGATTAGGGTGTGCCCAGGCACACCTGGCACACCCTGTGCGCATGCCTATGTCACCGCCACATCCACCACCACCTCAACCTCCCTCCTACTCCATATGGGCCTCGTCCTTCAGAGATGAAGAAGAACATTGTTTTATTTTTCTGTTTTTTTTTGTTGTTTTAAGTTATTTCCCTATCCACATTTGTTTGCAGAGCACTTGCCATGCTCTTAATTACGTTTTGCTGCCATTTGCAGCACTCTAGCCCTTTCCTTTGGTGTTTTAGAGCCATTTTAGTGCCTTAAAGTTCGGGTCCCCATTGACTTCAATGGGGTTCGGTGTCCGGGAAAAGTTCGGTAAAAGTCCGGGACACGGACCCGGATTTTTTTTTAAAGTTCGGCCGAACCCGTCGAACACGGACATCTAGGTGTCCGCTCAACCCTACTTATTTCTTATTTATCTATATTATTTATAGATTTATATATACACATCTATTTACGCTTGCACTATAACACTTTACAGTGTTTATTTAACATGTTTTACTCTGTAGCACATGTCACTTTCTGTAGCAATTTATACACTGACCGTTGATGTATTAACCATTTATTTATGATTAGGTGTACATATTTATCCATTTAGCACCTTACTACTTGTGTCTTTCACATACTTTATACAGCATATATATCTTTGTTTACATATATGTTATAACATAATGTATTATTTATCTATTTACTGTGAAATTACTGGTTTGAAGTTATAACTTCTAACTTCAGTAATTTGTCAGTTAAGCCACCTGCTTGAGTACAGTTTTTTTTTTTTAAATATAGTAAATTACCTTAAAAACGATATATAATAATTATTTGTATATTACTTGCTTATGGTAATTAACCACTTGCCACCCAGGCCAATTCTGAAACTTCTCTCCTACATGTAAAAATCATAATTTGCTAGCAAATTACTCAGAACCCCCAAACATTACATATATATATATTTTAGCAGAGACCCTAGGGAATAAAATGCTGGTCATTGCAACTTTTAATGTGACACAGTATTTGCGCAGCAATTTTTCAAACGCATATTTAAAAAAAAAAAAAACTGATTCATGAATAAAAAAATAAATAAAAAAACACTAAAGTTAGACCGATTTTTCTGTATAATGTGAAAGATGATGTAACGCTGAGTAAATAGATACCTAATATGTCATGCTTTAACTATGCACATACTTGTGGAATGGCACCAAACTTCAGTACTTAAAAATTTCCATAGGCGACGCTTTAAAACATTTTACAGGTTACATGTTTAGAGTTACATAGGAGGTCTAGTGCTAGAATTATTGCTCTCTCTCTCTTTCTCTCTCTCTCTTGTTTGACATAGTAAACTATGAAAACTAATGAAGTTGGTATATATAATCCATTTAATCAGAGAATGGTTCAGGTTCCATTCTTTTATTATATAGATTGTATATGACACTTTCATTAGTTCTCTCAGTTTACTAATTTAACCAACATAAGGACTTGTTTTAATAAAACCAGGACTGTTGGTAGCTATATAGAGCACAGTGTAATTTTTATTTTTTATTTCTGCATTCTGTAACAGCCATGTACTTGAACAGTGAAATCTCAACATTTACAGGGCTGTTACAGAATGCAGGAAAAAAAATAAAAATCTGCTGTCCAATAGATTCCTTTCACCAGACGCTTATTTGTCTGGGGGAATCTGATTGACTGCCTGTGTCCTGACGCGCGGGTTTTTAAGTTTAAGCCGAATGGGTGAAGATGAAATTTTTAATCTCACAACGCTCGGCTACGCTGTGGGGGTTATTCACTAAATGGTGATGTGGGCTTTTTTTAAAATAAATAATGTGGGGGTTGTATCTGGCTCTGATACTAGTCAGTGCCTCACCAGCCACTCAACTCACCGCACGTCCCTGAATTCTATCAGTCAGCTGATTACCTGAAAGCAATGCTTTCCCTTTGCATCTAATAGCTTATGTCAACAGTCATTTTAAAGCTAATTTACCCTGCCTCATGTGGCTAGCTAACAAGTCCCTACAAATAATATAATACCAAAAGGGGATGAAGAGACTTACAAAATTGTATAAAACATTATTTTAAAGCAAACACTCAATGACAGCTCACAAATATGCTCTAATTGGGAATTTATTTTACTTTAATTTCAGTAACTAAACACTGTGTAGTTGATCCATTCTACTTTCCAGAAGATAGACACTGGGTCTCCTCAGTTCCGATAAAGAAAAATACATGAAGACATTCAAAGTAAATTTAAATTTTCCCGTTATCCTTCAAGTGAAATGGAGCAATTGAAGGATAACGGGGATATCACTTTCACAAGGCTCACACAGGCATTTCCTTTACATAATTGGGATTTATATAGGTTGGAATTTACCCACAGTTATTTTACTATGGATTACACTCTGCACTAGACCTGCCCCCCAGATGTCCCCTCGACTTGGATGGGTCTTTTTGCCACAGACCCAGGTGAGGCTTGTGTCTGCCGCCCCTTCACCCCTCTTTTTAGATGCTGATTTTTAGATCTCTTTGCATTATACTCTTGAAGAAGCGGACAGGGTTCCGCGAAACGTGTGGCTGGGCGTTTACATGTTTCGGAGCATGTGCGGCTCCTTCGTCAGACCTCCACCCGCTCGAGGTGAATGACTACTTATATGGGTGGCTCAAATCATTGATGCGAGGAACAGGTGCAGTATGGCAAGAATGGGGCTAATAGAAAGTCAACATAATAGTCATGTGCACCCCCTGAAGACTTGTAAATAAGTGCTGCAAATTTACGCTGGCTGTAAAAACTAAAATAATACAAATAATGCCTAAAACCAGAAATAATTTAACAGGGATGGAAGAGAAATCAAATCAATAAGAATAAAAAATTAAAATTAAAATAAAAATAAAAACAAAAATAAAAGTAAAGATAAGAAGAAATATAAAAATAAAATGTAAAAAAAATAAAAATAAGAATAAAAATAAGAAAAATAAAATAAAAAATATGTAAGTGAAAATGATCAGAAAAAACCAAGGAGATTGTCTACAATAGAGTATTAATTTCTAATTCCTCGTTTATGCCCCCAGGTGACAAAACATCGAGGGCATAAATCCAGTAGGTCTCTCTGCGACATAAACGCACAAACCTCTTTGCTTCAGAAAAGGTGGGGGGAATAGACTTAATAACCCACACCTTGAGGCCAGAACTGGATTTATTATGGTGTTTAGTTAAATGTCTAGGAACACTGTGATTATCTTTGCCGGCCTTAATTGCGCGGCGATGTTCTCCAAAACGTTTCCTCAACGGCCGTATGGTGCAGCCTACATAATATAGGCCACAGGGGCAGGATAGGCAATATACCACGTGTTCTGTAGAGAAAGTGTAAAATTCCTTTATAGGGTGAGTCTTACCCTTTACAGAAAACTCTTTTTGTCCATGATGGACAAAACTGCAGGTGAGGCACAGAGGTTTTTTACACTAATACATTAATACATCCCAATGATGGAGAAGAATTTTAATGCGGGGGATATATGTTTTCTGGTTCAAAGCTTACTCGGGGCTATCTGACTCTTAATATTTGGTGCTTTTCTGTATGAAAATCTATCTGGTATGGTATTTTCCAAATGGGGGTCCTGTTTTAGTATTGACCAATGTTTACGCATGTTCCATGATATGTTTTATGTGTTTGTATTGACTATGGAACTGGGTGGTGAAGCGTATAATATACAAACACATGGAACATATCATGCGTAAACATTGGTCAATACTAAAACAGGACCCCCATTTGGAAAATACTATATCCACTCAACCTAGATTTTCATACAGAAAAGCACCAAATGTTAAGAGTTAGATAGCCCCGAGTAAGCTTCGAACCAGAAAACATATATCCCCCTTATTAAAATTCTTCTGGAATTAGAAATTAATACTCTATTGTAGACAATCTCCTTGGTTTTTCTGATCATTTTCACTTTTTTTATTTTATGTTTCTTATTTTTATTCTTATTCTTATTTTTATTTTTGTTTTAAATTTTATTTTTTTTTTATATTTATATTTATTTTTACTTTTACTTTTATTTTTATTTTTATTTTTATTTTTATTTCTTTTTCTTTTTTATTTCTATTCTTATTGATTTGATTTTTCTCCCATCCCTGTTCATTTATTTAATCTTTACTGGTTTTAGGCATTTTTTGTATTATTTTATAGTTTTTACAGCCAGCGTAAGTTTGCAGCACTTGTGCATTATTTACAAGTCTCCAGAGGGTGCACATGACTATTATGTTGACTTTCTATTAGCCCCGTTCTTGCCGTACTGCACCCGTACCTCACATCAATGATTTGAGCCACCCATATAAGTATTCATTCACCTCGAGCGAATGGAGGTCTGACGAAGGAGCAGCGCATGCTCCGAAACATGTAACCGCCCATCCACCCGCGTCACAGGATACCGGCCGCTCGCGTCCCTGCTCTGTTGCTAGGAGCCGCACACAGCTCAGAGGATGCCCACACAGGCAGCGGAGCTCCGGATGTCCGCGCCATAGTGCAGTGGCCCTGAAGATACCGGACGAATCTTGGACTATTACAGCTCTGTGTTGCACATGTCTCATCTTGCGTATTGTGAGTGCTTTTAACCCTTTATTTTAATAAACTCTTGAGTTACCGCACTTGGAGGTGCCTTGCCTTTCTTTTTTCTCATTACCTTTAGAGCAGCTTCTCCTCTCAAGTGCTGCCCTGGTGCAGCGACCCATATACTGCCTACCTAGATCCACTGAAGCGCCCATACACCATCCACTTTGTATTTTGGTAAAGTGGTTGGCCTCACCTAAAGTCCCATGACCTCCTTAATATTTTTTTGTATAAATACATGCAGTGATCAGTTAAGACGAAAATAAAATTAGAATAAAAATAAAACATGTAAAAATAGTCCACAGTAGTGTAGTTTATAATAACTGTGAAAAATATCCGAGGCACCAGTGTTCTTCTTTAATCAAAAATACTCAATCCTTCTCCCTATGTAGGTGTTTCAATATAATAAATCCATGTTTTTCCACAAACGTGCTGCCCCCTTCAATTTATTTCTCACTAGTGATGAGCCGAACACCCCCGGTTCGGTTCGCACCAGAACACCGCGAACAGAGGAAAGGTTTGTTCGAACAAACAAACCCCACTGAAGTCTATGGGACTTGAACCTTGAAAATCAAATGACCTCATTTTGAAGGCTTAAATGCAAGTTATTGCCCCAAGAAAGTGTATGGGGATCCAGGTCCTGACCTCGGGGACATGTAGCAATGAAAAAATATTTTTTAAAAACGATTGATTTACTGATTTTAATGAGGCTTAAAGTGAAACTATAAAAATAAAAAATTCCTTCAAATATTGTGCCTGGGGGGTCCCCTGAATGTGCCTGTAAAGTAGTGCATCTCTACGATGTACAGTCAGGTCCATAAATATTGGAACATTGAAACAATTCTTTTTGGCTCTATAATGGATTCGAAATGAAATAAACAAGATGTGCTTTAACTGTAGACTTTCAGCTTTAATTTGAGGGTATTTACATCCAAATCAGGTGAAAGGTGTATGAATTACAACAGTTTGTATATGTGCCTCCCACTTTTTAAGGGACCAAAAGTAATGGGACAATTGGCTGCTCAGCTGTTCCATGGCCAGGTGTGTGTTATTCCCTCATTATCCCATTTACAAGGAGCAGATAAAAAGTCCAGAGTTCATTTCAAGTGTGCTATTTGCAATCTGTTGCTGTCAACTCTCAATATGAGATCCAAAGAGCTGTAACTATCAGTGAAGAAAGCCATCATTAGGCTGAAAAAACCAAACAAACCCATCAGAGAGATAGCAAAAACATTAGGTGTGGCCAAATCAACAGTTTGGAACATCCTTAAAAAGAAAGAATGCACCGGTGATCTCAGCAACACCAAAGGACCCGGAAGACCCCGGAAAACAACTGTGGTGGATGACCGAAGAATTCTTTCCCTGGTGAAGAAAGCACCCTTCACAACAGTTGGCCAGATCAAGAACACTTGCAGTTAAAGCACATCTTGTCTGTTTCATTTATGTAGTGTGGGGCATGTACTTGTCTTTAGTCCAAACATGGCAGAGATAATTTGAATGGCCAAAGCATGAGGTCAGGGTGCATGCTTTGGCCAATCACATAATGCACTGCTCGCGCGCGTGCAGTGCATTATGGGAAGCTCGAATTTTCCGCAAAGAAGCACATTTGTTCGTCTTTCGATGAACGAGCGATGTTCGAGTCGAACTTAGCCTCAATTCGAACTCGAAGCCCATCCCTATTTCCCACCTTCAGCAATGCGACCTTGCAATTAAGCTTGGTCAGAATACACCTTTTAGCCTCTCCTGGGCTCAAGCAGAATAAGTTGCCTATAAGCTGTCAATGATTGCTCTTTTTACGTCCCCCCATTCCACTTGTTAGGCCCCGTTCACACAGGGGCGATCCGACTTCGGGGGGCGACCTCCGAGGTCGCGGTGCGAGCCGCGCGCCGCGACCTCGGAGCGGCCGCCACGGACTTCATAACATTGAAGTCTATGGCGGTCGCCTCCGGGTCGCCCCAAAGAAGCTCCAGACCCTTTTTCTAAGTCGGAGCGACTTGTGTCGCTCCTATTAGAACGGGTCCGCAGCTTCCCTATGGAAGGCGACCTACGGCGACCTGTGAGGCGACCAGGTCACCTCACAGGTCGCCTTAGTGTGAACGGGGACTTAATATCCAGGTACCATAAGTGAAAAAAATGCAAAAGTGCTTATACCTTTTAAAAACAATCTCTTTAAAAAAAAACAAATGCTAGGTACTCACAAATAACTGGTACTTCCGGCGCACCAGTCTATACATGTATAAGACTCCTCACTGATGGTTTTGTTTGTATGCATAAGCCACTAGCACACTCTCCAGGCTCCTGACTCCAGAGAGCTGCCGGGTGTCGTCACTGTCTTTGCCCCTCCCCTACGCGTATCGACACAGGGTCAGGTGTCTTCCTCAGGTGGATTCTATTGGACAGTGGGCTAGCATGCTTCCTAAGCAGAAGCCATTTTCTTTTAGCTACAGGGCACCGACATTTTGCAATAGTTTGTGCTCTGCTGCATTCCCATACCCTCTACAGTTTACATTCCCATACTCAAACTACAGTTTACAATGTTGCTAATTAGTTATACATTTTTAAAGGACATACAAAATCACACAAAATGCAAAATGCATGAAAATGCATGAAAACGGATCAAAAATGTGGGTTTAAAAATGCAAAACGCACAGCAAAACATGCCTGAAATATGCATCAACTGCAGCCACATAGTGAACCTAAACTTATGTATTATTCATATGTTTCCTAATTATTCTTGTTTAGTGAAATCATTTTGCAGAAGCTTTATACTACAAGCTTTGTCTTAAAAAAAATCTCTCATTGTTTCAGTTAGAGGTACATATTTTTGTCATAAACAGAATCCTTTTTATAATGTAATAAAAACTAAAGTGACCAGCGCTATGGAATATGCAGTGAGTGTAGGTTGAAAGATCACGGTGTAAGCTGCCAACAACCAAACCCAAAAGGGTTAAAGAATGAAATGTGTGCAAGCGGGGTTGTGAACTGCGCTACTGTGTTTAAAAGCATAAATATATTTGGTGAGTAAATGTCATAAATAGTGGTATAAAAATCATAAGGAATATATACAAAATATATATATAAAATAAAAAGTGCTGAATGTGCTGTTTTTTAATAAGGTATAACTTTTAAAGTGCACATGTGACTCATGGTTTTTCAAAAAACAATTTTAGTGAGAGTACATACTCTCTGCCTTTAAATTTGCAAATAACAAAGTGCAGAGTGCTGATGCAAAAAAAGGACACAAAACTAAAGACAAGACGGTGATTTTTTATTTTTCATTAAAGGAGTGACCTGTTTAAAAGACAGGTTTAAAGTGATTGTGCACAATAAAGAAATCTTAAACCCTCTGTGCTTTGGTGAACAAAAGTGAAAAGATAGATTTTAAAGCCATTCAATGCAAGCAATTTGCGGGTAAATCAGAAGAAATCTGGGTTGCAGATACCTGTCATAATGTCATAGGTCATAATGTGTTGTGACTTAATTTCAGTACCTGAACATTTTGAAAGTGCTTCATTCCAGTTCCCAGAAGAAAGACATTGGACTCTATCAGTTCCATTAAGGAAAAATCCATCAAGACATTCAAAGTGGCAGACGGAATCAAAACGGAAATCTCCCCTCGGATGGACACAGTTCATACGCATTGGTGGTTCAATTAGCAAATGTGGACACTGTATGGCTGGAAGAGTACAGATAGAGTTTGATTGTCAGTTCATTAGCTACATTTTGTTTGAAATTCAGTGGAATGGCTCTTTGAGTTGTAAATAAGATAGGAGTGAAATATGTATTTATTCTTTGGTTAAAAAATGAGTTAAATAAATTGCTTCTTAATGCATTTACTTATTACTAATGTCATCTTATTGTGCAGCAAACATACAGTATATGGCCTCATGCATAATGGACGTTATCAAAATGCCAGTAAAAAGCTGTAGCTGTAGAAGGAGTTTTTTTAGCTTTTTTGCAGTAGCATTTTTCAGCGGTTTTTTTAGCATTTTTCAGCTGTAGCTTTGTAAAAATGTCCAGTATGCACGAGGCCTTAAGCTTAATCGAATTGTTGCCATGTTCTTAAGTACAGTGCTGTGTACACGCTGTCAACCATTTTTTGAGTTGTATTCTTTTCTCAATGCACAGTAACTTACAGGGAATAAATAATATTTTCAGTGTTTATTAAGACATACTTAAGAACAAGATCAGCTTGCAAAGCAAAAATTAAGTTTGTAATTGAAATTGTACATGAAACCAACGTATTTGCTCATTACAAATGCAGCTATGACTTCTACTTTATATTGCTGCACAATGGCTATGCCTTCTGCTCCTTTCCCTACTGCAATTCTATCAGGAACATGCAGTCAGGGGAGGCATGGGCAGCTTTGAGCCTTGGACCAATAGTAAAGTAATGCATACTAGCTCATTATGCCTTTGTCTTTCAGGTTTTTTTTTTTTTTTCTCTGAGGTTTCCAACCTCTTTAATATGTCATATTTTCTCCTGCTCCTTTTCCCAAAAAAAAAACTCCCTGGTACCCTTTATCTCTAAACAATTTTGTTAGCCTTTCTGACTGGACTTCATATTCATCAATATGCGTAAAATTCCTCCTTGTTCTAATATATTGTCGCCTGGATATGTATAACACCCGGGGCTTATAATGGCGGCTATTTAGTGGGATATAGGAGTTTCTGTCTGTACTTTTAAAATAAGTCTTTGTTTGTATAGTCTGGTTAATAATGTTAACCTCCAAGTCTAGGAAGTTTATATGATGCTTACTAATCTCCTATGTTACGCTGATATTTTGATTGTTAATATTCATACCTGATAAGAGTGTTTCTTGTCAGGGCCGCTGATAGGTCAGTACAACCAGCTCTGTTGTACCGGGCCCGGTCCTATCAGCAACACTGTGGGGCCTGGGCAGCATTACAGTTTATTGCTGCATTAAATAAAAAAATTAAAAAAATTTGGCTTGCTAAATTTTTACCCCGCTCCTACTTGTTTACAGAGCGGGGTTATACCATTTTCCTGGGCCCCATTAGGTCAACAGAGGGGCCCAGGTGCGCACAGAAAAGGGACTATTTCTTCATTTTCGGGGTGCATGTACACCATGCTGCCCTGCTACTCCCTGCAGTCCCGGCCGGTGGAGTGATTCTCTGATTCTCCGTCCAGTGCCCGCCTCAAGTTCTTACTTGCTGAGATGTGAGGAGGCTGACTGGAAGCATCTGAAGTTCGTGGCTACTCTGGACACAGTGAGTGAATAATAGAGCACAGAATCCTCACTGTGTCCTATTGTGTATCTCCCAGCACAGCAGGTTATCATTAGCATTACAAAAATCATCAAGGGCAGCAGAGAAAGCTTGTGCTCTAACAAGGCTCTGTGTCACATGGCTGCTGAGGGTGCTGACTTTGTTATGGCTGTGCTGGGTTACAGTCTTTAACACTAATGGCGCTTTTCCACTGCATGGTACAGCTCGGTTTGGCTCAGCCATAAGTTAACACAGTCAGCAAGCAGCCATGTGACATAGAACCATGATAGAGCACAAGCTTACTGTGCTGCCTGTGATGATTTTTGTAATGTTAATGATCATAAGACAGTGAGATGCTTCATTACACTTCAGTTTGGAGAGCAGTAAACGTGCAGTGGAGCTGCATTTTTACCACCCCAAACCAATCCCCTTTAACCACTTCCTGTCCAGCGACGTATCAATACGTCACTAGATTGCAAAGGTAATGTTTGGGTTATCACTGCAGCAATGATGGAGATATCATTTTTTAGCCCCAGAAATTCTGCACAAAGTAAATGTAATCCTAGTGGCTAAGAAGCACCTGGATTACTTTTACAGGCAGTGAAAGGGGGGTCCCACCCCTGCCTTTAAGATGCAACTAGTAGCATTCGGGTTCCTGTGACACAGTGAGAGGGATGAATGTCGTTCCACCCACTGTGTGATGTCAGAAACCCGAAGCGACAAGGATTTCCGGTTTCAGTCTGACGTAAACAAGCCATTACCAGCTTGAACAAGCATCTGATCAAACCCATCTTGGTTTATTCGGATGCTTTGGAGGCCAGAGGACACATATGGGGTAATCTCTCAAAAAAGAGGACCTGTTATGGCCCTTGCTATCACAACGGATGATTTTTATTCCTTGTAAAAGAAAAAACAGAAAGAAAAAAAAAATTTAAGATACAGAGTGATTTTTTTACATTTCTAATAAAATACAATTAAAAAGAATTTTAAACTGCCCCTGCTCTTTGGTGCTTAGGTGCAATTGCAAACGCACACGTTGGCCCTGCACGCATGTGTAAACAGCAACAAACCTGCATTTTGGTTTCCAGATGGGGTCAGGGGCGGGGACAGGGGTGGGGTCAAGGGCGTTGACAGCAGCCCTGTTTCTAGTGCATCCTCATCTCCTTTTCTTATAATCAGCAAATCATCTATAAAGCGTCTGTATAATATTATCTTTGGGTCATGATTTATTAATATTGTTTTTTCCTCCAATTTCACCATATACAGGTTGGCTACGCTGGCCCCACCAAACAATATAAGAAAGAACTAGAAAAATTGATAAATTATGAGGCAAGGAAAATATATTGAATAAATATGAGGAAAAGTACTTAATGCCGTCAGCATGCAGAATACCTGTAATATATTATGTCCCGAAAATCCACAAAGATAGTAATAATCCCCCAGGAAGACACATTGTGAGTGGAATGTGAGAAAAGGGGAGCTTTTAGCCCCCTTTTCTTATGGGATGGCGGGAGGGAAGCAATTCGATTTAACTATGGATGGAGGCTAGTTAAATGTGGGTAGTAATATATCTGCCCTGTGTCTTGAGGTGCTCCACGCCAAGTCCTTGGTTACCGACGCGGCGGAGGAACTGGAGTGTCCAGAGGAACTCTCTACTTGGCGTGGAGCCAGTGTAAGCGTCCGAAGGATGTCCACAACTCCGATTTAACGTTGGAACATGATCTTATGCGATAATCTGCTTATTAAGTGAGTGCAGTGTACGGGATGTTTTAATAAATTGTGTGGAAATGGTATCACACTAGTGGAGCTTTTTTTCTTTACATACATGGGAGATATACTATCCGAAGCGGTGTCTGTGGCGGTCTGGTGGAGATTTGCTTTCTAATATCTATGAGCTGTGTGCCTGATCCACGAGAGTGGGGGGCATGAACATTTGGTGAGTGTTCCATCCACTGTGGTAGTGGAGAGTGGGGTGTTCCCCCTAATGTCACTGATTTTTATTACTCCTTGAAGATTTTCTACATTTACATTTATTTAGAGTTCATGGACTTTATGGACTAGTGTTTGTGCTGAGAATAACCATAAGGGTCACTTTGCATGAATTTATTGTATGTATAGGTCTTGGCCTGTTTACCAGGTTTACAAACAACTGTGTGGTGGTGAGGGGTTCCCACCATCCTTGCACTACTGTCATTTGTGACATATATGTTTTCTATATGTATATCAAATTTCATTTTTTTTATTTGCATTATTTAAGTAGCAGCATTCATTTTCCCACCTGACTCCTAAGCGCATAGGGTAATTCTCTTTATTTCTACTTATAACGAACTATTGTGAGTATCATTTCCAGAAAAGGAAACTGTTCTGTCAGATGGAAAAAAAAAGAAGAATAGGAAACAAGTAATGTATTCTTCCCATTTTATATATTTTTTTATATATTTTCTTCAATAATACATGTTTTATTGTAAAGTAACAATATTAACCCATCTATTGTATTACGGAATTATTAATAGGAAGGGTGAATCGGTAAACACTGTGCTGTAAGATGGTTTCGTAGTAAGCTTAACCACTTGCTGACAGCTGCACGACTATTTACTGCGGCGTTCAGCCCCTCACAGGCAGAGCGACGTAGTACTACGTTGCTAGCCTGTGAGGGTCTAGGGAGCGAGCGCGCGCCCCCGGAGGTGCGCTCCCGCTCCCGAGTGGTCACGGATCCCCCCGCGCGTGTGACCGGCGGACCCGATGTCCGCCGGTCACTCGGCGATCGTCGGGGCAGATGGAGAAAGGCAGGCGGCTAATGTAAACAAGCCGCCTGTCATTCTCCCCTGTGTATGAATGGTGATCATACGGTTCTACTATGTAGGACCGTTGATCACTGTTCATACACCTCAAGCCACAGCCAATCACAGTTAGAATCACGCCCCTAGGGACACACATAACCCCTCCCTCTCAAAAAAAGTTAACCCCTTCACTGCCAGTGTAATTTTACAGTAACAGTGCATATGTATAGCACTGATTACTGTAGAAATGTCACTGGTAACCCCAAAAGTGTCAAAAATGTCAGTCAAGGGTCCAATCTGTCCGCTGCAATGTCGCAGTACTGCAAAAAAAATCGCAGATCGCCGCCATTACACGTTAAAAAAAAAACAACAAAAATGACAAAAATCTTTCCCTTTGTCAGTAAACGCGATAACTTTTGCGCAAACCAATCAAAATAAGCTTTTTGCGATTTTTTTTTACCAAACATATGTAGCATAAAACAAATTGGCCAAAAATGTTAAAAAATTTTGATTTTTAAATTTTTTTGGGGGAATTTCATATAAAAAAATTTGAAAAATATTGTTATTTTTGCAAAATTAATGCTCTTTTTTTGTTTATAGCGCATGATCAAAAAATGGCACAGGTGATCAAATACCACCAAAAGAAAGCTCTGTTTGTGGGCAAAAAAGGACGTCAAATTCGTTTGGGTACAGTGTCGCACGACCGCGCAATTGTCCGTTAAAGTCACAAAGTGCCGAATCGCAAAATAGGCCCTGGTCAGGAAGGGGGTAAAATCTTCCGGGGTTTAAGTGGTTAAGCCGAGTAGCTGTTTCTGTTTTTAAAGATTGTAACACAAGGAGTATCACAGCTGATTGTCTAATGAGCACCATTGTAAACTGTAGTTCAAGGAGGGTATGGGAGTGCAGCAAAGCACAACTATTGGAAAATGGCGGTGCCCTGTAGCTACAAGAAAATTGTGTCCGCTTTGGTTTATATAAAGCATGCTAGTCCACTGTCCAATAGAATCCCCTGAGGAAGACACGTGACCCTGTGTCGACACACGTAGGGGAGGGTCAAAGACAGTGACGACACCCAGCAGCTCTGTGGAGTCAGGAGCCTGGAGTGTGTGCTAGTGGCTTATGCATACAAACGAGACCATCAGTGAGGAGTCCTATACGTGTATAGACTTCCGGTGATCAAATGGTTAAAGGGTTTTTTTTTTTAGTGCAGAAAAGACCTTAGATGTCATGTAAATACAATGCGAAAATTAGCCACTTGATAACTTCCTATGATACTTAGCGGTTAATTTCCATTTAAAAGCAATAACTTACATTTGATAAGCACAGGATATAGCCTATTTACATTAGTTTGTATGCATTTTCACCGGGAAAAAGGCTATGTAAAATTATTTATGAATCAACCCTAAAGTATCAATTTCCAAAAAGAAATATATACAGAGAAGCAAAAAGTAACCATAAAGGTCAGGGTCATCGCTAGCTGCAGGAACCCAGGGCATATGCCAGGGACAGGGCATATGCCTTGTATCTCCCATGACAATGCCATTTTCCTGTACCCTTTAACTCACAGCACAGACTTCAGATTGTAGCAGAAACTCAGAGCCTCCTCAGCTTTAGTGTGTCATGTGACAAAGTCAAGAAGAAACCAGGGAAGGACTTCTGGGGAGAGAATCTTTGCAAGAGGGTGTTTTATAGAGGGGGAGCATTATACTGGGGCAGGGGTGATTTTTGCTAGGGGGGTATCTGTTGGGGAGGAGATCATTGCTGGGGGGGGGGTAAGATCCTGTTTTGTGTGAGGGGGGAAGAGGGGGCCTTGACTGTTTGGCCAACTGGATTATCAATATTCCTATACATTTTAGGGATATGATAGTAGTATAAAACAGATGGATGTAATATGTTGAGAAGTTGATTCTCTTGTTTACTGAGAATTTTTGAAGCTAGGGTTCTGTCCACCTTCATAAGTTTATGTATACAGTGTTTTGCTGCGCTTGCTTTGAAGAACAATATTAATAAAATACTTATGATAACAGCTAGCACAATAAGTTGTTAAATGGCAACTAATAGACAAGAAAGCAAAATAAGTGTGCAGCGCTAAATTGAAAATATCCAAATGAATATGGACTAAAATAACAGAGATCCAAAGTCAATACTGTAGTGCATATGGATATAATCACATGCAGAAGAAAGGATCCCCTGGAACATGAGTAGGAAACAGTCACCAGTGGTAAATCCATTGAATAAACAGTCCAATAGGTAGATGGTAGCTGATAGCCAGTGTGTAAAACTGCAGGGGGAGCCTTCACCAACGCCCAAATGTGCAGCAGCTTACCAGAAGGTGTAGATCGCCATGACAGAGATCCACAATAGCTCAGAGATTCTTCCAGTGTTTACTCTGGCTGAGGTCAGGCTCTGCTATACATACCAGTACCCACCACACAAGGGGATTATCTTCATGGGACCCACGCTGTGCTGCACTTATCTGGTTTTAACTGTTCCTTCCTGTCATTTTTTGCATCTACCATTAACTGGCGGTGATTATTTCTGCTATCGAGGCCTGCAAGGGGTATACCTTTGAGCACATACGGCCTATCCATCTGGATGGGGATTACGCCCAATGAGTGGAGTGGAGACCATTTGAGCTGTTGGGAATCATGCCCAGTGATATTGGATGAGATCTGAGCTATTGTGGATCTCTGTCATGGGGATCTACACCTTCTGGTAAGCTGCTGCACATTTGGGTTTTGGTGAAGGCTCCCTCTGCAGTGTTACACACTGGCTATCAGCTACCATCCACCTATTGGACTGTTTATTTAAGGGATTCACCACTGGTGACTGTTTTCTACTCATGTTCCAGGGGATCCTTTCTTCTGCATGTGATTATATCCATATGCACTACAGTATTGACATTGTATCTCTGTTATTTTAGTCCATATTAATTTGGATATTTTCAACTTAGCGCTGCACAGTTCTTTTGCTTTCTTCGTAAGTTTAGGTTTCACTAAGGAGGAGATAACTTTCTGCTATATAGTCTTTCTAGTTTGTGCCACAATGCCTTCTCCATTACTGTTCTTAAAGCGGAGTTCCACCCTAAAATTAAACTTACCTCCATCTTCATGCCCGGGGTCACCTGAAAAACAAATGGATAATCGCAATTTTTTTTTTAACTTACCTGGTTTAGAAGAAAATATACTCACCTTACTTCCTCTTCCTCCCCTCGGCGGCCACGGCGATTTGTCACTTCCTGGCTTGCAATTATTCCTGGGAGCTGAACGTCATCGCTCCCAGGAATCAATGCGCCTGCTCCCGGCCCCAACGTCAGTTCCGGTGCAGGTGCCGTCATACCTTGCTAAACAGCTTCTGGGCATGCCCAGAAGCTGTGCAGGGATGACGCTGAGGCACCGGAAGTGACGGCGGGGCTGGCGCAGTGCAACGTGGGACTGCATAAGACGAAAGAGGGCGCAGAAGAGGATCGCGCTGGCTTCAAGCTGCCCACACCTGAGATGGCAGTGCTGGACAATACATTTTCAAGGTAAGTATTTCTTCTAAAAGGTAAGTGCAACCCGGGACAGATCAGAGGCTAGTCATTGTGGAATGCACTAGCCCTGACTGTCCCGGGGGTATTTTTATTAAAAAAAGTATTCCCAGGGTGGAACTCCGCTTTAATTATTAGGTTAGTATTTTCTCTTAATGTCTTAAGTTTTACAGAATTGGATAGGTTGCTGGGAATTAAAAATCTGTTGTGGAAGTTATGAGTTATTGCACTTTTTCATCAAATCATAAAGCGCCTTTTCACAAGAAACTATGATGAATGGTCTCTTGTTGTGAGTCAGATAGAAGGCTAACAAAGGTTTAAATTTGGAATGTTCTATATTAGACTTAAAGCAAAACTCAAAAATGTACATATTGCCCTGCAACAGAAAGTATATCCATAATAAAAGAGACCTCATTCTGTGTTTACTGTGAAGAGGTAGAAGTGAATAAGGGTAAGGAAGATAATACTGGTTTTTGTTTTGCAAAGTGACATTTTAAAATAAAGTTTCTAAATAATGTAAAACTTGGTATAGATTAAAAATCGCTTCACATTTTTATAGTATATGCTACTGTATCTTTTGGTCTCTTGTCTGCCCACTCTCACTACCATTATACACACTTAAGAGTGTGGAGGATCGATTAAAAATGGCGCAGAAGTTGAATTTTCTTCTGAAGTAATCCTAACAGGGATATCAGATGGTCTTAATAAAGAGTTAGGAACACAAATTTGTTTATTATATTAAAGGTATTCGTGGTCTATCGATAAAAAAGGTTGCAGCGCTGTAATAAGTGATGATTAAATCACAAACTAAGTGTGTCATAACAAATCATGATAAAAGCAATCAATCAAATGAAACATAATAAAGTCCAAGTGGTTAAGTAACACAGTGGCAAATAGCAAAAAATGGCCCGGCCATGAAAGAAGGTAAATCTTCTGGAGGTCAATGGGTGGTTAATAGTAAAAAAAAAAAAAAAAAAAAAAAAAAACACTTGGTTGAACACAATAGGCCTGTTTAAATACTGCATATAAAGAAGTTGCTAGTTTTTGGAGGATCCACAAATGGTTGTGTCTTTTATGGGAAAAGGGATGTTTTTTCCCATAAAGTAATTTGTCAATTGTAACACCAAGTATGTTGTTTATGTTTCTAACTTGCACATAATGGCAGATCCAGTTTAATCTATATATCTATAAAAGTTTTCTTTTTTTTATCTCAGGAGGAAATCTCTCATATATACTGTATATACTGCAGTGTAGAAGAGCATTGTTTGGCTGTATATAAATAACTGTAATATGATGTAACTATTTAATTGTGATAGATACAGTGCCTTGCAAAAGTATTCGGCCACCTTGAACTTTTCGACCTTTTGCCACATTTCAGGCTTCAAACATAAAGATATAAAACTGTAATTTTTTGTGAAGAATCAACAGCAAGTGGGACACAATCATGAAGTGGAACGAAATTTATTGGATATTTCAAACTTTTTTAACAAATAAAAAACTGAAAAATTGGGCGTGCAAAATTATTCAGCCCCCTTAACTTAATACTTTGTAGCGCCACCTTTTGCTGCGATTACAGCTTTAAGTCGCTTGGGGTATGTCTCTATCAGTTTTGCACATCGAAAGACTGAAATTTTTGCCCATTCCTCCTTGCAAAACAGCTCGAGCTCAGTGAGGTTGGATGGAGAGCATTTCTGAACAGCAGTTTTCAGTTCTTTCCACATATTCTCGATGGGATTCAGGTCTGGACTTTGACTTGGCCATTCTAACACCTGGAAATGAGGGTGATGAGCTGTGTTGCTTTTACGCAAAACATAACGTTTTGCATTGTTGCCAAAAAGTTTGATTTTGGTTTCATCTGACCAGAGCACCTTCTTCCACATGTTTGGTGTGTCTCCCAGGTGGCTTGTAGCAAACTTTAAATTACACTTTTTATGGATATCTTTAAGAAATGGCTTTCTTCTTGCCTCTTCCATAAAGGCCAGATTTGTGCAGTATACGACTGATTGTTGTCCTATGGACAGAGTCTCCCACCTCAGTTGTAGATCTCTGCAGTTCATCCAGAGTGATCATGGGCCTCTCGGCTGCATCTCTGATCAGTCTTCTCCTTGTATGAGCTGAAAGTTTAGAGGGACAGCCAGGTCTTCGTAGATTTGTAGTGGTCTGATACTCCTTCTATTTCAATATTATCGCTTGCACAGTGCTCCTTCGGATGTTTAAAGCTTGGGAAATCTTTTTGTATCCAAATCCGGCTTTAAACTTCTCCACAACAGTATCTCAGACCTGCCGGGTGTGTTCCTTGTTCTTCATGATGCTCTCTGCGATTTAAACGGACCTCTGAGACTATCACAGTGCAGGTGCATTTATACGGAGACTTGATTACACACAGGTGGATTCTATTTATCATCATTAGTCATTTAGGTCAACATTTGATCATTCAGAGATCCTCACTGATCTTCTGGAGAGAGCTTGCTTAACTGAAAGTAAAGGGGCTGAATAATTTTGCACGCCCAATTTTTCAGTTTTTTATTTGTTAACAAAGTTTGAAATATCCAATGAATTTCATTCCACTTAATGATTGTGTCTCACTTGTTGTTGGTTCTTCACAAAAAATTACAGTTTTATATCTTTATATTTGAAGCCTGAAATGTGGCAAAAGGTTGCAAAGTTCAAGGTGGCCGAATACTTTTGCAAGGCACTGTATCTATCACAATTAAATAGTTACATCATATTACAGTTATTTATATACAGCCAAACAATGCTCTTCTACACTGCAGTATATACAGTATATATGAGAGATTTCCTCCTGAGATAAAAAAAAGAAAACTTTTATAGATATATAGATTAAACTGGATCTGCCATTATGTGCAAGTTAGAAACATAAACAACATACTTGGTGTTACAATTGACAAATTACTTTATGGGAAAAAACATCCCTTTTCCCATAAAAGACACAACCATTTGTGGATCCTCCAAAAACTAGCAACATCTTTATATGCAGTATTTAAACAGGCCTATTGTGTTCAACCAAGTGTTTTTTTTTTTTTTTTTTTACTATTAACCACCCCTTGACCTCCAGAAGATTTACCTTCTTTCATGGCCGGGCCATTTTTTGCTATTTGCCACTGTGTTACTTAACCACCTGGACTTTATTATGTTTCATTTGATTGATTGACTTTTTTTTTGCAATTGTGTTTCAACTACACTGCTACATTTGAGTGATTGACATTAAGCTTAAAGCTTACACTCCACCAAATGTGAAGAAACACATGAGACGCATTGGGGGAGATTTACTAAAACTGGTGCGCATAGAATCTCGTGCCGCTGTGCATATTAACCAATCAGCTTCTAACTTCAGCTTTATTCAATTAGGCTTGCCAATAAAACCTAGAAGCTTACTGGTTACTATGCATAGCTGCACCAAATTCTGTGTGCACCAGTTTTAGTAAATCTCGCTCTTTACCCTACGTTCACATCTATGTGCTTTTTTGTGCATTTTTCATTTTGCAGAAATGCCCTACAGTCCATTTAGCATGGTTTCCTATGGTACACATTCACATCTATGAGTTTTTCAGCTGGTGCATTCTTGGAAGGGGTCGGGGACTTTTTTTCCTGCAGCAGATTGTGTTTTGTGTGTAATACACTTCAATGGAGTCGCACCAAAAACCCAAGTGTTGCATTTTTAATGCATTTTTTTGATTTCCCCCTTTAAAAACACTGTATATAGCCGGTTGCTAACGAGTGGTCCAGGAAGCTGTCTGCCTCGTCTGTGACAACCGATGAGTCATTAGCTGTCAGCGGGGTTCCCTCCTGACAGCTGAATGTAAAGAAAATAATTCACTCCAACATAAAAATGCATATTAATACTAAAGAAAAGGCCTTAAAAAAATACAAGGCTGAGGGGTCATTGGCAGCATTCAAGCATTACAAAGAGTGCAATAAGAATGCGAAATCAAGGCGGTTAAAATAAAACACGAGAGACATTTAGCGGAAGAGAGGAAAAAAAAAACCCCAAGAAATTTTTTAAGTATATAAATAGTAAGAAAGCGAGGCCAGAACACATTGGCCCCATATAAGACGATGAAGGGAAGCTGGCCACAGAGGACAGAGAGAAGGCGAAAGTGTTAAATAATTTCTTCTCTTCAGTCTTCACAAAAGAATTGGGGGCTACACTAACCCAGCTTGCAATGCTAAACTAAATAATACACCTCAGGAAGTACCGCCATGGCTAACAGAGGATAGAACTAAACTAGAGAAGCGTAACATAAATAAATCACCGGGGCCGGATGGATTGCACCCGAGGGTTCTTAAAGAGCTCAGCCAGGTGATAGCCAGACCATTATTCTTGATCTTTAAGGATAGTCTACAGACGGGTATGGTGTAAGCTGATTGGAAAAAAGCCAACGTGGTACCAATATTTAAAAAAGGGCCGAGATATATCCCGGGTAACTACAGACCTGTCAGCCTAACATCTGTAGTCTGCAAGATTTTGGAGAGGATGTTAAGAGACTACATACAAGACTTTAGTAATGAAAACGGGATTATTAGTAGTAATCAGCATGGATTCATGAAAAATCGTTCTTGCCAGACCAATCTATTAACCTTCTACGATGAAGTCAGTTGCCATCTAGACAAAGGAAAACCTGTGGATGTGGTGTATCTGGACTTCCCCACAGTTCCCCACAAACACTTACTGTACAAACTAAGGTATGTAGGTATGGACCATAGGGTGAGTGCCTGGATAGAGAACTGGCTCCAGGGGAGAGTCCAGAGGGTGGTGATTAATGGGGAGTACTCAGATTGGGCAGGTGTGGAAAGTGGGGTCCCCCAAGGTTCTGTCTTGGGACCAATCCTGTTTAATTTATTCATAAACAACCTAGAGGAGGGGATATCCAGCACAATCTCGGTATTTGTGGATGCTACTAAACTGAGCATGCCAATATCTTCTATGTAGGATGTGGAAACCTTACAAGCAGACCTGAACAAAATAATGGGGTGGGCAACTACATGCCAGATGAGGTTTAATGTTGAAAAATTTAAAGTAATGCACTTGGGCGTGAGAATCACGAAAGCAAGCTACTCACTAGGGGGGGAACCTCTGGGTGAATCTAAGATGGAAAAGGACCTGGGGGTACTAGTGGACAACAGGCTTGAAAGTGGCATGCAATGCCAAACTGCTGCATGCAAAGCCAACAAAATACTGGGATGTATAAAAAAGGGGATTCACTCCAGAAATAAAGAGATTATTCTCCCACTCTACAAGACTCTGGTCCGGCCACATCTGGAGTATTCCATCCAGTTCTGGGCACCAGTCTTCAGAAAGGATGTGCTGGAACTGGAGAGAGTCCAGAGAAGGGCAACAAAAATAATGAGGGGGAATGGAGGACATCAGCTATGAGGAAAGACTACAGGCATTGAACTTATTCTCTCTGGAGAAGAGACGCTTGAGGGGTGATATGATATCAATGTACAAATACTGTACTGGTGATGACCCTAGCATAGGGAACAAACTATTCAGAGAAAGGGAATACAATAAGACATGTGGCCACTCACTAAAACTAGAGGAAAAATGGTTTAACCTTAAAATATGTAAAGGGTTCTATCAGAGCAATAAGGATGTGGAATTCTCTTCCACAAGCCGTAGTATCAGCAGGGAGCATCGATAGTTTAAAAAAACTATTAGATGGGTACCTTAAAGACAACAACATACAGGGGTATACAATGTACGGTTAACAGCAAACCCACAAACACATCATGGGTTGAACTGGATGGACTGATGTCTTTTTTTTCCACCTCACAATCTATGTAACTATGTAAATTGCCAGCTAAAAATTTGAGAAGAAACAACGTGGGGCCCCTCCCCAATGCATACCAGTACTAACCAGATGTACCCACCCCACACAGGGGTATAGGGCGGGTATTAGGGTATGGATGGAACTCCTTCCCTTCGCTCCTAACTTCTTGGTGGGTTAGGGGGATATTGGAAGCCGTCCCTGGGGGTCCCGGGTGTCACCGGAGAAAAACAGGATCTTTAGGTCCTCTCCAATGGGGATGGTGGTATATCCGAAATTTTGTGAATAAAGGCTGGCCACTCGGCAGTAGAATATACAGGGAAAAGGAAAAGGCTGCATAGACGGGACCCCACACAGCCAGCACAATGCAGCCTGACCCTTAGCCCTCTCATTAACTCTCATTATTTCAGTTAGAGGTACATATATTTGTCATAAACAGGATCCTTTTTATAATTGTTTCCTAATTTCAGTACCTGAACATTTTGAAAGTGCTTCATTCCAATTCCCAGAAGAAAGACATTGGACTCTATCAGTTCCATTAAGGAAAAATCCATCAAGACATTCAAAGTGGCAGACGGAATCAAAACTGAAATCTCCCCAAGGATGGACACAGTTCATACGCATTGGTGGTTCAATTAGCAAATGTGGACACTGTATAGCTGCAAAAGAGCACAGATAGAGTTTAATTGTCAGTTCATTAGCTACAGTGTTCTAATTGAACTTTAGTAGAATGGCTCTTTTAAATAAGATAAGAATGAAATATGTATTTATTCTTTGGTTAAAAAAAATGAACACACAGCGTTAAACAAATTAAACAAATTGCTTCTTGATGCATTTACCTATTACTAATGTCATCTTATTGTGCAGAAAACATACAATATAAGGCCTCAGGCATAATGGACATTATCAAAACTCCAGTAGAAAGCTGTAGCTGTAGAAGGAGTTTTTCAGATTTTTTGCAGTAGCGTTTTTCAGCGTTTTGTTTTTTTTTTAGCTTTTTCAGCTGTAGCATTTTTTTTAGCTTTTTTTAGCAAAACTATACTCCCACAAAAGCTTTTGGCTCAAAAACGCTGATAAACACAGAAAAGAGTTAGAGCGTTTTTAATGCTGAAAAACACCTCTTAAAACCCAATAGTTTTAAAAAACCCACAGTAGATAAAAAGTGGTGTTCGAACAGCGCATCTGGAATGCAAATACATTCCACAGACCAGAAGCGGAAGGGACGTAATGACGCTCTACGCATTTCGTTGATATGACATCATCAGAAGCATCCACTATGTCCATTCCACACCTCTATATGCAAAAAGGTAACCAGGCAATGGGGCACCATTAACAAGAAACCCTGTGGAATGTATTTGCGTTCCGGATATGCTGTTCGGACACCGCTTTTTATGTACTGTGTTTGTAAGTATATTGTCTTTTACAATAAACTTATCCAACGCGGAATTACACTATGTGGCCTTTGTATTTCTATCCAGCTGGGGACTTCTAAAACTGACTGGCAACCGGGGTCCATATGGCCAAGCTTAGGATTCTCAGGCATACCTGCACCAGCCATATCCACCTAGTGATTGGGACGTGATACCCCTGTAGGGGTTCTTCCTTTTGGTGTGTGCGGTCCTGGGAGAGCGGGGAGCATGAGTACCTTCACTTCACCATTCACTTCCAAGTTTTGTTTGGGATTACCATCTATATGAACTTTCTATGGATTTATCTATTAAGGCCTGTTTTTTTTAATTTATTTATTTATTTATTTATTTATTCACCTTCAAATTATAGCGCTTAAATGTTTTTTTGTGTATACTTTTTGTGCAGTGTTTATCAGCACTTATCAGCCCTCAGCACTGTTTTTTATCTATTGTTTTTTATGGACTGTTTATAGTTTTAATTTATTTATCTATATTATTTATAGATTTATATATACACGTCTATTTACGCTTGCACTATAACACTTTACAGTGTTTATTTAACATGTTTTACTCTGTAGCACATGTCACTTTCTGTAGCAATTTATACACTGACCGTTGATGTATTAACTATTATTTATTATTAGGTGTACATATTTATCCATTTAGCACCTTACTACTTGTGTCTTTCACATACTTTATACAGCATATATATCTTTGTTTACATATATGTTATAACATAATGTGTTATTTATCTATTTACTGTGAAATTACTGGTTTGAAGTTATAACTTCTAACTTCAGTAATTTGTCAGTTAAGCCACCTGCTTGAGTACAGTTGTTTTTAAATATAGTAAATTACCTTAAAAACCATATATAACAATTATTTGTATATTACTTGCTTATGGTGATTAACCACTTGCCACCCAGGCCAATTCTGACACTTCTCTCCTACATGTAAAAATCATCATTTGCTAGCAAATTACTCAGAACCCCCAAACATTACATATATATATATATATATTTTAGCAGAGACCCTAGGGAATAAAATGCTGGTCATTGCAACTTTTAATGTCACATAGTATTTGCGCAGCAATTTTTCAAACGCATATTTAAAAAAAAAAATGTTTTATGAATAAAAAAATAAATAAAAAACACTAAAGCTAGCCCGATAGGGTTGAGCGGACACCTAGATGTCCGTGTTCGACGGGTTCGGCCGAACTTTAAAAAAAAGTCCGGGTCCGTGTCCCGGACTTTTACCGAACTTTTCCCGGACACCGAACCCCATTGAAGTCAATGGGGACCCGAACTTTAAGGCACTAAAATGGCTCTAAAACACCAAAGGAAAGGGCTAGAGTGCTGCAAATGGCAGCAAAACGTAATTAAGAGCATGGCAAGTGCTCTGCAAACAAATGTGGATAGGGAAATAACTTAAAACAACAAAAAAAAACAGAAAAATAAAACAATGTTCTTCTTCATCTCTGAAGGACGAGGCCCATATGGAGTAGGAGGGAGGTTGAGGTGGTGGTGGATGTGGCGGTGACATAGGCGTGCGCACAGGGTGTGCTGGGTGTGCCTGGGCACACCCTAATCACCTAGGGCACATAGCATTGCCAGTGAGGAGATGGGAAAGATCTCCCTGGGACCTGCTCTGCTCTATTTCTCCTTGCCTACAGGTACATGGCCCCGATACATTACTCTCCCTGCTGGCAAACACATGCATGTGTATTTCAACTTTGGGGTGCACACCTTAATGCAATAGGCTGCGCACACCTATGGGCGGTGTAGGTGGAAGCGGCGGTGGAGGAGGACCAGGGCCGGATTAACAGCATCATGGGCTTGGTGCTGAGGATTTTGAAGGGCCTTAGGGCCGTGCCTTGCCATGCACCCAGAGGAGGAAGGGTGCAGCCATGCATGCCTAATTCAACATGGGATGCTGTCTCTGAAGCCCATAAACACATCCATGCATCGCCAACTGTCCCTCCTTGTCCGGCCTTCACGCTGTGTGGGGAGGTTCTGAGGGTGCTGCCTGGGGAAGCGAGCATAGAAGCCAGACTTCTGTGTTTACAAGTGACAGAAGAGCAGTAACAGTGAATATGGCCAACCCGGGGCCTATATAAAAGGTAGGGGCCTGGAGCTGCAGCTCCAATAGACCCTACATTAATCTGGCCCTGAGGAGGAGGACGAGGTAGCCAACACTGCTTCTTTTCACAAATTTTAAATGAGGGTACACCCCAAAAGAGTGAGAAAGAGCAAAAATGGAACAATGGGTGGGTAAGGTCGGTATCCATTGCTATTCTGCATAAGGTACGGAAAAGTCCCGTGGGATCCATGCCTGGTTCATTTTAATGAACGTGAGCTTGTCCACATTGTCTCTGGACAGGCGGCTGCGCTTGTCTGTTATAACGCCCCCAGCCGTGCTAAATACCCGTTCAGATAATACACTGGCTGCAGGGCACGCCAGCACCTCCAAGGCGTAAAGGGCAAGCTCAGGCCATGTGCCCAATTTGGAGACCCAGAAGTTGAAGGGGGCAGACCCGTCATTCACTACATGTAGGCGTGTGCACACATACTGCTCCACCATGTTGGTAAAATGCTGCCTCCTGCTAAGACGTTCCATCTGAGCTGCTGGTGCTGCTGTTTGTTGTGGCGTGCTGACAAAGCTTTTCCACATTTCGGCCATGCTAACCCTGCCTTCTGAGGTGCTGGCGGTGCCCTGGTTGCGTTGGCGACCTCCTCCTCCTCCTCCTCTGCCTTGTGCTTCCACTGTGGCCCCGCTGTCAGATGGGAATGCCAGCAGCATGGCGTCTACCAGCGTGCGCTTGTACTCGCGCATCTTGCGATCGCGCTCCAGTGAGTGAATTAAGGACGGTACGTTGTCCTTGTAACGGGGATCCAGCAGCGTGGCCACCCAGTAATCAGCACAAGTTAGAATGTGGGCAACTCGGCGGTCGTTGTGGAGACACTGCAGCATGTAATCGCTCATGTGTGCCAGGCTGCCCAGAGGCGACGAAAGGCTGTCCTCTGTGGGAGGTGTATGGTCCGTGTCCTCTGTATCCCCCCAGCCACGCACCAGTGATGGCCATGAGCTGGCCTGGGTGCCACCCTGCTGTGAACATGGTTCCATCTCCTCCTCCAGCTCCTCCTCCTCCTCATCCTCCTCATCCTCCAGAACTGTGCCCCTGCTGGACAATTGCGTCCCTGGCGTTTGCGTGTGCAGGAACCCACCCTCGGAGCCCCTTGCGAATGACTGCCCTGAAAGCCTTGGAAATGTTACCTCTTCATCCTCCTCCTCCTCCTCATCCTGTGCCACATCCTCTTCCATCATCGCCCGAATTGTTTTTTCAAGGAGGCATAGAAGTGGGATAGTTAAGCTGAGAACGGCGTCATTGCCACTGGCCATGTTGGTGGAGTACTCAAAACAGCGCAACAAGGCACACAGGTCTCGCATGGAGGCCCAGTTATTGGTGGTGAAGTGGTGCTGTTCCGCAGAGCGACTCACGCGTGCGTGCTGCAGCTGAAACTCCACTATGGCCTGCTGCTGCTCGCACAGTCTTTCCAGCATGTGCAAGGTGGAGTTCCACCTTGTGGGCACGTCACATATGAGGCGGTGAGCGGGAAGGCCGAAGTTACGCTGCAGCGCTGCCAGGCGAGCAGCAGCAGGGTGAGAACGCCGAAAGTGCGCACAAACGGCCCGCACTTTCTGCAGCAGCTCTGACATATCGGGGTAGTTTTTAAGGAACCTCTGCACCACCAAATTCAGCACATGCGCCAGGCAAGGGATGTGCGTCAAACCGGCTAGGCCCAGAGCTGCTATGAGATTTCGCCCGTTATCGCACACCACCAGGCCGGGCTTGAGGCTCGCTGGCAGCAACCACTCATTTGTCTGCTGTTCCATGCTCCTCCACAACTCCTGCGCGGTGTGTGGTTTGTCCCCCAAACAGGCAAGTTGTAAAACTGCCTGCTGTCGTTTACCCCTGGCCGTGCTGAAGTTGGTGGTGAAGGTGTTACGCTGTCCGGATGAGGAGGCGGTAGAGGATGAGGAAGCGGAGTAGGAGGAGTTAGGAACAGGAGGCAAACTGAAGCGCCCTGCAATCCTCGGTGGTGGAAGGACATGCGCCAAATTGCTATCCGCCTCAGGCCCATCCGCCACTGCATTTACCCAGTGTGCCGTTAGGGAGATATAACGCCCCTGACCGTGCTTACTGGTCCACGTATCCGTAGTTAGGTGGACCTTGGCACAGATGGCGTTGCGCAGTGCACACCTGATTTTTTCCCCCACTTGGTTGTGCAGGGAAGGGATGGCTTGCCTGGAAAAGTAGTGGCGGCTGGGCACGACGTACTGTGGGACAGCCACCGACATAAGGTTTTTAAAACTGTGCGTCTCCACCAGACGGAATGACAGCATTTCAAAGGCCAATAATTTTGAAATGCTGGCATTCAGGGCCAGGGATCACGGGTGGGTAGGGGGGTACTTCCTCTTCCTCTCATGTGTTTGGGAGATGGAAAGCTGAACGCTTCCACGGGACATTGTGGAGATGGTTGTTGGTGACCCAGGTGGTGGTGTTGCTGACAGATCGTCTGTTTGCGGGGTGGCAGGTGCCGGTATCACTACAGATGTGGCTGGAGCGGCCGAGACTGCAGCAGAAGAGGAAGCAGGATGAGCCAGAGACGTTTCTTGGTTTTGAAGGTGTGTACTCCACTGCAGCTCGTGCTTTGCACTTAGATGCCTGATCATGCAGGTTGTGCTCAGGTTGAGAAGGTTCATGCCTCGCTTCAAGCTCTGATTGCACAGGGTGCAAACCACTCGTGTCCTGTCATCAGCACATTTTCTAAAGAACTTCCACGCTAGAGAACTCCTTTGAGCTGACTTTGGTGCGCTCGTTCCCTTGCTGCGTTGGGCAGTAGCGGGCGTAGTGTCTAGGGCACGGCCGCTCCGCTTCTGCACCCTGCTCCCTCTTCTGCTGTGCTGGTGGCTCTGTGCGACCACCGCCTCTTCCTCCAAACTACTCAGTTCACCTGCATGACGTTCATTCCATGTGGGGTCGAGGACCTCATCGTCCTCCACATCATCTTCCACCCAGTCTTCACCCCTGCCCTCCTTGTCGGTCTCCACAATGCTGAACGCCGCAGCAGTTGGCACCTGCGTTTCGTCATCATCGGAGACGTGCTGCGATGATCCTTGCATGTACTCATCTTGAGGAATAAGTGGTTGGGCATCGCTGCACTCAATCTCTTCCACTTCTGGGGCAGGGCTAGGTGGATGGCCCTGGGAAACCCTGCTGACAGAGTCCTCAAAAAGAATAAGAGACTGCTGTATGGCTTGGGGCTCAGACTGCTGGCCTGATTTGCAAGGGGGTGAGGTGAAAGACGGTTGGACATTGGCTGCAGGTGCCAACTCTGACCTTTCTGCAGTAGACTGGGTGGGAGACAATGTGAAGGAACTGGAGGCACTGTCAGCAGCAAACCAATCTACTATCGCCTCAACTTGTTCTGGCCTCATCACTTCTAGGGGCGTTTGATGCCCTACCAAATACTGATGCAGGTTCTGTCGCCTACTCACACTTGAGGAAGGTGTTTCACTTGTGCGTGTAGCTGGCACAGATCGACCATGTCCTCTCCTTGCAACAGGAGCTCTACCAGCAGCACCACGACCCAGGCCACGGCCCTTATTTGACGGTCTCCTCATATTTCTGTAATTTAAGATCTTGCCCTAGAAAGGTTTTTATTGAATAGCGGAATAGAAAATATGATCCAAAAAAAGTGTATGTATATCACACGTACACAACCACACTAGGCCCCAATTACTATTGTTTGTACCCCTAAAAGGCTAGATGAGGAGTAGGGGGAGTATGGAACAGGCAGCACCCTCAAACCTTCAGAAGTATGAGATGAACCCCAACAACTTGGAAAGGTGGATCTCTCTCACACGTACCGACACAGACTATCCCGCAATTCAATTGATCCTCAAAGGTTTTTATTGAATAGCGGAATAGGAAATATGATCAAAAAAAGTGTATGTATCTCGCACGTACACAACCACACTAGGCCCCAATTACTATTGTTTGTACCCCTAAAAGGCTAGATGAGGAGTAGGGGGGGTATGGAACAGGCAGCACCCTCAAACCTTCAGAAGTATGAGATGAACCCCAACAACTTGGAAAGGTGGATCTCTCTCACACGTACCGACACAGACTATCCCGCAATTCAATTGATCCCCAAAGGTTTTTATTGAATAGCGGAATAGGAAATATGATCAAAAAAAGTGTATGTATCTCACACGTACAGAAACACACTAGGCCCCAATTACTATTGTTTGTACACCTAAAAGGATGGATGAGGAGGAGGAGGAGTATGGAACAGGCAGCACCCTCAAAGCTTCAGAAGTATGAGATGAACCCCAAAAACTTGGAAAGGTGGATCTCACACGTACCGACACAGACTATTCCGCAATTTAATTGATCCCCAAAGGTTTTTATTGAATAGCGGAATAGGAAATATGATCAAAAAATGTGTATGTATCTCACACGTACAGAAGCACACTAGGCCCCAATTACTATTGTTTGTACACCTAAAAGGATGGATGAGGAGGAGGAGGAGTATGGAACAGGCAGCACCCTCAAAGCTTCAGAAGTATGAGATGAACCCCAAAAACTTGGAAAGGTGGATCTCACACGTACCGACACAGACTATCCCGCAATTTAATTGATCCCCAAAGGTTTTTATTGAATAGCGGAATAGGAAATATGATCAAAAAATGTGTATGTATCTCACACGTACAGAAGCACACTAGGCCCCAATTACTATTGTTTGTACACCTAAAAGGATGGATGAGGAGGAGGAGGAGTATGGAACAGGCAGCACCCTCAAAGCTTCAGAAGTATGAGATGAACCCCAAAAACTTGGAAAGGTGGATCTCACACGTACCGACACAGACTATCCCGCAATTTAATTGATCCCCAAAGGTTTTTATTGAATAGCGGAATAGGAAATATGATCAAAAAATGTGTATGTATCTCACACGTACAGAAGCACACTAGGCCCCAATTACTATTGTTTGTACACCTAAAAGGATGGATGAGGAGGAGGAGGAGTATGGAACAGGCAGCACCCTCAAAGCTTCAGAAGTATGAGATGAACCCCAAAAACTTGGAAAGGTGGATCTCACACGTACCGACACAGACTATCCCGCAATTTAATTGATCCCCAAAGGTTTTTATTGAATAGCGGAATAGGAAATATGATCAAAAAAAGTGTATGTATCTCGCACGTACAGAAACACACTAGGCCCCAATTACTATTGTTTGTACACCTAAAAGGATGGATGAGGAGGAGGAGGAGTATGGAACAGGCAGCACCCTCAAAGCTTCAGAAGTATGAGATGAACCCCAAAAACTTGGAAAGGTGGATCTCACACGTACCGACACAGACTATTCCGCAATTTAATTGATCCCCAAAGGTTTTTATTGAATAGCGGAATAGGAAATATGATCAAAAAATGTGTATGTATCTCACACGTACAGAAGCACACTAGGCCCCAATTACTATTGTTTGTACACCTAAAAGGATGGATGAGGAGGAGGAGGAGTATGGAACAGGCAGCACCCTCAAAGCTTCAGAAGTATGAGATGAACCCCAAAAACTTGGAAAGGTGGATCTCACACGTACCGACACAGACTATCCCGCAATTTAATTGATCCCCAAAGGTTTTTATTGAATAGCGGAATAGGAAATATGATCAAAAAATGTGTATGTATCTCACACGTACAGAAGCACACTAGGCCCCAATTACTATTGTTTGTACACCTAAAAGGATGGATGAGGAGGAGGAGGAGTATGGAACAGGCAGCACCCTCAAAGCTTCAGAAGTATGAGATGAACCCCAAAAACTTGGAAAGGTGGATCTCACACGTACCGACACAGACTATCCCGCAATTTAATTGATCCCCAAAGGTTTTTATTGAATAGCGGAATAGGAAATATGATCAAAAAATGTGTATGTATCTCACACGTACAGAAGCACACTAGGCCCCAATTACTATTGTTTGTACACCTAAAAGGATGGATGAGGAGGAGGAGGAGTATGGAACAGGCAGCACCCTCAAAGCTTCAGAAGTATGAGATGAACCCCAAAAACTTGGAAAGGTGGATCTCACACGTACCGACACAGACTATCCCGCAATTTAATTGATCCCCAAAGGTTTTTATTGAATAGCGGAATAGGAAATATGATCAAAAAAAGTGTATGTATCTCGCACGTACAGAAACACACTAGGCCCCAATTACTATTGTTTGTACACCTAAAAGGATGGATGAGGAGGAGGAGGAGTATGGAACAGGCAGCACCCTCAAAGCTTCAGAAGTATGAGATGAACCCCAAAAACTTGGAAAGGTGGATCTCACACGTACCGACACAGACTATTCCGCAATTTAATTGATCCCCAAAGGTTTTTATTGAATAGCGGAATAGGAAATATGATCAAAAAATGTGTATGTATCTCACACGTACAGAAGCACACTAGGCCCCAATTACTATTGTTTGTACACCTAAAAGGATGGATGAGGAGGAGGAGGAGTATGGAACAGGCAGCACCCTCAAAGCTTCAGAAGTATGAGATGAACCCCAAAAACTTGGAAAGGTGGATCTCACACGTACCGACACAGACTATCCCGCAATTTAATTGATCCCCAAAGGTTTTTATTGAATAGCGGAATAGGAAATATGATCAAAAAAAGTGTATGTATCTCGCACGTACACAACCACACTAGGCCCCAATTACTATTGTTTGTACCCCTAAAAGGCTAGATGAGGAGTAGGGGGGGTATGGAACAGGCAGCACCCTCAAACCTTCAGAAGTATGAGATGAACCCCAACAACTTGGAAAGGTGGATCTCTCTCACACGTACCGACACAGACTATCCCGCAATTCAATTGATCCTCAAAGGTTTTTATTGAATAGCGGAATAGGAAATATGATCAAAAAAAGTGTATGTATCTCGCACGTACACAACCACACTAGGCCCCAATTACTATTGTTTGTACCCCTAAAAGGCTAGATGAGGAGTAGGGGGGGTATAGAACAGGCAGCACCCTCAAACCTTCAGAAGTATGAGATGAACCCCAACAACTTGGAAAGGTGGATCTCTCTCACACGTACCAACACAGACTATCCCCCAATTTAACTGATCCCCAGAGGTTTTTGATTAAATAGCGGAATAGAAAATATGATCCCAAAAAAGTGTATGTATATCACACGTACACAACCACACTAGGCCCCAATTACTATTGTTTGTACCCCTAAAAGGCTAGGAGTAGGGGGAGTATGGAACAGGCAGCACCCTCAAACCTTCAGAAGTATGAGATGAACCCCAACAACTTGAAAGGTGGATCTCTCTCACACGTACCAACACAGACTATCCCCCAATTTAACTGATCCCCAAAGGTTTTTGATTAAATAGCGGAATAGAAAATATGATCCCAAAAAAGTGTATGTATATCACACGTACACAACCACACTAGGCCCCAATTACTATTGTTTGTACCCCTAAAAGGCTAGGAGTAGGGGGAGTATGGAACAGGCAGCACCCTCAAACCTTCAGAAGTATGAGATGAACCCCAACAACTTGGAAAGGTGGATCTCTCTCACACGTACCAACACAGACTATCCCCCAATTTAACTGATCCCCAGAGGTTTTTGATTAAATAGCGGAATAGAAAATATGATCCCAAAAAAGTGTATGTATATCACACGTACACAACCACACTAGGCCCCAATTACTATTGTTTGTACCCCTAAAAGGCTAGGAGTAGGGGGAGTATGGAACAGGCAGCACCCTCAAACCTTCAGAAGTATGAGATGAACCCCAACAACTTGGAAAGGTGGATCTCTCTCACACGTACCAACACAGACTATCCCCCAATTTAACTGATCCCCAGAGGTTTTTGATTAAATAGCGGAATAGAAAATATGATCCCAAAAAAGTGTATGTATATCACACGTACACAACCACACTAGGCCCCAATTACTATTGTTTGTACCCCTAAAAGGCTAGGAGTAGGGGGGAGTATGGAACAGGCAGCACCCTCAAACCTTCAGAAGTATGAGATGAACCCCAACAACTTGGAAAGGTGGATCTCTCTCACACGTACCAACACAGACTATCCCCCAATTTAACTGATCCCCAGAGGTTTTTGATTAAATAGCGGAATAGAAAATATGATCCCAAAAAAGTGTATGTATATCACACATACACAACCACACTAGGCCCCAATTACTATTGTTTGTACCCCTAAAAGGCTAGGAGTAGGGGGGAGTATGGAACAGGCAGCACCCTCAAACCTTCAGAAGTATGAGATGAACCCCAACAACTTGGAAAGGTGGATCTCTCTCACACGTACCAACACAGACTATCCCCCAATTTAACTGATCCCCAGAGGTTTTTGATTAAATAGCGGAATAGAAAATATGATCCCAAAAAAGTGTATGTATATCACACGTACACAACCACACTAGGCCCCAATTACTATTGTTTGTACCCCTAAAAGGCTAGGAGTAGGGGGAGTATGGAACAGGCAGCACCCTCAAACCTTCAGAAGTATGAGATGAACCCCAACAACTTGGAAAGGTGGATCTCTCTCACACGTACCAACACAGACTATCCCCCAATTTAACTGATCCCCAGAGGTTTTTGATTAAATAGCGGAATAGAAAATATGATCCCAAAAAAGTGTATGTATATCACACGTACACAACCACACTAGGCCCCAATTACTATTGTTTGTACCCCTAAAAGGCTAGGAGTAGGGGGGAGTATGGAACAGGCAGCACCCTCAAACCTTCAGAAGTATGAGATGAACCCCAACAACTTGGAAAGGTGGATCTCTCTCACACGTACCAACACAGACTATCCCCCAATTTAACTGATCCCCAGAGGTTTTTGATTAAATAGCGGAATAGAAAATATGATCCCAAAAAAGTGTATGTATATCACACGTACACAACCACACTAGGCCCCAATTACTATTGTTTGTACCCCTAAAAGGCTAGGAGTAGGGGGGAGTATGGAACAGGCAGCACCCTCAAACCTTCAGAAGTATGAGATGAACCCCAACAACTTGGAAAGGTGGATCTCTCTCACACGTACCAACACAGACTATCCCCCAATTTAACTGATCCCCAGAGGTTTTTGATTAAATAGCGGAATAGAAAATATGATCCCAAAAAAGTGTATGTATATCACACGTACACAACCACACTAGGCCCCAATTACTATTGTTTGTACCCCTAAAAGGCTAGGAGTAGGGGGAGTATGGAACAGGCAGCACCCTCAAACCTTCAGAAGTATGAGATGAACCCCAACAACTTGGAAAGGTGGATCTCTCTCACACGTACCAACACAGACTATCCCCCAATTTAACTGATCCCCAGAGGTTTTTGATTAAAAAGCGGAATAGAAAATATGATCCCAAAAAAGTGTATGTATATCACACGTACACAACCACACTAGGCCCCAATTACTATTGTTTGTACCCCTAAAAGGCTAGGAGTAGGGGGAGTATGGAACAGGCAGCACCCTCAAACCTTCAGAAGTATGAGATGAACCCCAACAACTTGGAAAGGTGGATCTCTCTCACACGTACCAACACAGACTATCCCCCAATTTAACTGATCCCCAAAGGTTTTTGATTAAATAGCGGAATAGAAAATATGATCCCAAAAAAGTGTATGTATATCACACGTACACAACCACACTAGGCCCCAATTACTATTGTTTGTACCCCTAAAAGGCTAGGAGTAGGGGGAGTATGGAACAGGCAGCACCCTCAAACCTTCAGAAGTATGAGATGAACCCCAACAATTTGGAAAGGTGGATCTCTCTCACACGTACCAACACAGACTATCCCCCAATTTAACTGATCCCCAAAGGTTTTTGATTAAATAGCGGAATAGAAAATATGATCCCAAAAAAGTGTATGTATATCACACGTACACAACCACACTAGGCCCCAATTACTATTGTTTGTACCCCTAAAAGGCTAGGAGTAGGGGGAGTATGGAACAGGCAGCACCCTCAAACCTTCAGAAGTATGAGATGAACCCCAACAACTTGGAAAGGTGGATCTCTCTCACACGTACCAACACAGACTATCCCCCAATTTAACTGATCCCCAGAGGTTTTTGATTAAATAGCGGAATAGAAAATATGATCCCAAAAAAGTGTATGTATATCACACGTACACAACCACACTAGGCCCCAATTACTATTGTTTGTACCCCTAAAAGGCTAGGAGTAGGGGGGAGTATGGAACAGGCAGCACCCTCAAACCTTCAGAAGTATGAGATGAACCCCAACAACTTGGAAAGGTGGATCTCTCTCACACGTACCAACACAGACTATCCCCCAATTTAACTGATCCCCAGAGGTTTTTGATTAAATAGCGGAATAGAAAATATGATCCCAAAAAAGTGTATGTATATCACACGTACACAACCACACTAGGCCCCAATTACTATTGTTTGTACCCCTAAAAGGCTAGGAGTAGGGGGGAGTATGGAACAGGCAGCACCCTCAAACCTTCAGAAGTATGAGATGAACCCCAACAACTTGGAAAGGTGGATCTCTCTCACACGTACCAACACAGACTATCCCCCAATTTAACTGATCCCCAGAGGTTTTTGATTAAATAGCGGAATAGAAAATATGATCCCAAAAAAGTGTATGTATATCACACGTACACAACCACACTAGGCCCCAATTACTATTGTTTGTACCCCTAAAAGGCTAGGAGTAGGGGGAGTATGGAACAGGCAGCACCCTCAAACCTTCAGAAGTATGAGATGAACCCCAACAACTTGGAAAGGTGGATCTCTCTCACACGTACCAACACAGACTATCCCCCAATTTAACTGATCCCCAGAGGTTTTTGATTAAATAGCGGAATAGAAAATATGATCCCAAAAAAGTGTATGTATATCACACGTACACAACCACACTAGGCCCCAATTACTATTGTTTGTACCCCTAAAAGGCTAGGAGTAGGGGGGAGTATGGAACAGGCAGCACCCTCAAACCTTCAGAAGTATGAGATGAACCCCAACAACTTGGAAAGGTGGATCTCTCTCACACGTACCAACACAGACTATCCCCCAATTTAACTGATCCCCAAAGGTTTTTGATTAAATAGCGGAATAGAAAATATGATCCCAAAAAAGTGTATGTATATCACACGTACACAACCACACTAGGCCCCAATTACTATTGTTTGTACCCCTAAAAGGCTAGATGAGGAGTAGGGGGAGTATGGAACAGGCAGCACCCTCAAACCTTCAGTATGAGATTGTGTTCACTGTACCCCACAAAGATTGAGTTCACTGCACCCCACAATGATTGTGTTCACTGCACCCCACAAAGATTGTGTTCACTGCACCTCACAAAGATTGTGTTCACTGTACCCCCCAAAGATTGTGTTCACTGCACCCCACAAAGATTCTGTTCACTGTACCCCACAAAGATTGTGTTCACTGCACCCCAAAAAGATTGTGTTCACTGCACCCCAAAAAGGATGTTGTTCACTGCACCCCAAAAAGGATTTTGTTCACTGCACCCCAAAAAGGATGTTGTTCACTCCACCCCAAAAAGATTGTGTTCACTGCACCCCACAAAGATTGTGTTCACTGCACCCCAAAAAGATTGTGTTCACTGCACCCCAAAAATGATTTTGTTCACTGCACCCCAAAAAGGATTTTGTTCACTGCACCCCAAAAAGGATGTTGTTCACTCCACCCCAAAAAGATTGTGTTCACTGCACCCCAAAAAGATTGTGTTCACTGCACCCCACAAAGGATTTTGTTCACTGCACCCCAAAAAGATTGTGTTCACTGCACCCCAAAAAGGATGTTGTTCACTGCACCCCAAAAAGGATTTTGTTCACTGCACCCCAAAAAGATTGTGTTCACTGCACCCCACAAAGGATTTTGTTCACTGCACCCCACAAAGATTGTGTTCACTGCACACCAAAAAGGATTGTGTTCACTGCACCCCAAAAAGATTTTGTTCACTGCACCCCAAAAAGATTGTGTTCACTGCAGCCCAAAAAGATTGTGTTCACTGCAGCCCAAAAAGATTGTGTTCACTGCAGCCCAAAAAGATTGTGTTCACTGCAGCCCAAAAAGATTGTGTTCACTGCAGCCCAAAAAGATTGTGTTCACTGCAGCTCACACACAGAAAAATGGATGTGGATCACTGACACCTGCCTATCTCCAATCCCACACCACACAGCAATATCGATTGTAGTTTGTAGAACACAGTTTCCCTAAAATTCAGCAGACTCTGTCCCTAACAGGATTGAGAAGAGATCGTAGATCAGGATTGAGTGCAGATTCACCCCACCCCCCACACAGCAATATCGATTGTAGTTTGTAGAACACAGTTTCCCTAAAATTCAGCAGACTCTGTCCCTAACAGGATTGAGAAGAGATCGTAGATCAGGATTGAGTGCAGATTCACCCCACCCCCCACACAGCAATATCGATTGTAGTTTGTAGAACACAGTTTCCCTAAAATTCAGCAGACTCTGTCCCTAACAGGATTGAGAAGAGATCGTAGATCAGGATTGAGTGCAGATTCACCCCACCCCCCACACAGCAATATCGATTGTAGTTTGTAGAAGACACTGACCCTATATAATTCAGCAGACTCTATCCCTAAAATGCCTACAACTCGCCCTGCCTAAACACTCCGACCTGTCCCTCAATTCTATCCGGACACAAATGGTTTTTTCCTGCCTATCTTTCCCTAATCAGCAGCCAGCACGTTGATGTGTGCTCTGTCCCTGAATCTAAGCAGCATAATGACGCCGCTGCGGCTGCCTCGAACTTATAAAGACTTGGTCACATGCTTCAGACGGCCAATCACAGCTACTGAGACATTTGCAGGCATGGCTGGGATGGCTTAAGGCACACCAGTTAAACGATTGTTGATTGGCTGTTGAAAGCCCGCCATGAAAAGAGCGCCAAAGCATGCAAAACCCGGAAATAAAACGACCGAACACGGATTTTTACCCGAACATACAGTAAAGTGTCCGTGTCCGTGTTCGGGTACAAAAAATCCAATTATTCGGTACGAACACGAATAATACAGTCCGTGTTCGCTCAACACTATAGCCCGATTTTTCTGTATAATGCGAAAGATGATGTTACGCTGAGTAAATAGATACCTAATATGTCACGCTTTAACTATGCACACACTTGTGAAATGGCACCAAACTTCAGTACTTAAAAATTTCCATAGGCGACGCTTTAAAACATTTTACAGGTTACATGTTTTAGAGTTACATAGGAGGTCTAGTGCTAGAATTATTGCACTCTCTCTCTCTCTCTCTCTCTCTCTCTGGTTTGACATAGTAAACTATGAAAACTAATGAAGTTGGTATATATAATCCATTTAATCAGAGAATGGTTCAGGTTCCATTCTTTTATTATATAGATTGTATATGACACTTTCATTAGTTCTCTCAGTTTACTAATTTAACTAACATAAGGACTTGTTTTGATAAAATCAGGACTGTTGGTAGCTATATAGAGCACAATGTAATTTTTATTTTTTATTTCTGCATTCTGTAACAGCCCTATACTTGAACAGTGAAATCTCAACATTTACAGGGCTGTTACAGAATGCAGAAAAAAAAAAAAAAATCTGCTGTCCAATAGATTCCTTTCACCAGACGCTTATTTGTCTGGGGGAATCTGATTGACTGCCTGCGTGCTGACGCGCAGGTTTTTTTTTTGTTTCAATCTTGGTTTTATTAGCATTCAAAAATTTAAAGATTACAAACATACGTGTACAGTGTTTGTGAAAGACACACATTATCTAAAACATTTAATCTCGAAACCGTCAACGTATAGTTCTTAACAATATAAATTCATTTTTGTAAGAATAATTTGTGTTTTGTCTGGTGTCTCTATTTTAAAGTGGACACAAAGCAAAGTCAAACAACTTATCCAAAATCCCTTATATATGGTATAATCTACAGTACTCTATGGTCAGCTACAAAGTGAGTATCCCCCAACCTTATATTCTTGTTTATTCCCTTAAAACCCCTCATTATCCGAGGGTACAGAGAAAATGTGGCGAGAAAGACAAAAAGAGAAAGAAGACGGGAAAAGAGGAACGAAGAAGAGAAAAAAAAAAAAGGGAGGGGAAGGGGGGGTGTGTAAAGAATCACATCCCCCCTTATCCCTCCCCTAACACCTTATATTCTTAGTGTAATATTAAATGTGACTCACATTCCACCATCTGTGTCAGAGGATTAAAAATCCATATTTATATTTCTCGTGTATTCGCATATCTCATGAGAAAGGGGGAAAAAGAAAAAAAAAAAACCCCTGGGAGTTAATATCTGGGTCCGCAATTAGCTCAGCATTCAGTCTCCAATTGAAAGCTCTGGGAGTCTTATTTGTTTTTAAAGTTACGGATATCGGTGCATGGTCCGAAAGTACCTGTGTCCCAATCCGTGCTTGTGAGAGGTTCTCTATATCCCGTTGTGTGATAAATAGATAATCGATACGTGCATATCTATTGTGTATCGCTGAATAATGGGTAAAATCTCTGTCGTCGGGATGTAAGGTCCTCCATGAGTCTACCAAATTCAATGAATGGATTAATTCTTTTATCCGGGCCAGGGTCTTATACCGTATGCACGAACTTTTATTTGAGGCATCCTGCAATGGGTGGAGTGGTATATTTAAATCGCCCCCCATTATCACTCGTCCTCTAGCAAATCCCAAAAGCATATTTACCATATTCTGACAGAATCCCAATTGTGACCTATTCGGGAAGTATACGTTTGCGAGAGTTGTGGGAATTCCTGCATATGTCCCTCTCACAAATGCATATCTTCCATTGGGGTCCAATAAAGATGTGTCCACCTGAAATCAATATAGATACCCCTTTTGTTTTATCTGTCGGATTGGTTGCGTGAAACGCCGTGGAGAAATATGCTGAGGTCAATTTTGGCACGTTAGTTTGTTTAAAATGTGTCTCCTGCAAAAATACAAAATGTGGTTTCACCTTTTTCAACTCTCTAAGCACAAAATGCCTTTTTTCTGGGATATTTAGGCCTTGTATATTATGGGATAATACCGTGATATGTTTGCCTACCGATTTATAAGTCATGGTTAATACCTTATTTCAGTTACTCTCGTCCGACTCGGTGCCTCCCTATCTCCTCCTACCCTTCACCAAAAAACCAACCAAGGAAAAAGAGAAAGGAGAGAAAAAAAAAAAAAAGGGAACACCCCCACTAGTATAACCCAGTGATAAGCAAAGCTTTGATAGTAGATAGTACTCTGCCTTAAGAAAAGAGTATCTAGGTTCCAAAATCACAGAGTGGCTAAATGTCTGTGATTAAGTTTCAGAGAAAGAAAAAGCGGGGGTGTTACTCGGTTCTCAATTTAGAACCGAGCAAAACCCCTGGTGGGGGTTAGTGGGAGACTAACACGAGTAGAAAAAGCACTCAATGCCAGTGCTGATGGATCCCAAACAAAAAAAAAAAAAAAAGGGGAAAGGGAACACAAATCCCCTTTCATACTCCACATCAGCACTGACTCACAAATTATTCTATATATAATAGCTCTATAGCTCTAACACACGGGAAACAGCTCCTTCAAAAAAAATAAAAATTGTTTACGAGGCAGACGGTGAATCAGAAAGGGACGGGGGGGGGGGATACCAAAAAAAAAAAAAAAGGGGGGAAGAGGGGGCCGGGAATCCCCCCCCCCACTCACCCCCTTCATCTCAAAGAAAAAAAGAAAGGGTCCCTTCCCTCCCGTCTCCCTCTATACTTGGCTACTTCAAAATATATATTCTTTTTTTTCCCCTATCTTCTTTTTACTGCAAAGCGTCTCTGTTTCTATTTTCCAGTTCTATTGCTCCTGCTTTTCTTGTTCTGGGGTCTTTTTTCTGGTGATTGTCTAGGTGAACGTCCATCATCCTCGTTTAATACGGGTAGTTTATATTCCTGGTACCACTCCGAGAGTTCCATTATTGGAATCTGTAAGCCTTTACAGAATTCGCCCAAATCATTGGGAGATCTAAGAATATGCATTTTGCCCTGTAAAGTCACTGTTAGTGCAAAGGGAAACCTCCATTGGTATTTCAAATCTTTTTCCCGCAAAACTGTTAAGAGGGGACGTAAAGCTCTTCTGTTCCTCAGAGTGATCTGAGAAAGATCCTGAAATATCTGCACCTGTATTTCTTTATATTTAATTTCTCCTTTTTGTCTTGCTTTATACATAATCTCCTCTTTCACTTGAAAGCTTTGAAAACAACATATAATGTCTCTAGGAGGCCCACTGTCTGCACCTTTGGCCCGCAATGTTCTGTGTACTCGTACAAAATCAATTGTTGCATCTTCATGTCTCTCCAATAATGAATTAAACATTTTTTGCAAGGTATGATATATTTGATCCTGCATAACATCCTCCGGGATACCTCTTATTCTTAAATTACAGCGTCTCCCTCTGTTGTCCAAGTCCTCAAGATTCTTATTGATCTCAATCAGATGCGCCGCATGGGAAACAGCTATATGTTCTAATCTTCCAATTGACCTATCTCTATGGGCGCCCGCCTGTTCAACCACCAAAAATTGCTCAGAAAGTTTAAGGAAGTCCGTTTTTAAATCGGTAATGGCCGCTGACAAAGTGGACTTAATATCTGCTGCAATGTTATTCATCACGGTGAGTGTAAGAGGGGGATCCTCCATGGACCCTTTGCTTACCCCTTCCTCCGATGAGTGCTGGGAGTACTCACTGTTTTCCTCCTCTCCGTCGGTCAGCGCCATCTTGTCCACCCCCATGCCGCTCCTCATGGCTGTTTGGGACTTGAATAAGTCCGAGATGTTGCGGTTTGCCATCGCCGAGGATGTCCGCTGCTGTTTGCTGCTCTGTGCAGTGTAGTGTGTGTGGCGGGACACCCTGCCCATCGTCCGGGGCCGTCTATGGCGCCAAGCCTCACGCCTCTGTTGTGGAGCTGCTCACCTCCCGCTACTCCTCAGTGTGCTGCCTTCCGCATCGTGCGTCAAGCCACGCCCCCGACGCGCAGGTTTTTAAGTTTAAACCGAATGGGTGAAGATTACATTTTTAATCTCACAACGCTCGGCTGTGGGGGTTTATTCACTAAATGGTGATGTGGGCTTTTTTTTAAATAAATAATGTGGGGGTTGTATATGGCTCTGATACTAGTCAGTGCCTCACCAGCCACTCACCTCACCGCACGTCCCTGAATTCTATCAGTCAGCTGATTACCTGAAAGCAATGCTTTCCCTTTGCATCTAATATCTTATATCAACAGTCATTTTAAAGCTAATTTACCCTGCCTCAAGTGGCTAGCTAACAAGTCCCTACAAATAATATAATACCAAAAGGGGATGAAGAGACTTACAAAATTGTATAAAACATTACTTTAAAGCAAACACTCAATGAAAGCTCAAAAATATGCTCTAATTGGGAATTTCTTTTACTTTAATTTCAGTAACTAAACACTGTGTAGTTGATCCATTCTACTTTCCAGAAGATAGACACTGGGTCTCCTCAGTTCCGAAAAGGAAAATACATGAAGACATTCAAAGTAAATTTAAATTTTCCCGTTATCCTTCAAGTGAAATGGAGCAATTGAAGGATAACGGGGATATCACTTTCACAAGGCTCACACAGGCATTTACTTTCACATAATTGGGATTTATATTGGTTGGAATTTACCCACAGTTATTTTACTATGGATTACACTCTGCACTATACCTGCCCCCCAGATGTCCCCTCGACTTGGATGGGTCTTTTTGCCACAGACCCAGGTGAGGCTTGTGTCTGCTGCCCCTTCACCCCTCTTTTTAAATGCTGATTTTTAGATCTCTTTGCATTATACTCTTGAAGAAGCGGACAGGGTTCAGCGAAACACGTGGCTGGGCGTTTACATGTTTCGGAGCATGTGCGGCTCCTTCGTCAGACCTCCACCCGCTTGAGGTGAATGAATACCAGGAGATTGAGGGCTATGTTAGATGATTACAGTCACACACACCTACACAGGTTGAACTGGATGGACTATTGTCTTTATTCAACCTCGCCTACTATGTAACTATGTAACTATGTAACTATGTAAATACTTATATGGGTGGCTCAAATCATTGATGCGAGGAACAGGTGCAGTATGGCAAGAATGGGGCTAATAGAAAGTCAACATAGTAGTCATGTGCACCCCCTGAAGACTTGTAAATAAGTGCTGCAAATTTACGCTGGCTGTAAAAACTAAAATAATACAAATAATGCCTAAAACCAGAAATAATTTAACAGGGATGGGAGAGAAATCAAATCAATAAGAATTGAAAATTAAAATTAAAATTAAAATAAAAATAAAAACAAAAATAAAAGTAAAAATAAGAAGAAATATAAAAATAAAATTAAAAAAAATAAATAAAAATAAGTATAAGAATAAGAATAAAAATAAAAATAAGAAAAATAAAATAAAAAATATGTAAGTGAAAATGATCAGAAAAAACCAAGGAGATTGTCTACAATAGAGTATTAATTTCTAATTCCTCGTTTATGCCCCCAGGTGACAAAACATCGAGGGCATAAATCCAGTAGGTCTCTCTGCGACATAAACGCACAAACCTCTTTGCTTCAGAAAAGGTGGGGGGAATAGACTCAATAACCCACACCTTGAGGCCAGAACTGGATTTATTATGGCGTTTAGTTAAATGTCTAGGAACACCGTGATCATCTTTGCCGGCCTTAATTGCGCGGCGATGTTCTCCAAAACATTTCCTCAACGGCCGTATGGTGCAGCCTACATAATGTAGGCCACAGGGGCAGGATAGGCAATATACCACATGTTCTGTAGAGAAAGTGTAAAAATCTTTTATAGGGTGAGTCTTACCCTTTACAGAAAACTCTTTTTGTCCATGATGGACAAAACTGTAGGTGAGGCACAGAGGTTTTTTACACTGATACATCCCAATGATGGAGAAGAATTTTAATGCGGGGGATATATGTCTTCTGGTTCAAAGCTTACTCAGGGCTATCTGACTCTTAATATTTGGTGCTTTTCTGTATGAAAATCTATCTGGTATGGTATTTTCCAAATGGGGGTCCTGTTTTAGTATTGACCAATGTTTACGCATGTTCCATGATATGTTTTATGTGTTTGTATTGACTATGGAACTGGGTGGTGAAGCGTATAATATACAAACACATGGAACATATCATGCGTAAACATTGGTCAATACTAAAACAGGACCCCCATTTGGAAAATACCATATCCACCCAACCTAGATTTTCATACAGAAAAGCACCAAATATTAAGAGTTAGATAGCCCCGAGTAAGCTTCGAACCAGAAAACATATATCCCCCTCATTAAAATTCTTCTGGAATTAGAAATTAATACTCTATTGTAGACAATCTCCTTGGTTTTTCTGATCATTTTCACTTACTTTTTTTATTTTATGTTTCTTATTTTTATTATTATTCTTATTTTTATTTTTATTTTAAATTTTATTTTAATTTTATATTTATTTTTATTTTTACTTTTACTTTTATTTTTATTTTTATTTTCATTTTCATTTTTTTTTCTTTTTTATTTATATTCTTATTGATTTGATTTCTCTCCCATCCCTGTTCATTTATTTAATCTTTACTGGTTTTAGGCATTTTTTGTATTATTTTATAGTTTTTACAGCCAGCGTAAATTTGCAGCACTTGTGCATTATTTACAAGTCTCCAGGGGGTGCACATGACTATTATGTTGACTTTCTATTAGCCTCGTTCTTGCCGTACTGCACCTGTACCTCACATAAATGATTTGAGCCACCCATATAAGTATTCATTCACCTCGAGCGAATGGAGGTCTGATGCTCCGAAACATGTAACCGCCCATCCACCCGCGTCACAGGATACCGGCTGCTCGCGTCCCTGCTCTGTTGCTAGGAGCCGCACACAGCTCAGAGGATGCCCACACAGGCAGCGGAGCTCCGGATGTCCGCACCATAGTGCAGTGGCCCTGATGATACCGGACGAATCTTGGACTATTACAGCTCTGTGTTGCACATGTCTCATCTTGCGTATTGTGAGTGCTTTTAACCCTTTATTTTAATAAACTCTTGAGTTACCGCACTTGGAGGTGCCTTGCCTTTCTTTTTTCTCATTACCTTTAGAGCAGCTTCTCCTCTCAAGTGCTGCCCTGGTGCAGTGACCCATATACTGCCTACCTAGATCCACGGAAGCGCCCATACAACATCCACTTTGTATTTTGGTAAAGTGGTTGGCCTCACCTAAAGTCCCATGACCTCCTTAATATTTTATTGTATAAATACATGCAGTGATCAGTTAAGACGAAAATAAAATTAGAATAAAAATAAAACATGTAAAAATAGTCCACAGCAGTGTAGTTTATAATAACTGTGAAAAATATCCCAGGCACCAGTCTTCTACTTTAATCAAAAATACTCAATTCTTCTCCCTATGTAGGTGTTCCAATATAATAAATCCGTGTTTTTCCACAAAAGTGCTGCCCCCTTCAAATTATTTCTCACTAGTGATGAGCCGAACACCCCCGGTTCGGTTCATACCAGAGCACCGCGAACAGAGGAAAAGTTTGTTCGAACAAACAAACCCCATTGAAGTCTATGGGACTCAAACCTCGAAAATCAAATGACCTCATTTTGAAGGCTTAAATGCAAGTTATTGCCCCAAGAAAGTGTATGGGGGTCCGGGTCCTGACCTCGGGAACATGTAGCAATGAAAAAATAGTTTTTAAAAACGATTGATTTACTGATTTTAATGAGGCTTAAAGTGAAACTATAAAAATAAAAAAATCCTTCAAATATTGTGCCTGGGGGGTCCCCTGAATGTGCCTGTAAAGTAGTGCATCTCTACGATGTACAGTCAGGTCCATAAATATTGGAACATCGACACAATTCTTTTTGGCTCTATAATGGATTTGAAATAAAATAAACAAGATGTGCTTTAACTGCAGACTTTCAGCTTTAATTTGAGGGTATTTACATCTAAATCAGGTGAAAGGTGTATGAATTACAACAGTTTGTATATGTGCCTCCCACTTTTTAAGGGACCAAAAGTAATGGGACAATTGGCTGCTCAGCTGTTCCATGGCCAGGTGTGTGTTATTCCCTCATTATCCCATTTACAAGGAGCAGATACAAAGTCCATAGTTCATTTCAAGTGTGCTATTTGCATTTGGAATCTGTTGCTGTCAACTCTCAATATGAGATCCAAAGAGCTGTCACTATCAGTGAAGCAAGCCATCATTAGGCTGAAAAAACCAAACAAACCCATCAGAGAGATAGCAAAAACATTAGGTGTGGCCAAATCAACAGCTTGGAACATCCTTAAAAAGAAAGAACGCACCGGTGATCTCAGCAACACCAAAAGACCCGGAAGACCCCGGAAAACAACTGTGGTGGATGACCGAAGAATTCTTTCCCTGGTGAAGAAAACACCCTTCACAACAGTTGGCCAGATCAAGAACACTCTCCAGGAGGTAGGTGTTCTGTATGTGTTTCAAAGTCAGCAATCAAGAGAGGACTTCACCATAGTGAATACAGAGGGTTCACCAAAAGATGTAAACCATTGGTGAGCCTCAAAAACAGGAAGGCAAGATTAGAGTTTGCCAAACAACATCTAAAAAAGCCTTCACAGTTCTGGAACAACATCCTATGGACAGATGAGACCAAGATCAACTTGTACCACTTTTGGTCCCTTAAAAAGTGGGAGGCACAAATACCATCTGTTGTAATTCCTACACAGTTCACCTGATTTGGAAGTAAATATCCTCAAATTAAAGCTGAAAGTTTGCAGTTAAAGCACATCTTGTCTGTTTCATTTATGTAGTGTGGGGCGTGTACTTGGCCCCTCATCCATGATTGGCTAAAGGCAGCCTGCTTTAGTCCAATCATGGCAGAGATCATTTGAATGGCCAAAGCATGAGGTCAGGGTGCATGCTTTGGCCAATCGCATAATGCGCTGCACGCGCTGCGCGCGTGCAGTGCATTATGGGAAGCTCGAATTTCCCGCAAAGGAGCACATTTGTTCGTCATTCGATGAACGAGCGATGTTCGAGTCGAACTTAGCCTCGACTCGAACTCGAAGCCCATCACTATTTCACACCTTCAGCAATGCGACCTTGCAATTAAGCTTGGTCAGAATACACCTTTTAGCCTCTCCTGGGCTCAAGCAGAATAAGTTGCCTATAAGCTGTCAATGATTGCTCTTTTTACGTCCCCTCCTCTCCACTTGTTAACCACTTAAGCCCCGGAAGATTTTACCCCCTTCCTGACCAGGGGGTATTTTGCGATTCGGCACTGCGTGACTTTAACAGACAATTGCGCGGTCGTGCGATGCTGTACCTAAACGAATTTGACGTCCTTTTTTTCCCACAAACAGAGCTTTCTTTTGGTGGTATTTGATCACCTGTGCGATTTTTTGATCACGCGCTATAAACAAAAAAAGAGCGTCAATTTTGCAAAAATAACAATATTTTTCACATTTTTTTATATGAAATTCCCCAAAAAAAAAAAGTAAAAATCTAAATTTTTTAACATTTTCGGCCAATTTGTTTTATGCTACATATGTTTGGTAAAAAAAATCACAAAAAGCGTATTTTGATTGGTTTGCGCAAAAGTTATTGCGTTTACTAACAAAGGGAAAGATTTTTGTCATTTTTGTTATTTTTTTTTAAAACGCCTAATGGCGGCGATCTGCGATTTTTTTGCGGTACTGCGACATTGCGGCGGACAGATCGGACCCTTGACTGACATTTTTGACACTTTTGGGGGTACCAGTGACATTTCTACAGTAATCAGTGCTATATATATGCACTGTTACTGTAAAAATACACTGGCAGTGAAGGGGTTAACTTTATTTGAAAGGGTGTGTGTCCCTAGGGGCGTGATTCTAACTGTGATTGGCTGTCTGTTGAGCTGTAGTTACACTGATTAACGGTCCTACATAGTAGAACCGTATCATCGGTGTTTCTACACAGGGGAGAATGACAGGCAGCTTGTTTACACAAGCTGCCTGACTTTCTCCCTCTCTCCCGCCGATCACATCGGGTCCGCCGGTCACACGCGCAGGGGGGTCCGTGACCGCGCGGGAGTGCGCCCGCGGCGGCGTGCGCTCGCTCCCCAGAGCCTCACAGGCTAGTGACGTAAATATACGTCACTTTGCCTGTGAGGGGCTGACCGCCGCAGTAAATCTACTTGCGGCGGTCGGCAAGTGGTTAATATCCAGGTACCATAAGTGAAAAAAATGCAAAAGTGCTTATACCTTTTAAAAACAATCTCTTAAAAAAACAAATGCTAGGTACTAGTAAATAACTGGTACTTCCGGCGCACCAGTCTATACATGTATAAGACTCCTCACTGATGGTCTTGTTTGTATTAATAAGCCACTAGCACACACTCCAGGCTCCTGACTCCACAGAGCTGCCGGGTGTCGTCACTGTCTTTGCACCTCCCCTACGCGTATCGACACAGGGTCACGTGTCTTCCTCAGGTGGATTCTATTGGACAGTGGGCTAGCATGCTTCCTAAGCGGAAGCCATTTTCTTTTAGCTACAGGGCGCCAACATTTTGCAATAGTTTGTGCTCTGCTGCACTCCCATAGCCTCCAAGGAACTACAGTTTACAATGTTGCTAATTAGTTATACATTTTTAAAGGACATACAAAAACCACACAAAATGCAAAATGCATAAAAATGCTTGAAAACGGATCAAAAATGTGGGTTTAAAAATGCAAAACGCACAGCAAAACATGCCTGAAATATGCATCAACTGCAGCCACATAGTGAACCTAAACTTATGTATTATTCATATGTTTCCTAATTATTCTTGTTTAGTGAAATCATTTTGCAGAAGCTTTATAATACAAGCTTTGTTTTAAAAAAAATATCTCATTGCTTCAGTTAGAGGTACATATTTTTGTCATAAACAGAATCCTTTTTATAATGTGTTGTGACTTAATTTCAGTACCTGAACATTTTGAAAGTGCTTCATTCCAGTTCCCAGAAGAAAGACATTGGACTCTATCAGTTCCATTAAGGAAAAATCCATCAAGACATTCAAGGTGGCAGACGGAATCAAAACGGAAATCTCCCAAAGGATGGACACAGTTCATATGCATTGGTGGTTCAATTAGCAAATGTGGACACTGTATAGCTGGAAGAGTACAGATAGAGTTTGTCAGTTCATTAGCTACAGTGTTTTATTTGAACTTCAGTGGAATGGCTCTCTGAGTTGTAAATAAGATAGGAATGAAATATGTATTTATTCTTTGGTTAAAAAAATGAGTTAAACAAATTGCTTCTTGATGCATTTACTTATTACTAATGTCATCTTATTGTGCAGCAAACATACAGTATATGGCCTCATGCATACTGGACATTATCAAAACGCCAGTAGAAAGCTGTAGCTGTAGAAGGAGTTTTTTTAGTTTTTTGCAGTAGCATTTTTCAGCGTTTTTTTTTAGCATTTTTCAGCTGTAGCTTTGTAAAAATGTCCAGTATGCACGAGGCCTTAAGCTTAACCTAATTGTTGCCATGTTCTTAAGTACAGTGCTGTGTACACTTTTTGAGTTGTATTCTTTTCTCAATGCACAGTAACTTACAGGGAATAAATAATATTTTCAGTGTTTATTAAGACATACTTAAGAACAAGATCAGCTTGCAAAGCAAAAATTAAGTTTGTAATTGAAATTGTACATGGAACCAACGTATTTGCTCATTACAAATGCAGCTATGACTTCTACTTTATATTGCTGCACAATGGCTATGCCTTCTGCTCCTTTCCCTACTGCAATTCTATGAGGAACATGCAGTCAGGGTAGGCATGGGCAGCTTGGAGCCTTGGACCAATAGTAAAGTAATGCATACTAGCTCATTATGCCTTTGTCTTTCAGGTTTTTTTTTTTTTTTTTTCTGGGGTTTACAACCTCTTTAATATGTCATATTTTCTCCTGCTCCTTTTCCAAAAAAAAAAAAAACTCCCTGGTACCCTTTATCTCTTAACAATTTTTTTAGCCTTTCTGACTGGACTTCATATTCATCAATGTGCGTAAAGTTCCTCCTTATTCTAATATATTGTCGCCTGGATATGTATAACAACCGGAGCTTATAATGGCGGCTATTTAGTAGGATATAGGAGTTTCTGTCTGTACTTTTAAAATAAGTCTTTGTTTGTATAGTCTGGTTAATAATGTTAACCTCCAAGTCTAGGAAGTTTATATGATGCTTACTAATCTCCTATGTTACGCTGATATTTTGATTGTTAATATTCATACCTGATAAGAGTGTTTCTAGTCAGGGCCGCTGAAAGGTCAGTACAACCAGCCCTGTTGTACCGGGCCCAGTCCTATCAGCAACACTGTGGGGCCTGGGCAGCATTACAGATTATTGCTGCATTTAATAAAAAAATAAAAAAAGTTGGCTTGCTAAATTTCTACCCCGATCCTACTTGTTTAGAGAGCGGGGTTATACCATTTTCCTGGGCCCCATTAGGTCAACAGAGGGGCCCAGGTGCGCACAGAAAAGGGACTATTTCTTCATTTTCGGGGCGCATGTACACTATGGTGCCCTGCTACTCCCTGCAGTCCCGGCCGGTGGAGTGATACTCTGATTCTCCGCCCAGTGCCCGCCTCCAGTTCTTACTTGCTGAAATGTGAGGAGGCTGACTGGGAGCATCTGAAGATCGTGGCTGCTCTGGACACAATGAGTGAATAATAGAGTCCAGAATCCTCACTGTGTCCTATTGCGTATCTCCCAGCACAGCAGGTTATCATTAGCATTACAAAAATCATCACAGGCAGCAGAGTAAGCTTGTGCTCTAACAAGGCTCTGTGTCAAATGGCTGCTGAGGGTGCTGACTTTGTTATGGCTGTGCTGGGTTACAGTCTGTAACACTAATGACGCTTTTCCACTGCATGGTACAGCTAGGTTTGGCTCAGCCATAAGTTAACACAGTCAGCAAGCAGCCATGTGACATAGAGCCATGATAGAGCACAAGCTTACTGTGCTGCCTGTGATGATTTTTGTAATGCTAATGATCATAAGACAGTGAGATGCTTCATTACACTTCAATTTGGAGAGCAGTAAACCTGCAGTGGAGCTGCATTTTTACCACCCCCAAACCAATCCCCTTTAACCACTTCCTGTCCAGCAACGTATCAGTACGTCACTAGATTGGAAAGGTAATGTTTGGGTTATCACTGCAGCAATGATGGAGATATCATTTTTTAGCCCCAGACATTCTGCACAAAGTAAATGTAATCCTAGTGGCTAAGAAGCCCCTGGATTACTTTTACAGGCAGTGGAAGGGGGTCCCACCCCTGTCTTTAAGATGCAACTAGTAGCATTCGGTTCCTGTGACACAGTGAGAGGGATGGATGTCGTTCCACCCACTGTGTGATGTCAGAAACCCGAAGCGACAAGGATTTTGTTTCCGGTTTCAGTCTGACGTAAACAAGCCATTACCAGCTTGAATAAGCATCTGATCAAACCCATCTTGGTTTAATCGGATGCTTTGGAGGCCAGAGGACACATATGGGGTCATCTCTCAAAAAAGAGGACCTGTTATGGCCCTTGCTATCACAACGGATGATTTTTATTCCTTGTAAAAGCAAAAAAAGAAAGAAAAAGAAAAATGATTAAAGATACAGAGTGATTTTTTTTTACATTTCTAATAAAATACAATTAAAAAGAATTTTAAACTGCCCCTGCTCTTTGTTGCTTAGGTGCAATTGCAAACGCACACGTTGGCCCCGCACGCATGTGTAAACAGCAACAAACCTGCATTTTGGTTTCCCGGTGGGGTCAGGGGCGGGGACAGGGGTGGGGTCAAGGGCGTGGTTGGAGGGGCCCGTCAGGTAGGCTGTAAGGGGCCCCATAATTTCTAACAGCAGCCCTGTTTCTAGTGCATCCTCATCTCCTTTTCTTATAATCAGCAAATCATCTATAAAGCGTCTGTATAATATTATCTTTGGGTCATGATTTATTGATATTGTTTCTTCCTCCAATTTCACCATATACTGGTTGGCTACGCTGGCCCCACCAAACAATATAAGAAAGAACTAGAAAAATTGATAAATTATGGGGCAAGAAAAAATATATTGAATAAATATGAGGAAAAGTACTTAATGCCGTCAGCATGCAGAATACCTGTAATATATTATGTCCTGAAAAGCCACAAAGATAGTAATAATCCCCCAGGAAGACACATTGTGAGTGGAATGTGAGAAAAGGGGAGCTTTTAGCCTCCCTTTTCTTATGGGATGGCGGGAGGGGAGCAATTCGATTTAACTATATATAGAGGCTAGTTAAATTTGGGTAGTAATATGTCTGCCCTGTGTCTTGAGGTGCTCCACGCCAAGTCCTTGGTTACCGACACGGCGGAGGAACTGGAGTGTCCAGAGGAACTCTCTACTTGGCGTGGAGCCAGTGTAAGCGTCCGAAGGATGTCCACAACTCCAATTTAACGTTGGAACATGATCTTATGTGATAATCTGCTTATTAAGTGAGTGCAGTGTACGGGATGTTTTAATAAATTGTGTGGAAATGGTATCACACTAGTGGAGCTTTTTTTCTTTACATACACGGGAGCTATACTATCCGAAGCGGTGTCTGTGGCGGTCCGGTGGAGATTTGCTTTCTAATATCTATGAGCTGTGTGCCTGATCCATGAGAGTGGGGGGCATGAACATTTGGTGAGTGTTCCATCCAGCTATTATCCCGGGACTGTGTTGGTGGAGAGTGGGGTGTCCCCCCTAATGTCACAGATTTTTATTACTCCTTGAAGATTGTCTACATTTACATTCATTTAGAGTTCATGGACTTTATGAACTAGTGTTTGTGCTGAGAATAACCATAAGGGTCACTGCATGATTTTATTGTATGTATAGGTCTTGGCCTGTTTACCAGGTTTGCAAACAACTGTGTGGTGGTGAGGGGTTCCCACCATCCGTGCACTACTGTCATTTGTGACATACATTTAGGTCCATAAATATTGGGACATCTACACAATTCTAATCTTTTTGGCTCTATACACCACAACAATGAATTTGAAATGAAACAAACAAGATATGCTTTAACTGCAGACCTTCAGCTTTAATTTGAGGGTACTTACATCCAAATCAGGTGAACGGTGTAGAAATTACAATAGTTTGTATATGTGCCTCACACTTTTTAAGGGACCAAAAGTAATGGGACAGATTAACAATCATAAACCAAACTTTAATTTTTTAATACTTGGTTGCAAATCCTTTGCAGTCAATTACAGCATGAAGTCTGGAACACAAAGACATCACCAGACATCTACCTAGTTTCAGTTTTGGTTGAAGCGCAGCAAAATTGTAGTTTAGCATTTATTTATTACTAATATGTAATCTCATTGTGCCATGAACATACTGTCAGGGTCATCTTACCGAATGGGCACGCTGCCACCTGCCTAGCGACCCAGCCCCAGCCAAGTATTATTCCCGATTATTCCGATTCCTATGTGCATCCCGCCACCAAACTTAGCAGGTGGCAAGCGCCTGTCAGCCCTGCGCTGCTGTCAGGCCACTTGGGCCGTGGAGGGGAAGCCCACAACTGCAGGAATGCCTGTCCGCCTCCACGGGAGCAGGCACACACAGGACAGTTGAGTCTGACTCCCGTCCGTGTGTGTGTTCCCCAGACCCAGCCGCTGAACTTGGAAGCTGTCATTAGCCTGGCACTGCTGTACCAATAAATATCGTCTTATCGATAATTTGCACTTTTATTCTCGTGGGTGATTGTGTAGGCATTGCCCGGGGCCCTTTAATGCTCTTAAGATGGAACAGCATACTATGCTCAGTCTATAAGTTACTAAGTACTGACATGCAGTGCTTTGTTTAGGAATTTTTCCTTTGGACTTTTGCACATTCCCCTATGTCCCTCAGAACGAGCTCCTGCTCGCTGCCGCAAAGCCACGCAGCGGTGTGATCCCGTGAAGGCTGTGATCACAGGACACAGCCAAGACAAGATGGGGATATGGGCGCTGTGATTGGCCCTCCCTATGACGTGAAGGCTGTGTCCAATCACAGCCTTCACAATGTAAACAAAGACGCTTGTCTCTGTGACAGTTCTCCCTGCTGAGCTCAGTGAGAGTTCAGTGGGGGGTGGAAATCTGCAAGATCTATGACAGTTCTATGTGTAAGGATGATTTTACACACAGAGCTGTCACAGATCCCCAACAAACAGTACACCAAGCACCACTGTCAGCCTTGTTCCCAGACACATCTGTCAGTGTCCCCATGAAACACCTGTGCCAGTGCACAAAACATCTGTCAGTCCCCCATCACATCTGCACCAGTGCACAAAACATCTGTCAGTCCCCCATCACATCTGCACCAGTGCACAAAACATCTGTCAGTCCCCCATCACATCTGCACCAGTGCACAAAACATATGTCAGTCCCCCATCACATCTGCACCAGTGCACAAAACATCTGTCAGTCCCCCATCACATCTGCACCCGTGCAAAAAACATCTGTCAGTCCTCCATCACATCTGTACCAGTGCAGAAAACATGTCAGTGTCCCATCAAATCTGTACCAGTGCAGAAAACATCTGTCAGTCCCCCATCACATCTGTTCCATACCACAAAACATCTGTCAGCTCCCATCACATCTGTACCAGTGCACAAAACATGTCAGTGTCCCATCACATCTGTACCAGTGCACAAAACATCTGCAATAGTGAACCATTGTAACATCAACATCTGTCAGTGTCCGCCGGTGGCCAATCAACATCTGTCAGTGTACCAGTGTCCCATCAATAGATAAATAAAACATTTTTAAGTGCCTCCATGCTCGCGTGTAAAGGGGAACGCACACGTTGGTCCCGTACGCATACGTAAACAGCAATAACACCACACATGTGAGGTATCGTTGCAACGTCAGAGTGAGAGCAATAATTCTAGCACCAGACCACCTGTGTAATTTTAAACTGGTAACTAATAAAGACTTATCTCCCCTATGGGGATTTTTAAATACCGAAGTTTGGTGCCATTTCACTAGTGTGATATGTTTGGTATCTATTTACCCAGTGCAATGCCATATTTTATATTTTACCGATAATGTGGGTATTATATTGTCTCAGTGTGCATTGAAATGTATTCAAATGTATTTATGCATTTGTGTGTAACAAAAGTAAGGTAAAGACAAATTAGTAGCTCAAAAATATGTGCTCAATGAAAATACATTGTCCACTTAATTTCTGTACCCGTACAATGTGGAGGTGCTTCACTCCAGTTCCCAGTAGAAAGACATTTAATGTTATCTGTTCCATTAGGGAAAAATCCATCAAGACATTCAAAGTGGCATTGGGGTTCAAAATTGACATTTCCCCAAGGATGGAAACAGTTCATATAAGTTGGTGGTTCAGTTACCAAGTGTTGACATTGTACAGCTACAAGAGAATACATGAGAATCTATTATCTGATATTAGATATCATCAGTTCCTCATTTTAATACGTTTCACTTGCAACTCTATTACCCTTGATACTCTATAACTTGATTTTTTTTTTTTTTTTTATTTAAGTATCAAAGATTTACTGCAATTAAAAGTAACAAATCAGCCAAATGCTTCTTCCCTCTCACAGTAGAAATAATTGGATATTGATATCAGACTTTACTGGAATCTTTCAAACTGGGAGTTAGTTCTTACTAAAATGACTTATTCAGTGGCAAATGCAATAACCGTAAACCATTTAGCAAATCCGTAACATAAAACAAACAACACATTTACTCATCCTAGCCACTAACTAATGTTAAGTAACTCCCTGACCTACAGGGTTCCCCTAATGGACTCCCCCCCAAAAAAACAGTACATGCACTTTTTTACATTCTGTCAGTAGTGCAGTGGGCTGTCATATAGCAGGTAGAGCGAGACATTAGGACTAGGGTTGAGCGGACACCTAGATGTCCGTGTTCGACGGGTTCGGCCGAACTTTAAAAAAAAGTCTGGGTCCGTGTCCCGGACTTTTACCGAACTTTTCCCGTACACCGAACCCCATTGAAGTCAATGGGGACCCGAACTTTCAGGCACTAAAATGGCTCTAAAACACCAAAGGAAAGGGCTAGAGTGCTGCAAATGGCAGCAAAACGTAATTAAGAGCATGGCAAGTGCTCTGCAAACAAATGTGGATAGGGAAATAACTTAAAACAACAAAAAAAAAAAGAAAAATAAAACAATGTTCTTCATCTCTGAAGGACGAGGCCCATATGGAGTAGGAGGGAGGTTGAGGTGGTGGTGGATGTGGCAGTGTCATAGGCGTGCACACAGGGTGTGCCGGGTGTGCCTGGGCACACCCTAATCACCTAGGGCACATAGCATTATCACTCTGTTTGCCAGTGAGGAGATGGGAAAGATCTCCCTCGGACCTGCTCTGCTCTATTTCTCTTTGCCAGCAGGGAGAGTAATGTATCGGGGCCATGTACATGTAGGCAAACACATGCATGTGTATTTCAACTTTAGGGTGCACACCCTAATGCAATAGGCTGCGCACACCTATGGGCGGTGTAGGTGGAAGCGGCGGTGGAGGAGGACCAGGGCCGGATTAAGAGCATCATGGGCTTGGTGCTGAGGATTTTGAAGGGCCTTAAGGGCCGTGCCTTGGCATGCACCCAGAGGAGGAAGGGTGCAGCCATGCATGCCTAATTCAACATGGGATGCTGTCTCTGAAGCCCATAAACACATCCATGCATCAGCAACTGTCCCTCCTTGTCCGGCCTTCGCGCTGTGTGGGGAGGTTCTGAGGGTGCTGCCTGGGGAAGCGAGCATAGAAGCCAGACTTCTGTGTTTACAAGTGACAGAAGAGCGGTAACAGTGAATATGGCCAACCCGGGGCCTATATAAAAGGTAGGGGCCTGGAGCTGCAGCTCCAATAGCCCCTACGTTAATCGGGCCCTGAGGAGGAGGACGAGGTAGCCAACACTGCTTCTTTTCACAAATTTTAAATGAGGGTACACCCCAAAAGAGTGAGAAAGAGCAAAAATGGAACAATGGGTGGGTAAGGTCGGTATCCATTGCTATTCTGCACAACGTACGGAAAAGTCCAGTGGGATCCATGCCTAGTTCATTTTAATGAACGTGAGCTTGTCCACATTGTCTCTGGACAGGCGGCTGCGCTTGTCTGTTATAACACCCGCAGCCGTGCTAAATACCCGTTCAGATAATACACTGGCTGCAGGGCACGCCAGCACCTCCAAGGCGTAAAGGGCAAGCTCAGGCCATGTGCCCAACTTGGAGACCCAGAAGTTGAAGGGGGCAGACCCCTCATTCAGTACGTCTAGGCGTGTGCACACATACTGCTCCACCATGTTGGTAAAATGCTGCCTCCTGCTAAGACGTTCCATCTGAGCTGCTGGTGCTGCTGTTTGTTGTGGCGTGCTGACAAAGCTTTTCCACATTTCGGCCATGCTAACCCTGCCTTCTGAGGTGCTGGCGGTGCCCTGGTTGCGTTGGCGACCTCCTCCTCCTCCTCTGCCTTGTGCTTCCACTGTGGCCCCGCTGTCAGATGGGAATGCCAGCAGCATCGCGTCTACCAGCGTGCGCTTGTACTCGCGCATCTTGCGATCGCGCTCCAGTGAGTGAATTAAGGACGGTACATTGTCCTTGTAACGGGGATCCAGCAGCGTGGCCACCCAGTAATCAGCACAAGTTAGAATGTGGGCCACTCGGCGGTCGTTGTGGAGACACTGCAGCATGTAATCACTCATGTGTGCCAGGCTGCCCAGAGGCAACAAAAGGCTGTCCTCTGTGGGAGGTGTATCGTCCGTGTCCTCTGTATCCCCCCAGCTGCTATCGCACACCACCAGGCCGGGCTTGAGGCTCACTGGCAGCAACCACTCATTTGTCTGCTGTTCCATGCTCCTCCACAACTCCTGGGCGGTGTGTGGTTTGTCCCCCAAACAGGCAAGTTGCCTGCTGTCGTTTACCCCTGGCCGTGCTGAAATTGGTGGTGAAGGTGTTACTCTGTCCGGATGAGGAGGCGGTAGAGGATGAGGTAGCGGAGTAGGATGAGTTAGGAACAGGAGGCAAACTGAAGCGCCCTGCAATCCTCGGTGGTGGAAGGACGTGCGCCAAATTGCTATCCGCCTCAGGCCCATCCGCCACTACATTTACCCAGTGTGCCGTTAGGGAGATATAACGCCCCTGACCGTGCTTACTGGTCCACGTATCGGTAGTTAGGTGGACCTTGGCACAGATGGCGTTGCGCAGTGCACACCTGATTTTTTCCCCCACTTGGTTGTGCAGGGAAGGGATGGCTTGCCTGGAAAAGTAGTGGCGGCTGGGCACGACGTACTGTGGGACAGCCACCGACATAAGCTTTTTAAAACTGTGCGTCTCCACCAGACGGAATGACAGCATTTCAAAGGCCAATAATTGTGAAATGCTGGCATTCAGGGCCAGGGATCGCGGGTGGGTAGGGGGGTACTTCCTCTTCCTCTCAAGTGTTTGGGAGATGGAAAGCTGAACGCTTCCACGGGACATTGTGGAGATGGTTGTTGGTGACCCAGGTGGTGGTGTTGCTGACAGATCGTCTGTTTGCGGGGTGGCAGGTGCCGATATGACTACAGATGTGGCTGGAGTGGCCGAGACTGCAGCAGAAGAGGAAGCAGGATGAGCCAGAGACGTTTCTTGGTTTTGAAGGTGTGTACTCCTCTGCAGCTCGTGCTTTGCACTTAGATGCCTGATCATGCAGGTTGTGCTCAGGTTGAGAAGGTTTATGCCTCGCTTCAGGCTCTGATTGCACAGGGTGCAAACCACTCGTGTCCTGTCATCAGCACATTTTCTAAAGAACTTCCACGCTAGAGAACTCCTTTGAGCTGACTTTGGTGCGCTCGTTCCCTTGCTGCGTTGGGCAGTAGCAGGCGTAGTGTCTAGGGCACGGCCGCTCCGCTTCTGCACCCTGCTCCCTCTTCTTCTGTGCTGGTGGCTCTGTGCGACCACCGCCTCTTCCTCCAAACTACTCAGGTCACCTGCATGACGTTCATTCCATGTGGGGTCGAGGACCTCATCGTCCTCCACATCATCTTCCACCCAGTCTTCACCCCTGCCCTCCTTGTCGGTCTCCACAATGCTGAACGCCGCAGCAGTTGGCACCTGCGTTTCGTCATCATCGGAGACAAGCTGCGATGGTCCTTGCATGTACTCATCTTGAGAAATAAGTGGTTGGGCATCGCTGCACTCAATCTCTTCAACTTCTGGGGCAGGGCTAGGTGGATGGCCCTGGGAAACCCTGCTGACAGAGTCCTCAAAAAGAAGAAGAGACTGCTGTATGGATTGGGGCTCAGACTGCTTGCCTGATTTCCAAGGGGGTGTGGTGAAAGACGGTTGGACATTGGCTGCAGGTGCCAACTCTGACCTTTCTGCAGTAGACTGGGTGGGAGACAATGTGAAGGAACCGGAGGCACTGTCAGCAACCCAATCTACTATCGCCTGTACTTCTTCAGGCCTCATCACATCTAGAGGCGCATGATGCCCTACCAAATACTGATGCAGGTTCTGTCGCCTACTCACACTTGAGGAAGGTGTTTGACTTGTGCGTGTAGCTGGCACAGATCGACCACGTCCTCTCCTTGCAACAGGAGCTCTACCAGCAGCACCACGACCCAGGCCACGGCCCTTATTTGACGGTCTCCTCATATTTCTGTAATTTAAGATCTTGCCCTAGAAAGGTGTTTATTGAATAGCGGAACAAAACAACAACAGTATCGCACGGGTGTATCTCACAGTCAAATATGCAAACTATGCTGCAATTTAATGTTTTTTACACCAAAAGGGTGTATATTGAATAGCGGAATAGGATAAAAAACTGTGTATCTCACTCGTACAAACACAGACTAGGCCTGATTAAATTTTTTTCTACCCTAAAGGGAGGATGAGGAAGAGGAGTAGGAGGAGTTGGGAACAGGAGGCAAACTGAAGCGCCCTGCAATCCTTGGCGGGGGAAGGAGATGCGCCAAACTAATTTAAAAGGTGTATCTCACACGTACCTATACAGACTATGCCGTAATTTAATTTTTTACACTCCAAAAGGGTGTATATTGAATAGCGAAATAGGAAAAATTTTATAATACGGTGTATCTCACACGTACAAACACAGACTAGGCCCCGCCGATTACAATTTTTTGTACCCTAAAGGCAGGATGAGGAAGAGGAGTAGGAGGAGCAGGCAGGAGGCAGTCTGAAGAACCCTCAAAACCTCGGCAGTATGAGATGCGCCCCAAAAATTGGAAAGGTGTATCTTACCCGTACCGACACAGACTATCACGCAATTTAATTGTTTATACCCAAAGGTTTTAATTAAATAGCGGAATAGAAAATATGATCAAAAAAACAAGTGTATGTATCTCACACGTACACAACCACACTAGGCCCCAATTACTATTGTTTCTACCCCTAAAAGGATGGATGAGGAGTAGGAGGAGTATGGAACAGGCAGCACCCTCAAATCTTCAGAAGTATGAGATGAACCCCAAGAACTTGGAAAGGTGGATCTCACACGTAACGACACAGACTATCCCACAATTGAATTGTTCCCCAAAGGTTTTTATTGAATAGCGAAATAGGAAATATGATCAAAAAAAGTGTATGTATCTCACACGTACACCACCACACTAGGCCCCAATTACTATTGTTTGTACCCCTAAAAGGATGGATGAGGAGTAGGAGGAGTATGGAACAGGCAGCACCCTCAAATCTTCAGAAGTATGAGATGAACCCCAAAAACTTGGAAAGGTGGATCTCACACGTACCGACACAGACTATCCCGCAATTTAATTGATCCCCAAAGGATTTTATTGAATAGCGGAATAGGAAATATGATCAAAAAAAGTGTATGTATCTCTCACGTACACCACCACACTAGGCCCCAATTACTATTGTTTCTACCCCTAAAAGGATGGATGAGGAGTAGGAGGAGTATGGAACAGGCAGCACCCTCAAATCTTCAGAAGTATGAGATGAACCCCAAAAACTTGGAAAGGTGGATCTCACACGTACCGACACAGACTATCCCGCAATTTAATTGTTCCCCAAAGGTTTTTATTGAATAGCGGAATAGGAAATATGATCAAAAAAAGTGTATGTATCTCACACGTACACCACCACACAAGGCCCCAATTACTATTGTTTGTACCCCTAAAAGGATGGATGAGGAGTAGGAGGAGTATGGAACAGGCAGCACCCTCAAATCTTCAGAAGTATGAGATGAACCCCAAAAACTTGGAAAGGTGGATCTCACACGTAACGACACAGACTATCACGCAATTTAATTGTTTATACCCAAAGGTTTTAATTGAATAGCGGAATAGAAAATATGATCAAAAAAAAAGTGTATGTATCTCACACGTACACCACCACACTAGGCCCCAATTACTATTGTTTGTACCCCTAAAAGGATGGATGAGGAGTAGGAGGAGTATGGAACAGGCAGCACCCTCAAATCTTCAGAAGTATGAGATGAAGCCCAAAAACTTGGAAAGGTGGATCTCACACGTACCGACACAGACTATCCCGCAATTTAATTGATCCCCAAAGGATTTTATTGAATAGCGGAATAGGAAATATGATCAAAAAAAGTGTATGTATCTCACACGTACACCACCACACTAGGCCCCAATTACTATTGTTTCTACCCCTAAAAGGATGGATGAGGAGTAGGAGGAGTATGGAACAGGCAGCACCCTCAAATCTTCAGAAGTATGAGATGAACCCCAAAAACTTGGAAAGGTGGATCTCACACGTACCGACACAGACTATCCCGCAATTTAATTGTTCCCCAAAGGTTTTTATTGAATAGCGGAATAGGAAATATGATCAAAAAAAGTGTATGTATCTCACACGTACACCACCACACTAGGCCCCAATTACTATTGTTTGTACCCCTAAAAGGATGGATGAGGAGTAGGAGGGGTATGGAACAGGCAGCACCCTCAAATCTTCAGAAGTATGAGATGAACCCCAAAAACTTGGAAAGGTGGATCTCACACGTACCGACACAGACTATCCCGCAATTTAATTGTTCCCCAAAGGTTTCTATTGAATAGCGGAATAGGAAATATGATCAAAAAAAGTGTATGTATCTCACACGTACACCACCACACTAGGCCCCAATTACTATTGTTTGTACCCCTAAAAGGATGGATGAGGAGTAGGAGGAGTATGGAACAGGCAGCACCCTCAAATCTTCAGAAGTATGAGATGAACCCCAAAAACTTGGAAAGGTGGATCTCACACGTACCGACACAGACTATCCCGCAATTTAATTGATCCCCAAAGGATTTTATTGAATAGCGGAATAGGAAATATGATCAAAAAAAGTGTATGTATCTCACACGTACACCACCACACTAGGCCCCAATTACTATTGTTTCTACCCCTAAAAGGATGGATGAGGAGTAGGAGGAGTATGGAACAGGCAGCACCCTCAAATCTTCAGAAGTATGAGATGAACCCCAAAAACTTGGAAAGGTGGATCTCACACGTACCGACACAGACTATCCCGCAATTTAATTGATCCCCAAAGGATTTTATTGAATAGCGGAATAGGAAATATGATCGAAAAAAGTGTATGTATCTCACACGTACACCACCACACTAGGCCCCAATTACTATTGTTTCTACCCCTAAAAGGATGGATGAGGAGTAGGAGGAGTATGGAACAGGCAGCACCCTCAAATCTTCAGAAGTATGAGATGAACCCCAAAAACTTGGAAAGGTGGATCTCACACGTACCGACACAGACTATCACGCAATTTAATTGTTTATATCCAAAGTTTTTAATTAAATAGCGGAATAGAAAATATGATCAAAAAAAAAGTGTATGTATCTCACACGTACACAACCACACTAGGCCCCAATTACTATTGTTTCTACCCCTAAAAGGATGGATGAGGAGTAGGAGGAGTATGGAACAGGCAGCACCCTCAAATCTTCAGAAGTATGAGATGAACCCCAAAAACTTGGAAAGGTGGATCTCACACGTACCGACACAGACTATCTTGCAATTTAATTGATCCCCAAAGGTTTTTATTGAATAGCGGAATAGGAAATATGATCAAAAAAAGTGTATGTATCTCACACGTACACCACCACACTAGGCCCCAATTACTATTGTTTGTACCCCTAAAAGGATGGATGAGGAGTGGGAGGAGTATGGAACAGGCAGCACCCTCAAATCTTCAGAAGTATGAGATGAACCCCAAAAACTTGGAAAGGTGGATCTCACACGTACCGACACAGACTATCCCGCAATTTAATTGTTCCCCAAAGGTTTTTTTTGAATAGCGGAATAGGAAATATGATCAAAAAAAGTGTATGTATCTCACACGTACACCACCACACTAGGCCCCAATTACTATTGTTTGTACCCCTAAAAGGATGGATGAGGAGTAGGAGGAGTATGGAACAGGCAGCACCCTCAAATCTTCAGAAGTATGAGATGAACCCCAAAAACTTGGAAAGGTGGATCTCACACGTACCGACACAGACTATCCCGCAATTTAATTGTTCCCCAAAGGTTTTTTTTGAATAGCGGAATAGGAAATATGATCAAAAAAAGTGTATGTATCTCACACGTACACCACCACACTAGGCCCCAATTACTATTGTTTGTACCCCTAAAAGGATGGATGAGGAGTAGGAGGAGTATGGAACAGGCCGCACCCTCAAATCTTCAGAAGTATGAGATGAACCCCAAAAACCTGGAAAGGTGGATCTCACACGTACCGACACAGACTATCCCGCAATTTAATTGTTCCCCAAAGGTTTTTATTGAATAGCGGAATAGGAAATATGATCAAAAAAAGTGTATGTATCTCACACGTACACCACCACACTAGGCCCCAATTACTATTGTTTGTACCCCTAAAAGGATGGATGAGGAGTAGGAGGAGTATGGAACAGGCAGCACCCTCAAATCTTCAGAAGTATGAGATGAACCCCAAAAACTTGGAAAGGTGGATCTCACACGTACCGACACAGACTATCCCACAATTTAATTGTTCCCCAAAGGTTTTTATTGAATAGCGGAATAGGAAATATGATAAAAAAAAGTGTATGTATCTCACACGTACACCACCACACTAGGCCCCAATTACTATTGTTTGTACCCCTAAAAGGATGGATGAGGAGTAGGAGGAGTATGGAACAGGCAGCACCCTCAAATCTTCAGAAGTATGAGATGAACCCCAAAAACTTGGAAAGGTGGATCTCACACGTACCGACACAGACTATCACGCAATTTAATTGTTTATATCCAAAGTTTTTAATTAAATAGCGGAATAGAAAATATGATAAAAAAAAAAGTGTATGTATCTCACACGTACACAACCACACTAGGCCCCAATTACTATTGTTTCTACCCCTAAAAGGATGGATGAGGAGTAGGAGGAGTATGGAACAGGCAGCACCCTCAAATCTTCAGAAGTATGAGATGAACCCCAAAAACTTGGAAAGGTGGATCTCACACGTACCGACACAGACTATCTTGCAATTTAATTGATCCCCAAAGGTTTTTATTGAATAGCGGAATAGGAAATATGATCAAAAAAAGTGTATGTATCTCACACGTACACCACCACACTAGGCCCCAATTACTATTGTTTGTACCCCTAAAAGGATGGATGAGGAGTAGGAGGAGTATGGAACAGGCAGCACCCTCAAATCTTCAGAAGTATGAGATGAACCCCAAAAACTTGGAAAGGTGGATCTCACACGTACCGACACAGACTATCACGCAATTTAATTGTTTATACCCAAAGGTTTTAATTGAATAGCGGAATAGAAAATATGATCAAAAAAAAAGTGTATGTATCTCACACGTACACCACCACACTAGGCCCCAATTACTATTGTTTGTACCCCTAAAAGGATGGATGAGGAGTAGGAGGAGTATGGAACAGGCAGCACCCTCAAATCTTCAGAAGTATGAGATGAAGCCCAAAAACTTGGAAAGGTGGATCTCACACGTACCGACACAGACTATCCCGCAATTTAATTGATCCCCAAAGGATTTTATTGAATAGCGGAATAGGAAATATGATCAAAAAAAGTGTATGTATCTCACACGTACACCACCACACTAGGCCCCAATTACTATTGTTTCTACCCCTAAAAGGATGGATGAGGAGTAGGAGGAGTATGGAACAGGCAGCACCCTCAAATCTTCAGAAGTATGAGATGAACCCCAAAAACTTGGAAAGGTGGATCTCACACGTACCGACACAGACTATCCCGCAATTTAATTGTTCCCCAAAGGTTTTTATTGAATAGCGGAATAGGAAATATGATCAAAAAAAGTGTATGTATCTCACACGTACACCACCACACTAGGCCCCAATTACTATTGTTTGTACCCCTAAAAGGATGGATGAGGAGTAGGAGGGGTATGGAACAGGCAGCACCCTCAAATCTTCAGAAGTATGAGATGAACCCCAAAAACTTGGAAAGGTGGATCTCACACGTACCGACACAGACTATCCCGCAATTTAATTGTTCCCCAAAGGTTTCTATTGAATAGCGGAATAGGAAATATGATCAAAAAAAGTGTATGTATCTCACACGTACACCACCACACTAGGCCCCAATTACTATTGTTTGTACCCCTAAAAGGATGGATGAGGAGTAGGAGGAGTATGGAACAGGCAGCACCCTCAAATCTTCAGAAGTATGAGATGAACCCCAAAAACTTGGAAAGGTGGATCTCACACGTACCGACACAGACTATCCCGCAATTTAATTGATCCCCAAAGGATTTTATTGAATAGCGGAATAGGAAATATGATCAAAAAAAGTGTATGTATCTCACACGTACACCACCACACTAGGCCCCAATTACTATTGTTTCTACCCCTAAAAGGATGGATGAGGAGTAGGAGGAGTATGGAACAGGCAGCACCCTCAAATCTTCAGAAGTATGAGATGAACCCCAAAAACTTGGAAAGGTGGATCTCACACGTACCGACACAGACTATCCCGCAATTTAATTGATCCCCAAAGGATTTTATTGAATAGCGGAATAGGAAATATGATCGAAAAAAGTGTATGTATCTCACACGTACACCACCACACTAGGCCCCAATTACTATTGTTTTTACCCCTAAAAGGATGGATGAGGAGTAGGAGGAGTATGGAACAGGCAGCACCCTCAAATCTTCAGAAGTATGAGATGAACCCCAAAAACTTGGAAAGGTGGATCTCACACGTACCGACACAGACTATCACGCAATTTAATTGTTTATATCCAAAGTTTTTAATTAAATAGCGGAATAGAAAATATGATCAAAAAAAAAGTGTATGTATCTCACACGTACACAACCACACTAGGCCCCAATTACTATTGTTTCTACCCCTAAAAGGATGGATGAGGAGTAGGAGGAGTATGGAACAGGCAGCACCCTCAAATCTTCAGAAGTATGAGATGAACCCCAAAAACTTGGAAAGGTGGATCTCACACGTACCGACACAGACTATCTTGCAATTTAATTGATCCCCAAAGGTTTTTATTGAATAGCGGAATAGGAAATATGATCAAAAAAAGTGTATGTATCTCACACGTACACCACCACACTAGGCCCCAATTACTATTGTTTGTACCCCTAAAAGGATGGATGAGGAGTGGGAGGAGTATGGAACAGGCAGCACCCTCAAATCTTCAGAAGTATGAGATGAACCCCAAAAACTTGGAAAGGTGGATCTCACACGTACCGACACAGACTATCCCGCAATTTAATTGTTCCCCAAAGGTTTTTTTTGAATAGCGGAATAGGAAATATGATCAAAAAAAGTGTATGTATCTCACACGTACACCACCACACTAGGCCCCAATTACTATTGTTTGTACCCCTAAAAGGATGGATGAGGAGTAGGAGGAGTATGGAACAGGCAGCACCCTCAAATCTTCAGAAGTATGAGATGAACCCCAAAAACTTGGAAAGGTGGATCTCACACGTACCGACACAGACTATCCCGCAATTTAATTGTTCCCCAAAGGTTTTTTTTGAATAGCGGAATAGGAAATATGATCAAAAAAAGTGTATGTATCTCACACGTACACCACCACACTAGGCCCCAATTACTATTGTTTGTACCCCTAAAAGGATGGATGAGGAGTAGGAGGAGTATGGAACAGGCCGCACCCTCAAATCTTCAGAAGTATGAGATGAACCCCAAAAACCTGGAAAGGTGGATCTCACACGTACCGACACAGACTATCCCGCAATTTAATTGTTCCCCAAAGGTTTTTATTGAATAGCGGAATAGGAAATATGATCAAAAAAAGTGTATGTATCTCACACGTACACCACCACACTAGGCCCCAATTACTATTGTTTGTACCCCTAAAAGGATGGATGAGGAGTAGGAGGAGTATGGAACAGGCAGCACCCTCAAATCTTCAGAAGTATGAGATGAACCCCAAAAACTTGGAAAGGTGGATCTCACACGTACCGACACAGACTATCCCACAATTTAATTGTTCCCCAAAGGTTTTTATTGAATAGCGGAATAGGAAATATGATAAAAAAAAGTGTATGTATCTCACACGTACACCACCACACTAGGCCCCAATTACTATTGTTTGTACCCCTAAAAGGATGGATGAGGAGTAGGAGGAGTATGGAACAGGCAGCACCCTCAAATCTTCAGAAGTATGAGATGAACCCCAAAAACTTGGAAAGGTGGATCTCACACGTACCGACACAGACTATCACGCAATTTAATTGTTTATATCCAAAGTTTTTAATTAAATAGCGGAATAGAAAATATGATAAAAAAAAAAGTGTATGTATCTCACACGTACACAACCACACTAGGCCCCAATTACTATTGTTTCTACCCCTAAAAGGATGGATGAGGAGTAGGAGGAGTATGGAACAGGCAGCACCCTCAAATCTTCAGAAGTATGAGATGAACCCCAAAAACTTGGAAAGGTGGATCTCACACGTACCGACACAGACTATCTTGCAATTTAATTGATCCCCAAAGGTTTTTATTGAATAGCGGAATAGGAAATATGATCAAAAAAAGTGTATGTATCTCACACGTACACCACCACACTAGGCCCCAATTACTATTGTTTGTACCCCTAAAAGGATGGATGAGGAGTAGGAGGAGTATGGAACAGGCAGCACCCTCAAATCTTCAGAAGTATGAGATGAACCCCAAAAACTTGGAAAGGTGGATCTCACACGTACCGACACAGACTATCCCACAATTTAATTGTTCCCCAAAGGTTTTTTTTGAATAGCGGAATAGGAAATATGATCAAAAAAAGTGTATGTATCTCACACGTACACCACCACACTAGGCCCCAATTACTATTGTTTGTACCCCTAAAAGGATGGATGAGGAGTAGGAGGAGTATGGAACAGGCCGCACCCTCAAATCTTCAGAAGTATGAGATGAACCCCAAAAACCTGGAAAGGTGGATCTCACACGTACCGACACAGACTATCCCGCAATTTAATTGTTCCCCAAAGGTTTTTATTGAATAGCGGAATAGGAAATATGATCAAAAAAAGTGTATGTATCTCACACGTACACCACCACACTAGGCCCCAATTACTATTGTTTCTACCCCTAAAAGGATGGATGAGGAGTAGGAGGAGTATGGAACAGGCAGCACCCTCAAATCTTCAGAAGTATGAGATGAACCCCAAAAACTTGGAAAGGTGGATCTCACACGTACCGACACAGACTATCACGCAATTTAATTGTTTATACCCAAAGGTTTTAATTGAATAGCGGAATAGAAAATATGATCAAAAAAAAAGTGTATGTATCTCACACGTACACAACCACACTAGGCCCCAATTACTATTGTTTCTACCCCTAAAAGGATGGATGAGGAGTAGGAGGAGTATGGAACAGGCAGCACCCTCAAATGTTCAGAAGTATGAGATTGTGTTCACTGTACCCCACAAAGATTGTGTTCACTGCACCCCAAAAGGATTTTGTTCACTGCACCCCAAAAAGATTGTGTTCACTGTACCCCACAAAGATTGTGTTCACTGCACCCTAAAAGGATTTTGTTCACTGCACCCCAAAAAGATTGTGTTCACTGCACCCCACAAAGATTGTGTTCACTGCACCCCAAAAAGATTGTGTTCACTGTACCCCACAAAGATTGTGTTCACTGCACCCTAAAAGGATTTTGTTCACTGCACCCCAAAAAGATTGTGTTCACTGCACCCCACAAAGATTGTGTTCACTGCACCCCACAAAGATTGTGTTCACTGCACCCCAAAAGGATTTTGTTCACTGCACCCCACAAAGATTGTGTTCACTGCACCCCAAAATGATTTTGTTCACTGCACCCCACAAAGATTGTGTTCACTGCACCCCAAAAGGATTTTGTTCACTGCACCCCACAAAGATTGTGTTCACTGCACCCCACAAAGATTGTGTTCACTGTACCCCACAAAGATTGTGTTCACTGCACCCCACAAAGATTGTGTTCACTGCACCCCAAAAGGATTTTGTTCACTGCACCCCAAAAAGATTGTGTTCACTGTACCCCACAAAGATTGTGTTCACTGCACCCTAAAAGGATTTTGTTCACTGCACTCCAAAAAGATTGTGTTCACTGCACCCCACAAAGATTGTGTTCACTGCACCCCAAAAAGATTTTGTTCACTGCACCCCACAAAGATTGTGTTCACTGTACCCCACAAAGATTGTTTTCACTGCACCACACAAAGATTGTGTTCACTGCACCCCACAAAGATTGTGTTCACTGCACCCCAAAAGGATTTTGTTCACTGCACCCCAAAAAGATTGTGTTCACTGCACCCCACAAAGATTGTGTTCACTGCACCCCAAAAGGATTTTGTTCACTGTACCCCACAAAGATTGTGTTCACTGTACCCCACAAAGATTGTGTTCACTGCACCCCAAAAGGATTTTGTTCACTGCATCCCACAAAGATTGTGTTCACTGCACCCCAAAATGATTTTGTTCACTGCACCCCACAAAGATTGTGTTCACTGCACCCCACAAAGATTGTGTTCACTGCACCCCAAAAGGATTTTGTTCACTGCACCCCACAAAGATTGTGTTCACTGCACCCCAAAAGGATTTTGTTCACTGCACCCCACAAAGATTGTGTTCACTGCACCCCACAAAGATTTTTCACTGCACCCCACAAAGATTGTGTTCACTGCACCCCACAAAGGATTTTGTTCACTGCACCCCAAACAGATTGTGTTCACTGCACCCCACAAAGATTGTGTTCACTGCACCCCAAAATGATTTTGTTCACTGCACCCCACAAAGATTGTGTTCACTGCACCCCACAAAGATTGTTCACTGCACCCCACAAAGATTGTTCACTGCACCCCACAAAGATTGTGTTCACTGCACCCCAAAAGGGTTTTGTTCACTGCACCACAAAAAGATTGTGTTCACTGCACCCCAAAAAGATTGTGTTCACTGCACCCCAAAAGGATTTTGTTCACTGCACCCCAAAAAGATTGTGTTCACTGTACCCCACAAAGATTGTTCACTGCACCCCACAAAGATTGTTCACTGCACCCCACAAAGATTGTGTTCACTGCACCCCAAAAGGATTTTGTTCACTGCACCCCACAAAGATTGTGTTCACTGTACCCCACAAAGATTGTGTTCACTGCACCCCAAAAGGATTTTGTTCACTGCACCCCAAAAAGATTGTGTTCACTGCACCCCACAAAGATTGTGTTCACTGCACCCCACAAAGATTGTGTTCACTGCACCCTAAAAGGATTTTGTTCACTGCACCCCAAAAAGATTGTGTTCACTGCACCCCACAAAGATTGTGTTCACTTGTGTTCACTACACCCCAAAAGGATTTCGTTCACTGCACCCCAAAAAGATTTGTAGAACACACTTTCCCTAAAAATCAGCAGACTCTATCCCTAACAGGATTGAGAAGAGATCGTAGATCAGGACTAAGTGCAGACCCCACCCCACACAGCAATATCGATTGTAGTTTGTAGAACACCCTTTCCCTAAAATTCAGCAGACTCTATCCCTAAAATGCCTACAACTCGCCCTGCCTAAAACACTCCGACCTGTCCCTCAATTCTATCCGGACACAAATGGTTTTTTCCTGCCTGTCTGTCCCTAATCAGCAGCCAGCACGTTGATGTGTGCTCTGTCCCTGATCTAAGCAGCAGAATGACTTCGCTGCGGCGCTGCCTCGAACTTATAAAGACTTGGTCACATGCTTCAGACGGCCAATCACAGCTACTGATACATTTGAAGGCATGGCTGGGATGGCTTAAGGCACACCAGTTAAACGCTTGTTGATTGGCTGTTGAAAGCCCGCCATGAAAAGAGCGCCAAAGCATGCAAAACCCGGAAATAAAACGACCGAACACTGATTTTTACCAGAATATACAGTAAAGTGTCCGTGTCCGTGTTCGGGTAAAAAAAATCCAATTATTCGGTACGAACACGAATAATACAGTCCGTGTTCGCTCAACACTAATTAGGACTGATTGGCTAAAGACAAATAGACTGTGCACTTTGTAAGTACAGTTATGCTCTGCAATTGCAGTTGCTCCAGAGCTTAGTAAATTAGCAGAAGCAAAGAATACCCAATTACATGCAAGGAAAATATAAAAACGGCATTTTTTCTTGCACGTGATGCTGAAAGTCATCAGATCTTCCTCTGAGTTACTAAGCTCTGGAGCAACTGCACTTGGTAAGGTGCACAATCTATTTGCCTTTAGTAATCAACCCCATTGAACCTCAGTAAGCTCACATATAAAAAAGCCTGTGCACAGCTAACTAATTGGTGAGGTATGGCGAACAGGTAAAACATGGAGGTAGAACTGGAGGTTTTATCCAACCAAAACTCTACACATTATCTGGGATTCCAGACCTAGTTGAAATCATATTTTAATATAAGTTATTAAAAATAATGCAATGCTAATTATCTATACATGAGATTTATAATGTGCGCTATCCTTTCAAACTAAAGTGCTATAATAAAAGTTTCTGAGCTCCTAAAGTTCCTAAAACATCTTATATGCATACATATATTAATGTGCAAATACAAATAATCCTGTGCAAAATACAAGAAATCTTTTTGTGCAGGAAAAAATTATTGGTGCCAAACTTTCCCGGAAGTTGTGCGTGCAGTAATCCCTTAACATATTTTAATTTGCAAATACAAACAATACTGTGCAAAATATAAAAAAAAATCTCTTTGTGCAAATGTCCTTCATGAAAAACTTTGCCGGAAACTATGCAGTGCTACATGCTCTTCTTTGCAATCTTCAATCATATCCACAATAGCAAGCAATTGAGCTGCAAGTTTGAAAATGACTTTCTAAACTATTGCTAGACTTGCCAGGTTTCACAAGTTTCTTGCTCAATTGCAGCAAGTACGTGTTGCATGATGTCACATCAACTTCCTTTGCAAACATTTTGAAAGTCTGCTGCAAGTTCTGGTTTAGTTATGTTGTGCAAGTCATCCCACCACAGGGGTCACTGTGGCTGAATTGGGAAAAGTGTCAACTAGAACTTGCCAGTGAAAATGTGCAGCATGTTAACAAAATTTGCAATTAAACACTGCCACAAATTTGTGGCAAGTTATTCTTGCTATCTGGGATCACAGGTGCAACCTTCCACAAATTCACAATGTGCCACCTTCAATTAATCGTGTGTAATTACAGTATCTCACAAAAGTGAGTACACCCCTCACATTTTTTTAAATATTTTGTTATACCTTTTCATGTGACAACACTGAAGAAATGACACCAGGGGCAGACTGGCACCTTTCGGCCCAGGGGGTAGGTACAAACCAGAGGCCCATGGTGCAGCGACTCGGCCCCCCTCCCACTCTCCCTCTTCCCTGTCTCCTCCTGACCCCCATTCCAGGCTGAAGCCCCGCTCCAGGTACTGGCGAGCAGAGGGTGGTTGGAGGGAGCTGGGAAAGCTTGGTTGGGGCTGGCCAGGGGAAGAGAGTCTCCAGTGGGGCATGGAACCGGCCTCTGCTCCGACACAGTTTACACCATTCATGCTGGGGAGGGAGGTCTGCGCTCTGTCTTGGTCTTCATCTCGCACTCAGTAGGTCAGTGGCGTGGACTTTTTACTTCTCTTCACTAGGAATCCTTTAGGCATATCTGTGGCAGAAGCGGTGCAGCCTTTTTGCAGGACATCAGAGCAGCCCAGGGGGCAATTGCCCCCCTGCCCCCTGGCCCAGTCCTCCCCTGAATGACACTTTGGTACAATGTAAAGTAGTGAGTGTACAGCTTGTATAACAGTGTAAATTAGCTGTCCCCTCAAAATAACTCAACACACATCCAATGATGATATTATAAACATTTACAAAAATGTGAGGGGTGTACTCACTTTTGTAAGATATTGTATATCCCTAATTTTCAGAGAACTCACCAAAAACCAAGATTCGTAAGATGTATGGGTCAAACTCGCTTGTGAATTTCCAGATCTCAAAAGCAACAATTTCTCTATATACTTATCTCCCAACTGTCCCTGATTTCAAGGGACTGTCCCTGATTTGCAACAAAGTCCCGCTGTCCCTCTTTTCTCCTCATCTGTCCCTCATTTTGTTTTGATCTAAATCGTTATATATTAAATGCATTATTTATCTTTCAAAAGGTGTTTCCCAGTGCTAAACATTTCATCCAGTTTCTTAATTGCTGCATTGTAAATGTCAAAACCCAATTTAAAGGAATAGCAGTGGTATGCATATGGATTATACATGAAATCAAGAGAGGTTCAGAGGAAAATATCACCTATTTCCATTTTTAAAAACACATTAAAAGCGAATAAAACCAATCCACTCACATTTGGCAGTGCTATCTCAGAACCAACACTGCAGCTTTTCTTTTAATGTGTTTTATCCACTTTATACTGTGGCAGGGCAGCCAAGCTGTGCTGGATTACATTAGTGATGTCGCGAACATAAAATTCGCTGTTCGCGAACCGGCGAACATTGCGAACCGCCATAGACTTTAATAGGCAGACGAATTTTAAAACCCACAGGGACTCTTTCTGGCCACAATAGTAATGGAAAAGTTGTTTCAAGGGGACAAACACCTGGACTGTGGCATGCCGGAGAGGGATCACACAAAAAAAAGTTCTTAAAAATTGTAATTTTTTGATAGAGAGCCAATTATTGGAAAAATTAAAAAAAATAAAAATAAAAAATGTCTTTGGATTTAGCATCTGGGGGGTCTAAAAAGTGTACCTGTGAAGTTTCAGCTCTGTAGCATGTCCGGAACCAGAAAAAATTACGAATTAGGGTTAGGGCTAGGGTTAGGGTTAGGGCTAGGGTTAGGGTTAGGGTTAGGTTTAGGGTTAGGGTTATTTTTATGGCTAGGCTTAGAGGGTTAAGGTTAGAGGGTTAGTGTTAGGGGCTAGGGTTAGGGTTACGGTGAGATACTTAGGGTTAGAGTTAGTAGCCCTACCCCTACCCCTCTAACTCTAACCCTAAGCACTAAAAATAACCCTAACCTTAGCCCTGACCCCAACCCTAGCCCTAACCCTAACCCTAGCCCTAACCCTGATTCTATTTTTTTTCTGGTTCTGGACATGCTACAGAGCTGAAACTTCACAGGTACACTTTTTAGACCCCCCAGACAATAAATCCAAAGAAATTTTTTTTTAAGTTTTTTTCTTTTTTAAGTTTTCCAATAATTGGCTCTCTATCAAAAATGACAATTTTTAAGAACTTTTTTTGTGTGATTTAGTGTCTAGGGGGTCTAAAAAGTGTACCTGTGAAGTTTCAGCTCTGTAGCATGTCCAGAACCAGAAAAAAAAAGATAATTTTTCAGTAGAGCAGGGATGGTGGGAACCCCTTTTACACCTATATGATCTTTTTTTTCTGGTTCTGGACATGCTACAGAGCTGAAACTTCACAGGTACACTTTTTAGACCCCCCAGACAATAAATCCAAAGAAATTTTTTTTAAGTTTTTTTTTTTTTTTTTAAGTTTTCCAATAATTGGCTCTCTATCAAAAATGACAATTTTTAAGAACTTTTTTTGTGTGATTTAGTGTCTAGGGGGGTCTAAAAAGTGTACCTGTGAAGTTTCAGCTCTGTAGCATGTCCGGAACCAGAAAAAATTACGAATTAGGGTTAGGGCTAGGGTTAGGGTTAGGGCTAGGGTTAGGGTTAGAGCTAGGGTTAGGGTTAGGGTTAGGGTTAGGTTTAGGGTTAGGGTTATTTTTATGGCTAGGCTTAGAGGGTTAAGGTTAGAGGGTTAGGGTTATGGTTAGAGGGTTAGGGTTAGTGTTAGGGGCTAGGGTTAGGGTTACGGTAAGATACTTAGGGTTAGAGTTAGTAGCCCTACCCCTACCCCTCTAACTCTAACCCTAAGCACTAAAAATAACCCTAACCTTAGCCCTGACCCCAACCCTAGCCCTAACCCTAACCCTAACCCTAACCCTAGCCCTAACCCTGATTCTATTTTTTTTCTGGTTCTGGACATGCTACAGAGCTGAAACTTCACAGGTACACTTTTTAGACCCCCCCAGACAATAAATCCAAAGAAATTTTTTTTTTAAGTTTTTTTCTTTTTTAAGTTTTCCAATAATTGGCTCTCTATCAAAAATGACAATTTTTAAGAACTTTTTTGTGTGATTTAGTGTCTAGGGGGTCTAAAAAGTGTACTTGTGAAGTTTCAGCTCTGTAGCATGTCCAGAACCAGAAAAAAAGATAATTTTTCAGAAGAGCAGGGATGGTGGGAACCCCTTTTACACCTATATGATCTTTTTTTCCTGGTTCTGGACATGCTACAGAGCTGAAACTTCACAGGTACACTTTTTAGACCCCCCAGACAATAAATCCAAAGAAATGTTTTTTAAGTTTTTTATTTTTTTTTTTTTTTTAAGTTTTCCAATAATTGGTTCTCTATCAAAAATGACAATTTTTAAGAACTTTTTTGTGTGATTTAGTGTCTAGGGGGGTCTAAAAAGTGTACTTGTGAAGTTTCAGCTCTGTAGCATGTCCAGAACCAGAAAAAAAGATAATTTTTCAGTAGAGCAGGGATGGTGGGAACCCCTTTTACACCTATATGATCTTTTTTTCCTGGTTCTGGACATGCTGCAGAGCTGAAACTTCACAGGTACACTTTTTAGACCCCCCAAACAATAAATCCAAAGACATTTTTTTTTTGTTAAGTTTTTTTTTTTTTTTTTCCAATAATTGTCTCTCTATCAAAAATGACAATTTTTAAGAACTTTTTTGTGTGATTTAGTGTCTAGGGGGTCTAAAAAGTGGACCTGTGAAGTTTCAGCTCTGTAGCATGTCCAGAACCAGAAAAAAAAGATAATTTTTCAGTAGAGCAGGGATGGTGGGAACCCCTTTTACACCTATATGATCTTTTTTTTCTGGTTCTGGACATGCTACATATATATATATATATATATATATATTAAAAAAATACTCAAATACCAGCCCTCAAAGGGGCTTTTGGGGACAATATATATATATATATCACAGAACAAAAAAAATTACACAAATACCAGCCCTCAAAAGGGCTTTTGGGGACAATATATATATATATATATATATATATATATATATATATATATATATATATCACAGAACAAAAAAAAATACACAAATACCAGCCCTCAAAAGGGCTTTTGGGGACAATATATATATATATATATATATATATCACAGAACAAAAATAATTACACAAATACCAGCCCTCAAAAGGGCTTTTGAGGACAATAGATATATATATATATATATATATCCAAAAAAAACCTCAAATACCAGCCCTAGGAAGGGCTTTTTGGGGTGCTGTCCTTACAGCAGGAGTGTATCAAGAACACTGGCTAACAAGACCGGGAACTGTCCCCAGCTATAACAGCAGCAGCAGCACCAGCACTTTCCCTGCTCTCAGTAACACATATGTTCGCCCGCAGCGGCGAACGCGAACGTTCGAAGTTCGCCGGGAACCGTTCGGTACATCTCTAGATTACATACATTTGATACAGCACAAATCTGTCATCAGGTCCAGGCCAATGACTTTTGGCTTGGACCTGCTGATGGCTGTACCAAATCACAGATCAGCCTGAGTCCATGTTTTGTAAACGCAGACACAGGAACTGCACCGTCCTTCTCTCTTGGAGCCCTTTTTGGGCAGATCCTGTGTAAGTAAAACAGCACTTTGGCACAAACACATAATTAGGCACATTTAACCCCTTGAATACCCCTCAGTTAACCCTTTCATTGCCCTGTCACATTAGTGCAGTGTACAGATTTTTTTACTGATCCCTGTATAAGGGTCACAGGCGACTTCAGATAGCGTTAGAGTCAGTAAGTGTCCCTTCCAGCATCAGATTGCCTGTGACACAATCACCATCCACATGTAACCCCTTCATTGCCACACTATAACCACTATTGCTAGTATAGTCTGAACGGATCAGTATCTTTGATCAGATCAGAAAAATACTAGTGTCCCCAATAGTATAATGTCCCCAAAATTGCAGTGTTTGAAGGATCAGCCCAATTTGCTGCCAGTACCTGTGTTTAGCAGTCGTCGTCCCCCATGCCAGTATTATTTCTGACTATACACTACATACATTGTACACAAAACTGCAGTGTTAGCAAGCTAATGCCTGGTGTGACACGCCTGCTGTCCCTCCTGTCCTGGTTAACCTGCATCAAGGACTGCTTCTGTCGCTACCACACACTAGTGGAGTATTTGGTTAGGGTACAGCAGGGAACAGTCTAGGGTACACAATTCACACACAAGGATCTCAAAAGATGCTAGGTTAGTCAGGAAACTGGCTGCACATTTTGAGGGATCCTAAAATCAAAGGCTGAAAGGTTATTGCTCTAAAAGGTTAAATTACAAAAAAAAAGTAAAAAAAAAAGTTAAAAAACAAAAAATAATAATTAAAAATAAAAAAAACGTAAAAAAAAAGTAAAAAAAAAAATGTTTTATTGAGTTAATGTTATGTTGTTACTGTGATTTATTTTAAACCATTGTTGTTTGTTTTGCATGAACGCTAGTCAGCTGTAGCACTGATCTATTTTTTTCTGACAGCAGCAGGGTACTGTTCTCAGAATGTAAGGAAAATGGGCATAATTTATGCCCCTATTTTCCCCATGGGGTAGTTAACAGGGCAGTTTCTTTGTTGAGTTAGTTTTAGGCCTATGGATTAATTTAAGTAGGTGCTAGGTATAGGCTGAGGTAGGCCTGGGTCATAGAGGGCTTTTGAACTTTTGACCTGGCCCTCCCGAGTCTATTTTCCCACTCATTGTAGGTCTGTAGCTAGGGAGATTTTTGAACTGAAGGGTTTTTCCCGCCCAATACCTAGCCCTGTATCTGGGGAGATTTTGTGGGTTAGTCAGCTTCCCGCTCAATTTTGAGGTCTTAGAGCCATAAACCGGCCGGTTCTGGTTCAGAATTGGGCTATTTAAGGGGGCTCATTGCCGCCTTTTTTCATTCAGTCATCGCTAAGAAGACCAAGAAGATTGAACCTCAACTTCCCCTCAGCTCCCCTCGGCTTCTCAGAAGATAGGACAACAGGTTTCAAGAATCGAGTGAGCAGCTTTCAAGACATTTGGAATATCGGCTGTTTGTGCCAAGAAGGCTGAAGACTCTCACCGTGTCAAGAGGAAGATGAGCCTGATGAGACGTCTTATCGAGAGGGCCGGCGGCGCTGGAGGCGAGGACTGGATTTGTCGATGTCTGGACCTGCCGCTGGAGGAATCGGACGGCCAGCCTGCGGATGTCGGGGTGAGAGGACCTATCGGCAGCGGAGCGGCGGAGGCCGGAGCTAGTCTTCCAACCATGTCGGAGTCCGGCGGAAGAATGATGGCGTCACCGGAGCCGGATGAGGAGGAGCGGTCGCATTCGTCAATGCGCAGCCGCGGAAGTTCCGTCACCTCCGGTCGTGACACGGTTGCCGGGAAGCGGAAGAGGATGCCCCGGCGAAGATTTTCTCCCCCTTCTTCTCCCCACAGGAATCCCGGACAACAGAGGGAGCAGCGGTCCATGAGTCGGCGGAGGAGCAGCGGGTCAGTGACGACGGCAGCAGCAGGACGGGCGGCGGCATCGACGGCACCGGTAGCGGAGGCAGCGGCAGCAGCGGGAGGGCCGGCGGGTACGCAAGCGGCCGAAGAAGGAAGAGGACAGCCATCTCCAAGTCAGCCCGCCAGGGTGACAGGTGAGAGGAACGCTAACCTGTCTGCAAATAGGCAGAACTTTTTTCCCACAGGTGGAGCAGACCGGGAGCAAGGAATTAGCATCGCCAGGGACTCTGAATGTCAAAGTGGTGAGTCTGGCAGACGGCCAGTTAAAGAAGATATGTTTAACCTCTTTGGTAAATTTTTCTCTAATTTTAAATCTTTAATGCAGAAAGATGATGTTAGTCAGAGCCACAATGCTAGTGAAGTATGGATGCCACCTAGTGGCGATTTTAGAGAAGAACAGAGTCGGGAGTCAAATTTTGAAAAGAGTGTCAGCTCTTTTAGGCTGGCTCGGGAGCAGAATTTGCCTGAGGTGGCTTTAAAGCAGGCATCACTAAATGGCGGCCCGCGGTCCGTTTCCGGCCCCCCTCCTTCCCCCTCCCGGACCGCAGCTGTCTCGCCATTTATCAGCCTGCTCTCCTTTCAGCTGTGATGATTTCTTTGCAGAGCCGACAGCGTGAGGCAGGACAGCTCTGAAGGGAGGGCGGGAACTGCCCGAGGTAAACAGCCAGTGATTGGTTGCCAAGATGAATGGCAGTCTAAGCAACCAATCACCATCTTGCAGCTTCCTTCCTCCAGACCTGCTATGCCTCGAGTTCTCCTGGCTGTGTAAGGTAGGGGAGACATAATGTAGGAAGGGGGAGAGACACTGAGTACAGCAAAGAAGAGTACTCTAATGTGTGTGGGGGCTATGTACTCTAATGTGTATGGGGGCTATGTACTCTAATGTGTATGGGGGCTATGTACTCTAATGTGTATGGGGGCTATGTACTCTAATGTGTGCGAGGGCTGTGGACTCTGATATATGTGTGTGGGGGGCTGTGGACTCTGATATATGTGTGTGGGGGCTGAGGACTCTGATATATGTGTGTGGGGGCTGAGGACTCTGATATGTGTGTGGGGCTGAGGACTCTGATATGTGTGTGGGGCTGAGGACTCTGATATGTGTGTGGGGGCTGAGGACTCTGATATATGTGTGTGGGGGCTGAGGACTCTGATATATGTGTGTGGGGGCTGAGGACTCTGATATGTGTGTGGGGCTGAGGACTCTGATATGTGTGTGGGGCTGAGGACTCTGATATGTGTGTGGGGGCTGAGGACTCTGATATATGTGTGTGGGGGCTGAGGACTCTGATATATGTGTGTGGGGGCTGAGGACTCTGATATATGTGTGTGGGCTGAGGACTCTGATATATGTGTGTGGGGGCTGAGGACTCTGATATGTGTGTGGGGCTGAGGACTCTGATATGTGTGTGGGGCTGAGGACTCTGATATGTGTGTGGGGGCTGAGGACTCTGATATATGTGTGTGGGGGCTGAGGACTCTGATATATGTGTGTGGGGGCTGAGGACTCTGATATATGTGTGTGGGCTGAGGACTCTGATATATGTGTGTGGGGGCTGAGGACTCTGATATGTGTGTGGGGCTGAGGACTCTGATATGTGTGTGGGGCTGAGGACTCTGATATGTGTGTGGGGGCTGAGGACTCTGATATGTGTGTGGGGGCTGAGGACTCTGATATATGTGTGTGGGGGCTGTGGACTCTGATATATGTGTGTGGGGGCTGTGGACTCTGATATGTGTGTGGGGCTGAGGACTCTGATATGTGTGTGGGGCTGAGGACTCTGATATATGTGTGTGGGGCTGAGGACTCTGATATATGTGTGTGGGGCTGAGGACTCTGATATGTGTGTGGGGCGGAGGACTCTGATATGTGTGTGGGGCGGAGGACTCTGATATGTGTGTGGGGCTGAGGACTCTGATATATGTGTGTGGGGCTGAGGACTCTGATATGTGTGTGGGGCTGAGGACTCTGATATGTGTGTGGGGCTGAGGACTCTGATATGTGTGTGGGGCTGAGGACTCTGATATATGTGTGGGGGGCTGTGGACTCTGATATATGTGTGTGGGGGCTGAGGACTCTGATATATGTGTGTGGGGGCTGAGGACTCTGATATGTGTGTGGGGGCTGAGGACTCTGATATATGTGTGTGGGGGGCTGTGGACTCTGATATATGTGTGTGGGGCTGAGGACTCTGATATATGTGTGTGGGGCTGAGGACTCTGATATGTGTGTGGGGCTGAGGACTCTGATATGTGTGGGGGGCTGAGGACTCTGATATATGTGTGGGGGGCTGAGGACTCTGATATATGTGTTTGGGGGCTGAGGGCTCTGATATGTGTGTGGGGGCTGAGGACTCTGATATATGTGTGTGGGGGCTGAGGACTCTGATATGTGTGTGGGGCTGAGGACTCTGATATGTGTGGGGGGCTGAGGAGTCTATGTGTGGGGGCTGAGGAGTCTATGTTGGGGGCTGAGGACTCTGATATGTGTGGGGGGCTGAGGACTCTATGTGTGGGGGCTGAGGAGTCTATGTGTGGGGGCTGAGGACTCTGATATGTGTGGGGGCTGAGGACTCTGATATGTGTGGGGGCTGAGGACTCTATGTGTGGGGGGCTGAGGACTCTATGTGTGGGGGGCTGAGGACTCTATGTGTGGGGGGCTGAGGACTCTATGTGTGGGGGGCTGAGGACGCTGATATGTGTGTGGGGCTGAGGACTCTGATATGTGTGGGCTGGCTGAGGACTCTATGTGTGGGGGGCTGAGGACTCTGATGTGGGGGGAATGGGGGTTAAGGCTGAGTACTCTAATGTCGGGGGGGGGTGAATACTGTAATGGGGAACTGAGGACAATGTGGGGGAGCTGAGTACTGTGATGAGGGGCTGAGGATAGTAATGTAGGGGAGTTGGGTTCTGTAATGAGGGGATAAGAAGGGTGTTGATGTTAAGGCGGTATGATAACACAAAGGGGATCTTGGTGAAGGGAAGGGAACTGTGATGTGCAGTGGACAATGTGGAATAGATGTAAGGATGGGATTGTGATATGGGGCTCAGTGTCACAGGTAGGTCAGCCCATTCATTTTAATGGGCTGCACTACCCATGTGAAATGCAGGAAAACAAGTCCCTGACCCTTTTTTTAAATTGCGCAGTACCAAGCTGTGCTGAAGTGTGGCGTGTTCCTCTGCGGGCCGGGAACATGTGCAGTTTCACCTGCATTCCCCAGCTGCAGAGATGGGACCGCCTAGGAGAGGGTGCTGTAATGTAAAGGATCTGAATCAAATCACAAACATGATTCGGACCTCCGCTGGAAGAAGATTTTACTAAGCGGACCTCCATGAATTTTAATTCAGTACCCCTGCTTTAAAGGAACCTTTGACATGTGAGGTCTCTTCACTTGGCTTCCACTTATCGGAGGCCATGAAGGATAAAATTTGGCAAGGAGCCTTTGTTGATATCCTCTCCTTGTTGCCATCTTCTAAGGAGTTCTTCTCCAAAGCTGACAAAAAGGATGATGAAGATAGAAAACGTCCAGTTACAAAATCATTTAACAACTGGCTCCAAGCATTTTTTATTTATTCTGCCGTTGTTTGTGAAAAATTCCCCAACAAAAGTTTGGGGTTGTTACAACACATGGACATCATCTTAGAAGCCTATAAACATTTTGGTGGTACAGCGTGGTACAGCTATGACGTAGCATTTAGGCAGAAGCTGGCTGTACAACCCCACCTTAAGTGGGGCATTAAAGACGTTAGTCTATGGCTTGACCTTTTCCTTCCTCAAAAGCCATTTCTTGCTAGATCAAATCTCAATACACAGCAATCCCAGCAAACGGCCACTAGCTTTAAAAAAGGGGTTTGTTTTAACTTTAATGAGTCGCAATGCCGATGGCCTGGCTCATGTCGTTACAAACACGAATGCGCCTTCTGTTCAGGGGTGCATCCAATTGCCAAATGCTTCAAGAGGATGCAGTCGGCAAATCAGTCAGCTGGTGGAGTTCCCAAAAGCTTCGTCCCCAGTGAACCTCAAAAACATGTTAACCTGGCTTCAACTGTACCCCGACAGGTTGAAGGCTGACTTGTTATTTGAGGGTTTTAGTGAAGGGTTTTCGCTTCCCTCATTTGAAGGTCACGGCTGTACTTTTGTAAAGAATCTAAAGTCAGTAAGTGGTTTAAAAAAAGTTGTCCTAGACAAGATTAATAAAGAAATTAGTCTGGGCAGGTTTATGGGTCCGTTTACTTCTCCTCTTTTTGAGAATTTTCGGCTCTCCCCCCTGGGGATAGTGCAGAAGAAGGAGCCTAACTCTTATAGGCTCATTCACCACCTGTCCTATCCGCAGGGAGGATCGTTGAACGATCAAATTGAGGACGAATGGGCTACGGTCCAGTACTCTTCATTTAAACATGCGTTGATTAAACTTAGGCGTTTAGGTAAAGGAGTTATGATGTCTAAAGCCGATATCAAATCGGCTTTCCGGCTTTTACCTGTACACCCAAAATGTTTCAACTCATTAGGTTTTTTATTTGAGAATTTATTTTATTTTGACAGATGCTTACCGATGGGGTGCTCCCTGTCGTGCTTTTATTTCGAGAGTTTTTCTTCCTTTTTTGGAGTTTGTGATAGCTCAGAAGTCAGATATGGATAATATCGTTCACTATTTAGACGACTTTCTTTTCCTGGGCTCAAGTGGGACAACGGACTGTCTTTTTCTGTTAAATACTTTTCAGGATATTTGCAGAAGCTTTGGGGTCCCCTTGGCTCACGAGAAGACGTCTTTGCCATCCACGCGAATAGAATTTTTAGGGATAACGATAGATTCACTTTTAATGGAATTCAGTCTCCCAGAAGAAAAAGTCACAAAATTGACTAGATTACTCATTACAGTGATCCGCAAACGCAAGGTTTGCCTAAAGGAAATGCAATCGTTACTAGGATTATTGGCGTTCGCGTCTAGAATAATTCCTTTAGGTAAACTTTTTTCTAGAAAGTTGTATCTTGCTATTTCAGGGCTAAAATCGCCTTCGGCGCACGTCAGGCTGTCTCACGAATTGTGCGAGGACATGCTAGTATGGACGCAATTTTTGATAGGATTCAACGGAAAATCAATCTGGCAAGAAGATTTTATTTTAGATTCTGATTTTTGCTTATATACTGATTCGGCGGGTTCTGTGGGATTCGCTGCAATTTGTAGGTCCCACTGGTGCGCGGACAACTGGTGCAAGCGATGGGTTTCCCTGGGTTATACGAAGAACAGCGTGCTGATTGAGCTTTTTCCTATTGTGGTGGCGCTTGAAATATGGGGTCACCATTATAGGAATAGGCGTTTGTTAATTAGCACAGACAATAAGGGCGTCATGTTTGCCATCAACTGTCTGTCGGCAAAATCCTTGCCGGTAATTAAATTGCTACGATTTTTAGTGTATAAATGTTTGCAATTGAATATTTGGATAAAGGCAAAATACATCCCTGGTAAGGACAACTCCATGGCAGATTCTCTGTCTCGCCTACAGGTAGAGATGTATAGAACTGTTTGCCGGCGGACAGTTCCCGGCGAACTTAGCATGTTCGCGTTCGCCGCTGCGGGCGAACATATGCGATGTTCGGTCCGCCCCCCATAATATATCATTGAGGCAAACTTTGACCCTGAACTTTACAGTCAGCAAGCACATTTTCAGCCAATCAGCATACCTCCCTCCCACACCCTCCCACCTCCTATAAATAAGCAAGGGCAGCATCCATCTTAGATCATTCTGAAGCAGTGTGTGTAGTGAGAGTAGGGAGAGCTGCTGCTGCTGCTGCTGTTAAGCTAGGGACAGTTAGTCAGTGTTCCTGGTCTTGCAGTGTTCTTGGTCCACTACTGCTGTAAGGACAGCACCCCAAAAAGCCCTTCTAAGGGCTAAATTTTTTTATATATATATATATATATATATATATATATATATATATCTAGCATCCCCAAAAGCCCTTTTAAGGGCTGGTAATTGAGTTTTTTCTTCTTTTATATATATATATATATATATATATCTATCTAGTGTCCCCAAAAGCCCTTTTAAGGGCTGGTAAGGTAATAGAGTTTTTTCTTTTTATATATATATATATATATATATATATATATATATATATCTATTGTACACTGCAGTTGCCTGCCCGCTGTGTGTGAGAGGCCACAGACCTACCACAGACTGTACTGTGTGCACACCACACTCATTTCGGGTGGCACAGGCACAGTACCTTGCATTTTAAAAAATATATTTTTTTTTCCTCTGTCATAATTGCAGTGAGTGCTGTGTCAGGTCCACAGAGTGCACTGTACCCACTGCAGTGCACTGCCCACCACTGATATATATACGGTGGCACAGCATCTTGTTGCAAATTGAAAAAAAAAAATATTTTTTATTATTGCAGTTGCCTGGGCTGCCAGTGACTGTCAGGTCCACAGAGTGTACTGTGCCCACTGCAGTGCCACTGTGTGCCCACCCACCACTGATATATATGGTGGCACAGCAGCTTGCAAAGTAAAAAAATATATATATATTTTTTAATTGCAGTTGCCTGGGTGCCAGTGACTGCTGTCAGGTTCACAGAGAGTGTACTGTGCCACTGCCCACCCACCACTGATATATAAGGTGGCACAGCAGCTTGCAAAGTAAAAAAATATATATATTTTTTTTAATTGCAGTTGCCTGGGTGCCAGTGACTGCTGTCAGGTCCACAGAGAGTGTACTGTGCCACTGCCCACCCACCACTGATATATAAGGTGGCACAGCAGCTTGCAAAGTAAAAAAATATATATATATTTTTTAATTGCAGTTGCCTGGGTGCCAGTGACTGTCAGGTCCACAGAGTGTACTGTACCCACTGCCCAACACTCCTATAGGGTGGCACAGCACCTTGCACTCATAGTACACAACACATTAAAAAAAAAAATGACAGGCAGAGGCAGGCCACCCCGCAAGGGCCGTCGTGGTCGTGGTGCTGTGATTTCCTTAGGCCCTAGAATAATGCCCAGTGTTCAGAGGCCACCACAGACCCTGAACTCAAAAAATTCTGAGGCCATAGTTGACTGGCTTACACAGGACACCCAATCGTCTACAGCTTCCGCTCGGAACCTTAATGCACCATCCTCCTCCAGCTCAGCTTCGGGCACCTCTCAATTTACCACTCGCCAGCCTGCCGGCACCACCACCAACACTAGCACCACAGCCGCTTCAATTGATCCGTCAGAGGAGTTATTTTCACATCAGTTGGAAGAAATAAGTGATGCGCAACTATTAGTGCCAGAGGATGTAGATAACGGGGATATGTCTCAGTCAGGCAGCATTATACACATGGACGTACATTGTGATGATGATGATGATGATGATGATGATGATGTTGTACCTGCTGCTGCTGCCTTTGCTGAGTTGTCAAGTGAAGTGGCTGATGATGACGATGTGTCTGTGGATGTCACCTGGGTGCCTGCTCGAAGAGCAGAAGAAGAGGGGGAAAGTTCAGATGGGGAGACAGAGAGGAGGAGGAGACGAGTTGGAAGCAGGGGGAGGAGGTCATCGCAAGGAGCTAGTGGCGCAGTCAGACAGCATGTAGATTCGGCACCCGGGGTCAGCCAGACAGCACGCCAATCAACGCAAGCTGTTGCCACCACCAGAATGCTGTCCTTGCAAAGCTCAGCAGTGTGGCATTTTTTTTTGTGTGTCTGCCTCTGATATCAGCGATGCCATTTGTAACCTGTGCCAAAAGAAACTGAGTCGTGGGAAGTCCAACACCCACCTAGGTACAACTGCTTTGCGAAGGCACATGATCTCACATCACAAACGCCTATGGGATCAACACATGAGTAAAAGCAGCACACAAACTGAAAGCCACCATCCTCCTCCTGGTCCAGCATCTTCAGCCACGTCAACCACTGCTGTCCTCCATGCCCCCTATCAACAACCCGCCCCTCCGCCTCTCACCTTCAGCAGTTCCTGCTCACCTGCCCACAGTCAGGTGTCTGTCAAGGAAATGTTTGAGCGTAAGAAGCCAATCTCACAGAGTCACCCCCTTGCCCGGCGTCTGACAGCTGGCTTGTCGGAACTCTTAGCCCGCCAGCTTTTACCATACAAGCTGGTGGAGTCTGAGGCCTTCAAAAAATTTGTCGCTATTGGGACACCGCAGTGGAAGGTACCCGGCCGAAATTATTTTTCACAAAAGGCAATCCCCAACCTGTACTCTATTGTGGAAAAGGAAATCATGTCACGTCTGGCACACAGTGTTGGGGCAAGGGTCCATCTGACCACTGATAGTTGGTCTGCAAAGCACGGTCAGGGCAGGTATATAACTTACACTGCGCATTGGGTAAACCTGCTGGCGGCTGCCAAGCATGGAATGCATGGCTCTGCTGCAGAGGAGTTGGTGACACCGCCACGACTTGCAGGCAGGCTTGCTGCCACCTCCTCTACTCCTCCTACTCCATCCTCTTTGCAAACCTCCTCGGCTGAGTCCTCTTCTGCTGTTGCGTCTTGCTCCACACCAACTGCACCCCCCAACTCCCCAGGGGCTATTCCACATGCCGGATACGACAGTGTCACGCTGTCTTGGGGTTGACTTGCCTGAAAGCAGAGAGTCACACCGGACCAGCACTACTGTCCGCCCTGAACGCACAGGTGGATCAGTGGCTGACCCCGCACCAACTGGAGATCGGCAAAGTGGTGTGTGACAACGGCAGCAATTTGTTGGCAGCATTGAATTTGGGCAAGTTGACACATGTGCTGTGCATGGCACATGTGTTGAATCTGATTGTGCAACGTTTTGTGCAGAAGTACCCAGGCTTACAGGACGTCCTCAAGCAGGCCAGGAAGGTGTGTGGCCATTTCAGGCGTTCCTACAAGGTCATGGCGCACTTTGCAGATATTCAGCGGTGAAACAACATGCCAGTGAGGCGCTTGATTTGCGACAGCCTGACACGTTGGAGTTTAACACTGCTAATGTTCGACCGCCTGCTCCAACAAGAAAAAGCGGTCAACGAGTATTTGTATGACCGGGGTGCTAGGACAGCCTCTGCGGAGCTGGGTATTTTTTTGCCACGTTACTGGACGCTCATGCGCAATGCCTGTAGGCTCATGCGTCCTTTTGAGGAGGTGACAAACCTAGTGAGTCGCACCGAAGGCACCATCAGCGACATCATCCCATATGTTTTTTTCCTGGAGCGTGCCCTGCGAAGAGTGCTGGATCAGGCCGTAGATGAGCGTGAAGAGGAAGAGGAAGAGTTGTGGTCACCATCACCACCACCAGAAACAGCCTTACCATCACTTGCTGGACCTGCGGCAACACTGGAAGAGGAGTGTGAGGAAGAGGAGTCAGAGGAGGAATGTGGCTTTGAGGAGGAGGAACACCAACCACAGCAGGCATCCCAGGGTGCTCATTGTCACCTATCTGGTACCCGTGGTGTTGTACGTGGCTGGGGGGAAGAACACACCTTCAATGACATCAGTGAGGACGAGGAATTGGACATGAGTGGCTCGGCATCCAACCTTGTGCAAATGGGGTCTTTCATGCTGTCATGCCTGTTGAGGGACCCTCGTATAAAAAGGCTGAAGGAGAATGACCTGTACTGGGTGGCCACGCTACTAGACCCCCGGTATAAGCAGAAAGTCTCTGATATGTTACCCAATTACCGGCAGTCGCAAAGGATGCAGCAGCTACAAAATAAGTTGAAAAGTATGCTTTACACAGCATATAAGGGTGATGTCACAGCACAACGGGAATCCAACAGGGGAAGAGGTGAAAGTAATCCTCCTCCTACCACCACAACCATGCCGGCAAGGACAGGACGCTTTACAGACGTCTTGTTGATGGAGGACATGCGGAGCTTTTTTAGTCCTATGCATCGCCACAGCCCTTCAGGGTCCACCCTCAGAGAACGACTCGACCGACAGGTAGCAGACTACCTTGCCTTAACTGCAGATATCGACACTCTGAGGAGCGATGAACCCCTTGACTACTGGGTGTGCAGGCTTGACCTGTGGCCTGAGCTATCCCAATTTGCCATTGAACTTCTGACCTGCCCCGCTTCAATGTGCTGTCAGAAAGGACCTTCAGCGCAGCAGGAGGTATTGTCACTGAGAAGAGAAGTCGCCTAGGTCAAAAAAGTCTTGATTACCTCACGTTTATTAAGATGAATGAGGCATGGATCCCGAAGGGACTGACAGTGGGGGATGCATTTGACTAAAAAAGGCCTGGTGATGACTGAGATGCCTTGGCCTAAAAATGGTCCACACGCTGCTGTCTTTAATCATTCTCTGCATGCCGGATGACTTACATGACGTCTCCGCCACCAACTACGGTTCAAGCCGCAATGTTTTAGTGCACTTTCTGCCTTGAAAACCTCAATTTTTCAGGCCGCTGCTACAGCAGCGGCTGCAACAATACCTGCTTTTTCATGCATGTGTACATGCCTAATTTTTCTGGCCTCTGTGGCTGCAAAAAAACAAAGAAAAAGGCACATACATGTGTCAATTCCCCTTCGTGATCGTTACCTTGTCGTGGTGAAGGGGCTTGCGTATCACAATGAAGCGATCACCTCTAGGAGTGTGTTGGCACACCCCAGATGATAAGGTCGTTGCTTCATTGTGAACAGACCAAAAGCGATCCGCAGGATCATTTTTCATAGAAAAAACATTCATTTTCTTTCATTCTTTCTGCGGAGCTGGGTATTTTTTGGCCGCGTTACTGAATGCTCATGAACAATGGCTGTAGGCTCATGAGTCCTTTTGCGGAGGTAACAACCCTGGTGGTCAGTCGAACCCAAGGCAACATCATCGACCTCATCCCATATGCGTTTTTTCTGGAGCGTGCCCTGCGAAGAGTACTGGATCAGGCTGTAGATGAGCATGAAGAGGAAGAGTTGTGGTCCACTCCCCATCACCACCAGAAGCAGCCTTGTCGTTGTCAATTGCTGGACCTGTGGCAACGCAGAGAGAGGAGTCTGAAGAAGAGAAGTCAGAGGAGGAAGGTGGCTTTGAGGAGGTGGAATACCAGCCACAGCAGGCGTCCCAGGGGGCTTGTTCTCACCTTTCGGGGACCCTTGGTGTTGTACGTGGCTGGGTGGAGGAAGAGACCTTCAATGATGTCAGTGAGGACAAGGAACGGGACATGGCTAGCTTGGTATCCAACCTTGTGCAAATGGGGAGTTTGCGGTTGTGCAAATGGACTGACTGACTGTTGTTAAACGGGGAGTTTGGTCTGTCAGAGTTTGGTCTGTCACTGTGAAGCGGGCGTAACCCTTACACTACTTGACCGATAAAACATCATACCTGATCGTATTCACACACTGGATGTTTTAAAGCACGTTATTCCAAACAATTTAGGAATGTTAGGTGATTTATGCCCTTTATGGATCAAAACTCGACTCTGCGTCAACTACGTAATTTTCCATGGGAGTTTTGCCATGGATCCCCCTCCGGCATGCCACAGTCCAGGTGTTAGTCCCCTTGAAACAACTTTTCCATCACTATTGTGGCCAGAAAGAGTCCCTGTGTGTTTTAAAATTCGCCTGCCTATTGAACTCTATGGCGGTTCGCCCGGTTCGCCGGTTCGCGAACATTTGCCGATGTTCGCGTTCGCCGTTCGCGAACGGCGAATTTTAGGTTCGCGACATCACTACCTACAGGTAGAGAAGTTTTTCAGCATATACCCAGAGGCAGATCGATCGGGCTCTCCTTACCCGCAACACTTATGGGACCTGGTTTAGAGCTCATCAGCAATAATATTGACAAATCTTTGGCCCCATCCACCCTAGCTGGATATCGGTCGGCTTGGGTCATGTGGGTGTCTTTTTTGCATAAATGTGACTTGGAGCCCAGTCAATTTTCTGAAAATTCCGTTTTATTGTTTCTTAATTCTCTTTTTCTGAAAAGAATGTCTTGGTCACACGTAAATAAAATATTGGCAGGGATCTCATTTTTTAACAGACTTAGGAACTTGCCATCCTGCACTTCTTATTTTTCAGTAAAGCAAGCTCTCAAGGGATACAAGAAGAGTAACCGATGTAAGGACCTCAGAAAGCCAGTTACTTTGGAGTTGCTAGAGCAACTTTGTTACACTTGCAAATTTGTTTGTTATTCAGAATTCGAGTCAGCTTTATTTCAGCCTGCATTTAGTCTAATGTTTTTTGCGGCTCTGCGCATTTCCGAACTAATACCAGATGGTAGGTCTAAGGATGCGGGCCTTTTTTCTTCTGACGTGATTATTTCGGACCGCACCGTACATATCTTTATCCGCTATTCTAAAACGGACCAATTGGGTGTAGGAAAATGGGTTACTTTAAACAGTTTTCTAGGTTCCAAAGTTTGCCCTGTCCTGCTGTTGAAACCGTTTCAAATGATCAGGCCAAGGTCTAGTGAGTTATTCTTTGTGCATATGTCGGGTAAACCATTGTCCAGGTACCAGTTCAACAGTGTATTTAATAAATGTTTACGTAAGCTGGGATTAGAACAGGACAAGTTGTCATCCCATTCGTTTAGAATAGGGGCCGCCACTGAGGCGGCTAGGTTAGGTTTGACAGGTGAAGTGCTTAAGGGTATAGGTAGGTGGAAATCGGATGCTTACTTGTCTTACATTCGTCCTAATCCTTTTTCATAATCTTTTTAGGTCAACAGTGGGTGATTTGGATCCTGGGGCATTCCTTTATACACTGGGCAAGATTGAGAGCTGAAGGCAGATCTTACAAGGAAAACCTGGGTCTGGATCTCAGCAAATTTAAAGTATTGTGGTTTAGCAAAAGAGGGATGAAATGGTCCGAGTTTCGGTTCGCAATCTTTAGGTTGTTGCAGTTTAATTGCCCCCCGGATGTGCTCATTGTCCATCTCGGTGGCAATGATATAGGTAAGGATAGGACACTAGACTTGATCTTTAGGATAAGGGATGATTTTCAGTTAATAAAATTGCACTTCCCCGAGATATTAGTGTTTTTTTCTGAAATTGTCCCAAGACTAGCGTGGCATAAGTTTAACCACTTCCCGCCCGCCCTATTACAAAATGACGGCGGGAATGTGGTTGTGTTATCCTGACCGGACGTCATATGACGGCGGCAGGATAACACCGCTCTGGGCGCCCCCCGGGGGCGCGCAGAGCGGCGATCGGTGATGCGAGGTGTCAGTCTGACACCCTGCACCTCCGATCTCGGTAAAGAGCCTCTGACGGAGGCTCTTTACCATGTGATCAGCCGTGTCCAATAGTAAAACAGGAACAGCCGTTGATCGGCTTTCCTTAGTTCGTGCCTGACAGGCACGAGTAAAGGAGCATCGATCGGCGGCTCCCCTGACAGGGGGGGGGGGGGTCGTCACTGGTAATCAGATCATTGATTACTAGTGCAGACCCTCGGGGGGGGGGATGCCACTAGAACCACCAGGGATGCCCACTATGACCCCAGGGATGCCCACTATGACCCCAGGGATGCCCACTATGGCCACCAGGGATGGCAATCAGAGCCCCCCATTGCCCTCCCCATCAGTGATGCCCACCAGTATCCTCCCTATCAGTGCTGCCCACAAGTGCCCATCATTGCCATCCTTTAGTGTCGCCCACCAGTGCCCATTATTGCCCACCAGTGCCGCCTATTAGTGCCCATTAGTGCCCATCAGTGCCGCCCGTCAGTGCCGATCAATGCCGCCCATCAGTGCCCACCAGTGCTGCCTATCAGTGCCCACCAGTGCTGCCTATCAGTGCCCGTCAGTGCCGCCTATCAGTGCCCAGCAGTGCCGCCTATCAGTGCCCACCAATGCTGCATATCAGTGCCGCCTATCAGTGCCGCCCATCAGTGCCACCCCATCAGTGCCACCCCATCAGTGCCACCCCATCATTGCCTCCTCATCAGTGCCTGTCAGTGCAGTCTCATCAGTGCTCATCAGTGCAGGAAAAAACTTATTTATTTACAAAATTGTATAACATAAACAAAAAACTTTTTTTTTTTTCAAACTTTTCTGTCTTTTTTTATTTGTTTAGCAAAAAGTAAAAATCGCACAGGTGATCAAATACCACCAAAAGAAAGCTCTATTTGTGGGGGGAAAATTATATAAATTTGGTGTAAGTACAGTGTTGCATGACCGCGCAATTGTCATTCAAAATGCAACAGCGCTAAAAGGGGAAAATTGGCCTGGGCGGGAAGGGAGGGAAGTGCCCTGTATTAAAGTGGTTAAACACCTTAAACCTCTGGAGAAAATACGAAAGCGTATTAATAGAGCTGTTGAGAACTTTTTACCCCAGATGGGTTTCTTTTCTTTCAGGCATTTAGAATTAGAGGGTTGGGTAGATAGTTTATACAGGTCGGACGACACCCACCTTTCAGAAATAGGTTTGGACATTTTTAATTCCAATTTAGGCACATGTATTGAAAAGGCCGCGGTGTGGGGTTTGACAGGAGGGTCTTAATTCCCTCCTGTCTTTTGGATAAAGTTTTGATGATGTGTCATTTAATGGCACCCGGATCTTGGTGATCGGGTGGCTTACAGTGTTTCATATTTGTTATATTTTAAATATTTATTTATTTATGTTTTATTACAAATAATAAATGGCCGCGGCCTAAAAGATTTTTTTATTCCAACAAAAGAAAGGTGTGGTGTCAATTATTTGTTTTAGTATAATTATAAGTTAAGGGTGATCCTGGATACTACCCCATGTAAGGAAAATGGGCATAATTTATGCCCCTATTTTCCCCATGGGGTAGTTAACAGGGCAGTTTCTTTGTTGAGTTAGTTTTAGGCCTATGGATTAATTTAAGTAGGTGCTAGGTATAGGCTGAGGTAGGCCTGGGTCATAGAGGGCTTTTGAACTTTTGACCTGGCCCTCCTGAGTCTATTTTCCCGCTCATTGTAGGTCTGTAGCTAGGGAGATTTTTGAACTGAAGGGTTTTTCCCGCCCAATACCTAGCCCTGTATCTGGGGAGATTTTGTGGGTTAGTCAGCTTCCCGCTCAATTTTGAGGTCTTAGAGCCATAAACCGGCCGGTTCTGGTTCAGAATTGGGCTATTTAAGGGGGCTCATTGCCGCCTTTTTTCATTCAGTCATCGCTAAGCAGACCAAGAAGATTGAACCTCAACTCCCCCCCCCCCTCCCTTGGATGTCGCGGCTAAATTTATTATTTGAGGGTCACCTTTGTTTTTGCAACGGGGGACAATATGTTTATATGATATGGATAAAGTTTTGATGATGTGTCATTTCTTGGTGATCGGGTGGCTTACAGTGTTTCATATTTGTTATATTTTAAATATTTATTTATTTATGTTTTATTACAAATAATAAATGGCCGCGGCCTAAAAGATTTTTTTATTCCAACAAAAGAAAGGTGTGGTGTCAATTATTTGTTTTAGTATAATTATAAGTTAAGGGTGATCCTGGATACTACCCCATACATACATCAGTGATTGCAGTACTGCAGGAGGAGATTTTTTCTGGCAGATATTTCTTCATCCACATTAATCAATGTGAATGGAGGAATCTGCTAGGTTCTTTTTTTCGTTTAGAAAAAAAGGATGTTACATGTATGCCAAACATAGTAGTGGGTGGATGCAGGGCAGTAGATTCAAATGGTGGGCATACCACACACTTTTTCTGGCAGTGATTTCTTCATCCACATCAATCAATGTGGAGGAATCAGTTAGGTTCTTTTTTTTTTTTTTGTATGCTCAAAGATTAGAAGCGTGGGATGGTCAGTAAACTTTTTTGACCAAGATTTCTTCTTCCACATTGATCGATGTTAATGGAGGAATCTGCTGGTTTTTTTGTTCATGTATGCCCAGCATAAGGAGCCGTGGGGTGGTCAACGGGTGGTAGCTCCTATACTTTGGCATATACTTTTTTCACTTTCACAAGTTTTTGGAAAACAAAGAAAGAAAATGAACATTTATTTTTTATTTTATTTTTTCATCTTTAAAATCCTTGTGACAAAAAATGAGATCTGCAAAATACTCACTACTATGCCTCTTTTTAACCACTTAAGCCCCAGCTCTATTTCGGACACTTTTTGTTTACAAGTTAAAACCAGTATTTTTTCCTAGAAAACTACTTAGAACCCCCAAACATTATATATATTTTTTTAGCAAAGACTCTGGAGAATAAAATGTCGGTCATTGCAAAATTTTTTGTCACACGGTATTTGCGCAGCGGTCTTTAAAACGCCATTTTTTTGGAAAAAATTTGAAAAATCACATTTCACTGCATTTAAAAAATACTAAACAGTAAAGTTAGCCCATTTTTTTATATATTGTGAAAGATTATGTCACGCCGAGTAAATAGATACCCAACAGGTTACGGTTTAAAATTGCGCCCCCCCCCCGTGGGATGGCGACAAACTACGTTCAATAGAGATCTCAATCTGCGACGCTTTAAATTTATTTAACGGTTACCAGTTTAGAGTTAGAGTGTAGCTCTTTTTTTTCAATTATTGCCCACGCTCTGGCGATCGCGGCGATTCCTCACATGTGTGGTTTGAACAGCGATTTCATTCGCGGCTCGACTTGAGTATACGTTTTTTTTTTGTGCGCGAGCTAACGGTGACGGGGGCGGCTAAATTATTATTTTTTTTTTTCCTATTTATTTTTTCTTTTTTTTTTAACTTTATTACAGGTTTTTTAAAAAAAAAAATCTGATCACTTTTATTGCTGTCACAAGCAATGTAAACATCCCTTGTGACACCAATATGTAGTGACAGGTACACTTTATGGAGGGATCGAGGGTCTAAAAGACCCTAGACCCCTCCACTACACTTCCCTGTATGCAAAACGCTGAAAACGGCATTTTTGCATACAGCCGTTTTTCAAATCTGCCGCCTTTTGCAGCACAGTAACCCAGAAGTGACGTCATGGACGCGGCCTCCGGGTTACGTCATCGGAGACCCGATCGATGCCTTTTCCGGCATTCATCGGGACTCCATCCATCCAGCCCCGAGCAAAGCCACGGAAGGTGGCGGGAGGGGGGGGACGTCCCCTCCCGCTCACCCGGGTAATGATCGAGCGGCTCCCGGCTTCAAACCACAGTACCGGGATGGTGTCTCTAGCTAGAGACATCATCCCGGTATAACCCTGCAAAGTCAGCCGACGTACCAATACGTTGATATGCAGTAAGTGGTTAAATACCTTGGGGTGTCTACTTTGCAAAAAGTGGTCATTTGAGAGGGTAATAGTACTATCCTGGCATTTCAGGGTCTATGTGGTATCCCCATACTCAGGAGAAGTAGCAGAATGTGTTTTGGGATGTAATTCTTCATAAACCCATGTCATGTGTGAGAAATATTTCATTAAACTGACAATTTTGTGTAAAAAAATGTCATTTTCCAAAAACTTGTGGCAAAAAATATAATCTTCTATCCACTCAAAATGTCTCCTAGAAAATACCTTGGGGTGTCTACTTTCCAAAAAGGGGTCATTTAGGGGGTGTTTGTACTGCCCTGGCATTTTGCACCTCAAGAAATGTGATAGGCAGAAATGTGATAGGCAAAGTAAATTCTGTAGTTTGTAGATGCTATAAATTTCACGCAAACCAATCAATATACACTAATTGGAATTTTGTACCAAAGATAAGTAGCAGAATACATGACAAAATTTGATTTTATTGGATATTTTTATAACAGAAAGTAAACAATGTTGGGGTTGTTTTTGAAATTTTCGGTCTTTTTTTTAAATCGCAAAAAATAAAAATCCCAGTGGTGATCAAATACACCCAAAAGAAAGCTATGTTTGTGTTTTAAAAAAATTCATACGAATTCGTAACAATTTAATTTGGGTACAGGGTTGCATGGCCGAGCAATTGCCACTTAAGGTAGAACAGTGTTGAATAGAAAATAGCTCTAGCTGTGAAGGTGGTCAAGTGGTTAATAAATGGAATTATGCAATGTTTCCCTCTTAATTGCACAAAGAGATTTTGTAATCTGCACATTATTGTTTGTATTTGTACATTATTATATGTTTAACCCCTTGGCACCCGCTCCCATCAGCCCTTTAAGGGGTTTGGTATTCAGTGAAGTGGGACGGGGATTTTGGCCATGTGACCGCTGTGATTGGCTGTCACGGCAGTCACATGTTCGAAAACTCCTGATTGTAAGATGTGCTTTTTGTGAGCTGCTGGTCGCTGTGTCGGGAGCGCGCTCTTGACACAGCTTTATCAGGGTTAATGCATGCAAATATATGTCCCCTTGGCACCAAGGTCCAGCCGCTGAGAGGTGGCATATTTGGGTGCAGCCTGCACCTAGGAGTTATGTGGTTGTAAAGGCTGAAAGTTTTTTTACCCTAATGCAAAAGAGAGAGCAGCTGCGCTACTCTCTCTTTCCCTCCTCATTAAGCTCAGTGAGAGCAGCAGGAGCCATTGTCTTCTGCTGCTGTCAAATCCAGTGATGAGGGAGCGTGGGAGGGGACTGAGCTGCACTGTGTGTCAATAGACACACACAGTGTGGCTCTGGATTGAGCCCGCATGTGTGCCACCATTGGAAGTGGCTTCCTATGGTTGGCACATGGAGAAGAGGAGGCTCCAGGAGTGCCGGTGGGGGACTCGAGAAGAGGATGATCAGGGCAGCTTGGTGTGGCTTGAGGTGTAAGAGCAGAGATCAACGGTCCTACATAGCAGAACCGTATGATCTCCATTCTTACACAGGGAAGAATGACAGGTGGCTTTGTTTACATTAGCCGCCTGCCTTTCTCCCGCTGTAACGGACAATCGCGAGTGCCCGGCGGACATCGGGTCCACTGGGCAGATACGCGGGGGGGTCCGCGAGCGAGCGGGAGCGCGCCTCCGACGGCGCGCGCTCGCTCCCTAGAGCCTCACAGGCTAGCGACATAGTCCTACGTTGCTTTGCCTGTGAGGGGCTGACCGCCACAGTAAATAGTCGTGCGGCGGTCGGCAAGTGGTTAAACATGTACCTTACTCAGTCTCAGTTAGAACACCACATGCTATCTCTTCTGTAATTGTCCTTCCATTTTTATTTTTATTTTTTTATTTTCTTTGCAATCTTGATTATTTGGAGTCTCCAGAGGTTTTTTATCATTTTATTACTATGGTCAATCCTGACACTACCAACATGGTAATAGGTTACACAGCATCCCTCTAATAGATTAGGACCACTTTGGCTCCAGTAACATTACCCAATCATGATTTTGGTAATATGGGTATGCTCTGGGGACTTTGGTTTCTTTTTATATACAGTATCATTTATAAAGAACTGTTAAAATGTCTTACATCCCCCCCCCCCCCCGATTGTTGCTGGTGTTTACTTATGAAATGGCATTGTGTCTCTGGTGCAGTATTTCAGCCTACAATGTTTTTTTTTTTTAAATATTGGCTAGGGCCCCATTGGGAAGAACTGCAGCTTACGCTTTTTAAAACTATGCTTTCTTAAGTTTTAGTACCTAAAATATGTGTTAAATGAAAATACAGTGTACTTTGCCCTTTAATTTCTGTACCTGAACAATTTGGAGGTGTTTCACTCCAGTTCCCAGAAGAAAGACACTGGATATTATCCATTCCATTCAGGAAAAATCCATCAAGACATTCAAAGTGGCAGAGGGATTCAAAACTGAAATTTCCCCAAGGATCGGAACAATTCATATATGTCAATGGTTCATTCAGCAAATGGGGACATTGTACAACTGTAAGAGAATACAGACATATATTTAGAGTTAAACGATGGTAAGATTGTATATTTTAAGTGAAACTACATTGCTACTTTCCTTTTTAATTTTCAAATAACATTTGTGCACCACAGACATACTAAAACGTTTAAAATCTGAATAATCTGGTTAAACAAATTGTCAATTAAAGAAGAGGATACTTCAAACTAATATTATATAGTCCTTTGTTATCCATCAGGGCTGAGTGCCCCAGCATTTTTATCAAACAGAATGAGAAGGACATCAAAGAACCATAGAAGACCTTTCAGAAAACATATCATACTCATGAAGCCTTCTTTATTTATGGAACAGCAACATTTAAACAGTGCAGCCTTCATTCATTCAGAAATCACTGTTAGTGTTCTTGAGCGCAATCTGACTATCATAATCAAATTGCAATGGCAGAGTGAGCTTTATGGGAAAAATCTTATTAAAGCATACCTAAGGTCTTTAGATTAAGTTTTGAACTTGAGGTTTTTGGGCTTACAGTGTACATCCAAGGTCTTTAACTGATTAAACTTTCCTTATACTTTTAACTTAGTGTGTTTATAATTTTTAATAGGAAACTAAATATTTCTGGTCTGACAATTTATTTTTTTGAGTCTTGTAAATGTCAGCTAATCTTTAACCCACACCTTTGCAGGTCTGCATTTTGATTCTTGGAAGAGTAATACTTTCCAAATCCAGGTAAAAATATTTAATTCTATATAGTGTTAGCAATGCTTAGCAGCTATATTTAGTTTAAGCTGCCTATGGCACACTGGCAAGACTTACCCTTGCTTCCTGACACTGTCAATAGCAGGAAAGAAACTGGGGGAATAGGTGTCTTAAAGACTGAAGACACAGACAGCAATGACAGGGGTTGTAAATGTTCTTTATTCTGCCCAGTGGGAATTTTTTTGAAATCAAATCACTAGAAGAACGCTTTATTCAGTAGAGAAACTCTGATCTGTTCACTAAAATCATTTACTCTAAATAAAATTATAAAGGTATTATAAATTCATCTTTAAAAAAGCAAGTCGCAAGCTTTCACCATCTCATTATCTATATAAAATATTGCAGGTTGCATGTTAGATTATTATGCAACAGCAATGACTCAGTTAGGAAATATGCTCTCGGTTAGTCTCTATGGACATACAGTATCTCACAAAACTGAGTACACCCTTCACATTTTTGTAAATATTTTATCATATCTTTTCATGTGACAACACTAAGGAAATTTTCAAAATTACATAAATATTGCTGCGCCAAGTGAAAATTAATAAAAAAAAGTGCATAATCAAAATAAACAATATTAAACTTATTAAAAGCAAATCAATGCAAATAATAGGTGCTATACAGTGCAAAAAAGTCCCAATATTAGTGATCAAGTGAATATTGGATAATAAAACCCAAAGATCAGTGAATAAATAACTAAAAATCTATTAAAAAAGATCTTAATCTTCATCTGTGTTCTGTAATAAAAGTGCCACAGTGCTCCACACTCCACACGTGCTCCTGGTGACTGGTGCCAAAATAGCAGCTCACCTCAAGGATAGACTCCAAGGAGTCATACACGCATAGATATCGTTTAGATCAGCAGCCTATATACTCCCCTCCTTCCAGTTTATCTGCCCTCCGAGTCCGATAGGGATCACAGCAGAACTCAGCAGAAAAATAAAGGGGAGATAGGATCTAATGCTCTCAGTTTTAAAAGCTTTTATTGGAAAATCAAAAGGACAAATAAACTCACAATCTCTTGCACTTAAGCAGTGCGGGCTGGAAACGGCAGACAGATCGTAGTAACAGGACTTCCTGGGGACAGACGTGCTGTGAGTAGGCTCCTCCACCCGTACGCGTTACGTTGAATGACTTCGTCAGCGGGGTGGAGCCTGAACAGACCGTCCGTCCTATGTAGTGCCATGTTGATGATACCCCGCCCAACTCCTGGAAACAATGCTGCGGTGCACGGCGCCATGCCCTGAGTCCAGCTCGCACTCTGCATAGCGGTACCGGCAGCATTAAAGGATAATCATTTAAAATTATAAGGCACATTAACAGGAAAAAACATCCCCCATAATCGAATAGGAGACTAAATAAAAATATATATCAATATAGCAGATACCATTACCTATTTTTATTCGGACCCTACTCCCATCCAATCCCCAGGGTTAATGTGTAAAAGGCAGAACTTCCGGGGATTGGATGGGAGTAGGCTCCAAATAAAAATAGGTAATGGTATCTGCTATATTGATATATATTTTTATTTAGTCTCCTATTTGATTATGGGGGATGTTTTTTCCTGTTAATGTGCCTTCTAATTTTAAATTATTATCCTTTAATGCTGCCGGTACCGCTATGCAGAGTGCGAGCTGGACTCAGGGCATGGAGCCTTGCACCGCAGCATTGTTTCCAGGAGTTGGGCGGGGTATCATCAACATGGCACTACATAGGAAGGACGGTCCGTTCAGGCTCCACCCCGCTGACGAAGTCATTCGACGTAACGCGTACGGGGGAAGGAGCCTACTCACAGTACATCTGTCCCCAGGAAGTCCTGTTACTACGATCTGTCTGCTGTTTCCAGCCCGCACTGCTTAAGTGCAAGAGAATGTGAGTGTCAGGGACTCAATACCCTGCGCAGGCGCACTGGCGTCGCTAACCGGCGAACGCCTATGCGAATGCGCTGAGGCTACCTTGGTAGAGTTCGAGGCTACCTCGGCAGAGTTCGAGGCTACCTTGGTGGAAGTTTGAGGCTACCCCGGTAGAGTTCAAGGCTACCTCGGCAGAGTTCGAGGCTACCTCAGTGTAGTTCGAGGCTACCTAATTGGGCCAAAACGGCCTATTTAAACACAGCTGTCTGTAAGATTCTGGTACCTCTGGTACCCTAAATTTCCATTTCCTTTTCAACTTTGCGTCCCACCTTTCTAGTTAGGTGGAACGCATACACCTTTAAGACGGATGACGTCATCGCCGAGCGCCGCAGAGCGGCTATTTCAATCGCCGGCGTTCTCTCTCACATTGTTCGTTCAATGTGCCTATGTGCCTACAAGCTCACAAGCCTTGTCTCGCTGTCGGAAACCTCCAGCTATTTTCCTTTACCTGGAACAGACCGGAACCTCGCTACTGATCCCGTATCTCGCTACCGGATCACTCCCTCACTACTGGACCCCTCTACTTACTAACCTTACTAAGTGATAAGTACCCCACAGGGGAATCCTCCATACTAACTTACACTATCTACCTCTGCACATTAAGGACTGTTACTATCTATCCATACCTATTCTATAATCTGCACTGTTACATAGATTGCTAGCTCTTGAGTCTACTACCATCTATCCTTGCACTGGGTTAGTCTATCCTGTATATGTCATCTGCTGTCCTTACCACCTGTTACCATACATGATTACTAACCTATCTGCATTCTACCTATTACCATCTACAACTCTCCTGAACATTACTATCAAGTGCTTACCATTACTGTCACTGCTCACACCTGTCTCTTCAGCACATCACCTCCATACTATCATATACATCCTATCACTCCAGGAACATCTTATTGAGTGTGTGTATATCTGTATGCTGAAGCTGACAGGCCCACAGTGATGAGTCTTGAGAGTTGGATCTGGTATTCCAACACATCTCTACATGACTACTGAGTGGAGATTCTGCAACTGCAAATCCAGTTTACTATAAGACGCAGGAGCGTTACAGATTGAACGAACCTAAAAAATGGATTCAGCAGAATTACCCACTCAAGTGACACAATTAACACAACAAGTAAATGCATTAATACTTGCTCTTACTGAAGTAAAAGAAGATAATCAGACTCTGAGACAGCAGGTAACCCGTCTTTCACAGCTTACCGCTGCTCAGCCCCCTGAACCTAAAATAAACCCTCCTCTAGTGTTTACAGGTGATGGGAAAAAATTTTGTGAATTCAAAAACGCATGTCAATTGTTTTTTTTGCTAAAACCTCGTACTTACCCTACTGATCAAATTAAAGTCTGTACCGTTATTTCATACCTAACGGGTGATCCACGGGCCTGGGCAGACTCTCTCTTTGAGAAAAATGATCAGCTTCTCAACTCCTATCCTTTATTCCTAGCGGAACTCGCTAGTTTATATGAAGACCCCAATAGGCAGAGTACTGCTGATATCCAATTGAGGGCTTTAAAACAAGGTAGGAGACCTGTAGAAGACTTTGTAGCAGAGTTCAAAAGATGGACCCTTGATTCAGGGTGGAATGATACATCTCTGCAAACTCAGTTCAGACTCGGGTTGTCAGAAGCCGTTAAAGACGAGCTCGCCCGAGCGGATTTACCTGGCACTCTGGATGCCTTAATACAACTCAGTATCAACATTGACAGGCGACTTTGAGAAAGAAAGGCTGAAAAAATGGGAATACCATTGTCTAGTCCTTCTCGGATTTGGTCCGTTGACCCTACTCCTATGGAGGTAGGAACCATACGCCCACCTTTATCAACTACTGAACGAGCCAGGAGAAGATCCAGTAATCTCTGCATGTACTGCGCATCCCCGGATCATCTGATAAGCGTCTGTCCCCTTGTCCGCAAAAAAGAGGGTGAGAGTTCACATGTCTTGCTAGGGGGATTAACGACTTCCTTTTCTAATCCCTATCTCTTTGTTTATTTAACATTACAGTGGGACCAGACTAGGATTACCACCAAGGCTATGATCGACACAGGATCCTGTGGGAACTATATCGATACACGTTTTGTTACCTTAAATAAAATACCTATTATTTCAAAACCTAAACCTGTTTCTGTTAGTTTCATTAATGGTATCCCGCTATCTTCTGGTCCAATCACCAATCAGACGCAAGCACTCCTTGTCACTGCTAACGAGTCTCATATGGAGACCACCTCTTTTGATATACTATCTTCACCCCATTTTCCCATTATTTTGGGACTCCCTTGGTTACACACACATCAACCAATCATAGATTGGAAAAAACTGACTTTAATTTTCTCTTCTCACTATTGTGAGATTACGTGTAACCTCCCATCTTATGGAAAGATCCTGTCTGTGGTGTCAGATGAGATTGCACCACTATGCTATCAGGATCTGTCCGAAGTATTCCTTGAGAAAAATGCTCAAGTGTTGCCTCCCCATAGGGATTATGATTGCACTATCGATCTACTCCCTAACAGCAAATTGCCTTTCGGTCATGTTTATCCTCTTTCACAGGATGAACTCTCTCATCTCAAGGAATACTTGGATGAGAATTTGACAAAAGGGTTTATCAGACCCTCTACTTCTTCCACAGCTGCAGGACTTTTCTTTGTCCGCAATAAGGATTTAAGCCTTAGGCCTATTATCGACTACAGGCAATTAAATACCATTACGATAAAGGATCGCTATCCTTTACCGCTCATCCCTGAACTCATTGAACAAGTGCGTGGGGCTACTTACTTCTCTAAATTGGACCTAAAAGGGGCATACAACCTAATCCAAATCCGTGACGGAGATGAGTGGAAAACAGCATTCAGAACCAGATACGGATTATTCGAATATCTTGTGATGCCATTCGGGTTGTGTAATGCTCCCGCAGCTTTTCAAAGGTTCATAAACGACATCTTTAGAGACTTACTTGATGTCTGTGTTGTGGTATATCTGGACGATATACTTATCTATTCTCGATCTCTGTCTGAACATATAAAACATGTAAGACTTGTGTTATCCAGATTACTCGCACACAATCTATACGTGAAATTAAAAAAATGCCTATTTCATAAAGAAGAAATATTATTCCTAGGATACATCATATCCAAAACCGGAATCAAGATGGATATGAGCAAGATATCGTGTATTCTGGATTGGCCTGTACCAACAACTCGTAAGGCATTACAGCAATTCCTTGGATTTTCAAACTTCTATAGAAAGTTCATCAAGAACTTCTCTGCTATTGTGAGACCTCTCACACAACTTACAAGTATAAAGAAACCATTCAAATGGTCAGAAGAAGCAGATGGAGCTTTCCGCTTGTTAAAATCAAGCTTTACTTCTGCTCCCATACTACGCCATCCAGACCCATCCCTCCAATATATTCTGGAGGTAGATGCGTCAAATATGGCAGTAGGAGCAGTTCTCTCCCAACGACCAACAAATACTTCACCACTCCACCCAGTTGCTTTCTTCTCAAAATCACTAAGCAGCCCAGAGGTGAATTACCCAGTGGGTGAAAAGGAGTTGCTTGCCATAAAACTGGCAATGGAGAATTGGCGACATCTACTTGAAGGTACCCAATTACCAATACTCATATATACAGACCATAAAAACCTTCAATACCTCCAGACTAACAAAACTCTTTCCCACCGGCAGGTACGATGGTCATTATTCTTCCTAAGATTTAACTTCCTAGTGACCTACACGCCTGCAGACAAAAATAAAAAAGCGGATGCGCTATCACAATTAACCGAAGATAACTGCGCCGAAATCCCTTCTATTCCTATAATACCCTATGAACGTATTATTGGTGTTGTTCGTTCCCTGAAGGAAGAGATTTTGCACAGTATAGGATTGGATTCACCTCCACCACAACTAAGTACTGATGCAGAAGGCTTCCTCTATTACAACGACAAACTCTACATACCCCCTACTATGCGCACCAAGATCTTGGAATTATCACATGATGTGCCCATGGCAGGACATATGGGTATGATGAAAACCCTTAATTTGCTTACCAGGCAGTTTTGGTGGCCTGATATGAAGACGTCTGTACAAAAATTTGTTTCTTCATGTGACATCTGTGCAAGGTCCAAAATTGACACTACAAAACCATCTGGTTTACTCTGCAGTCTACCAATACCCCAGGTTCCATGGGAAGTTGTCTCCTTAGACTTTATAGTAGAACTACCACCTTCCAAAGGATTTAATACCATTCTAGTGTCAGTGGACCATCTGACAAAGATGGCACATTTCATTTCTATTCGCAGACTACCTTCATCTAAACAAACAGCGGAACTATTAATGAAACATGTGTTCAAGTTACATGGAATTCCAAAGACTCTTTTGTCCGACCGTGGTTCACAGTTCATCTCCAAATTTTGGCAAGCTCTATGTCAAATACTACGGATTGAGCGAAAGCTCACTTCTCCCTACCACCCTCAGACCAACGGACAGACTAAAAGAGTCAACCAGTGTATATAACAATATCTGCGTTGCTACACATCATACCTACAGGATGATTGGGTGGACCTGTAACGCTCCTGCGTTTCTTATATGGTGTGGATTTTCAGCTGCAGAAATAGTTCCACGTCAGTAGTCATGTAAGAGATATGCTGAGATACCATTCCCAACCTCAATGACTCATCATGTGTGGAAGGTCTTATTTCAGCCAGTAAATACACACAATTAGCAAGCTGGTTCCTAGAGTGACTTTATGTATGTGGTAACACAATGATGAAGGTTGAGGGATAGGTTGAGTGGAGGTGGTAGGTGATAGACACTTGAAAGTGAGACAGTAGCAGATGGATGCAGGAAGGTTTAGCAATGTTGTATGGTAGCAGATGACAGAATAGCAGGTGGACATACAAAAGAGATCAACCCAGTGCAGAAAAGTAGCAGTAGTCTCAAGAGCTAGCAATCTAGTTATGCAGATGTAATAAACAGTCTTTACTATGCAGAGCTAGATAGTGTAAGCTTAGTATAAGTTTATAGAGAATTCCCCTGCGGGGTACTTAGCACTATTAGCGATACAGCCGAAGGGTAGTTCAGGAGAGGCGGATGATCCAGTAGCGGGATACAGGGATCAGCGCAGCGAGGTTCCGTCAGCGAGGTAAGCTTGCAAGCATGGAAGCTTCAAGCAAGGATAGCATCCAGGTAAAGGTGTTTGAACGAACACATGTGAGTGAGAACCGGCGCTTTAAATAGCCATCTAGTCCGGCGCTGGGTGATGACAGCTCCAGTCTTAAAGGTGTATGCGCACCTTTTCCAAAAGTAAATGGTGGGGCGCATACACTCGTGGAAAGTGTAATTTAGGGTACCAAAGGTACCGGAACATTACAATACCCCCCCCTTAAGGCCTGCTCCTGAAGGCCTCTGGAGCTGGTTTGTCTGGGTATCTCGCATGAAAATTGCGGATTAATCTAGGGGCATGTATGTCAGAGGTGTTTAGCCAGGTGTCGTCTCGGGGCCCATAGTTCTTCCATCTAACCAAGTACTTAAGTCTTCTTCTGTAGATACGAGAATCCGGAATCTCTTTTATCTCGTATTCTTCTCCAACTTCAACTTGTACAGGAGGGGGAGGTGGAATATTAGGCCTTATTCCTTGGTCCGGAACATGGGGTTTTAGTAGCGACACATGGAAAATGGGATGGATTTTTAGGTCCATTGGCAATGTAAGCTGCACTGCATCTTTTCCAATAAGTTTCTTGATTGGGAAAGGTCCCAAGAACAGAGGTCCAAGCTTTTTGCTAGGGATCTTCAGTCTCAAGTTTTTTGTTGAGAGCCAAACGAGGTCCCCGATAGTATACTGTGGAGAAGGTCTTCTACGAAGATCATAGTACTTCTTTTGTTGACTGTCAGCGTGTGCAATGGTAGTATTTAGTAAACCCAGAGAATCCTTTATTTGGGTAAGATAGTCTGAGGCTACTGGGTTATTTGAAGGAAGGATGCGTGGAGGGAGAATAGAGGCATGGAACCCATAGTTCACGTAGAACGGACTCTGCTTGGTTGTACTGTGAGTTGCTTTGTTGTAGGCAAATTCTGCCAGGGGGAGAAGATCCAACCAATCATCCTGTTGGTAAGAAGTGTAACAACGTAAATACTGCTCGATGCATTGGTTGACTCTTTCAGTCTGTCCGTTGGTCTGCGGATGGTAAGGAGAAGTGAGCTTCCGCTCAATCCGTAGTATGTGACATAGTTCTTGCCAGAATTTAGAAATAAATTGGGATCCACGGTCAGACAGAAGAGTTTTTGGGATACCATGTAATCTGAAGACATGTTTCATCAGGAGTTCTGCCGTTTGTTTGGACGAAGGTAGTCTGCGAATAGCAATGAAATGTGCCATCTTTGTCAGATGGTCCACTGACACCAAGATGGTATTAAATCCTTTGGAAGGAGGCAATTCTACGATGAAGTCCAATGACAAAACCTCCCATGGAATTTGGGGTATTGGTAGACTGCATAGTAGACCGGATGGTCTCGTAGTGTCAATTTTGGACCTGGCACAGACATTGCATGAAGAGACGAATTTTTGTATAGATGTTTTCATGTCAGGCCACCAGAATTGTCGAGAAATCAAATTGAAAGTCTTTGTCATACCCATATGTCCTGCCATAGGCACATCATGCGATAATTCCAAGATCTTGGTGCGTAGGGTAGGTGGTATGTAAAGTTTGTCGTTGTAGTAGAGGAAGCCTTCTGCATCAGTATTTAGTTGTGGTGGGGGTGAATCCAAACTTATACCATGCAGAACCTCTTCCTTTAAGGAACGGACAACTCCAATAATGCGTTTGTGAGGTATTATAGGAACGGAAGGGATTTCAAAGTAGTTTTCTTCAGTTAGTCGTGATAGTGCATCCGCCTTTTTGTATCTGCAGGTGTGTAGGTCACTAGGAAGTTAAACCTTAGAAAGAATAGTGACCATCGTACCTGTCGATGCGAGAGAGTTTTGCTAGTCTGAAGATATTGGAGGTTTTTATGGTCCGTGTATATAATTATTGGTAGTTGGGTGCCTTCGAGTAAATGTCGCCAATTCTCCAGAGCCAATTTTATAGCAAGCAGTTCCTTTTCACCCACGGGGTAATTTATCTCGGGACTGCTCAGGGATTTAGAAAAAAAAGCGACTGGATGAAGTGGTGAAGTGTGGGTAGGTCGTTGGGAGAGTATTGCTCCTACTGCCATGTTTGACGCATCTACCTCCAGAATGTATTGGAGGGATGGGTCTGGATGGCGTAATATGGGAGCGGAAGTAAACCTTGTCTTTAACAAGTGGAAAGCCTTATTTGCTTCTTCTGACCATTTAAATGGTATTTTTATGCTAGTGAGCTGTGTGAGGGGTCTCACAATAGCAGAAAAGTTTTTTATGAACTTCCTGTAGAAATTTGAAAATCCCAGGAATCGCTGTAGCGCCTTGCGTGTAGTTGGTGTAGGCCAATCCTGAATGCAGGATATTTTACTCATGTCCACCTCGATTCCTGTTTTGGATATGATGTAGCCTAGAAAGAGTACCTCATCTTTATGGAACAAGTATTTCTTCAGCTTCACATAAAGATTATGTGCAAGCAATCTCGATAATACAAGTCTTACATGTCTTATGTGTTCAGACAGGGTCCGTGAATATATAAGTATATCGTCCAGATATACCACAACACAGACATCTGGTAAGTCTTTAAAAATATCGTTTATAAATCGTTGGAAAACTGCAGGGGCATTGCATAGGCCGAATGGCATCACAAGATATTCGAACAATCCATATCTAGTTCTGAATGCAGTCTTCCACTCGTGTCCATCACGGATTCGAATGAGATTGTATGCTCCTTTCAGGTCTAATTTTGAAAAATAGGTAGCTCCACGCACCTGCTCAATGAGCTCAGGGATAAGCGGTAGAGGATAGCGATCTTTTATTGTGATAGCATTCAATTTCCTGTAGTCGATGATAGGTCTGAGACTTGAATCTTTATTGCGAACAAAAAAGAGTCCTGCTGCTGTGGAAGAAGTGGAAGGTCTAATAAAACCTTTTTCCAAGTTCTCATCCAAATAGGTTTTGAGATGGGCAAGTTCATCCTGTGAAAGAGGATAAACATGACCGAACGGCAATTTGCTATTTGGGAGTAGATCAATGCTACAATCATAGTCTCGATGAGGAGGTAATGCTTGAGCATTTTTCTCAAGAAAAACCTCAGAAAGATCCTGATAACATAGTGGTGCAATCTCATCTGTCACCACAGACAGAATCTTCCCGGAAAACGGGAGGTTACACGTTTCCTCGCAATAACAAGAAGGGAAGGTCAAGGACCGTTTCTTCCAATCTATGGTTGGTTGGTGTGTGTGCAACCAGGGAAGTCCCAACACAATGGGAAAGTGGGGTGATGGTATTAAATCGAAGGTAGAAGTCTCCCTATGAGACTCGTTAATAGTGACTAGGAGTGCTTGTGTCTGATCGGTGATCGGACCAGAGGATAACGGAACACCGGTAATAAGACTTACTGAGACAGGTTTGAGTTTAGAAATAATAGGAATTTTATTTAAAGCAGCAAAACATATATCCATATAATTTCCACAAGATCCTGTGTCAATCATGGCCTTAGTAGTAATCCTGTTCTGGTCCCACTGTAATGTCAAAAAAACAGAAATGTAGGGGTTAGTGAATGAAGTTGTCAATCCTCCTAGAGAGACATGTGAACACTCACCCTTCTTTTTGTTGACTAGGGGACAGACGTTTATCTTGTGATCCGGGGATGCACAGTACAAGCAGAGATTTTCATTTCGTCTTTTGGCTTTTTCCATAGTTGATAGCGGTGGGCGTATTGTTTCTACCTCCATAGGAACGGCCAGACTCCGAGAGGAAACGGATAATGGCATTCCCAACTTTTCAGCCTTTCTTTCTCGTAGTCTTCTATCTATGGTAATACTGAGTTGTATTAATGCATCCAGGGTTTTTGGCAGATCCGCTCGGGCGAGCTCGTCCTTAACGGCTTCTGATAGGCCAAGCCTAAATTGGGTTTTCAGAGATGCATCATTCCATTCTGAATCAAGGGTCCATCTCTTGAACTCTGCGACAAAGTCTTCTACAGGCCTCCTTCCTTGTTTCAAGGATCTTAACTGAAGATCAGCAGTACTCTGCCTATTGGGGTCATCATATAGGCTAGTGAGCTCTGCCAGGAACAAGGCATAGGAGTTGAGAAGCTGGTCGTTTTTCTCAAAAAGAGAATCTGCCCAGGCTCGAGGATCGCTTGATAGGTAAGAAATAATAGTACAAACCTTAATGTGATCAGTAAGGTAGGTACGAGGTTTTAGCAAAAAAAGTAACTCACATGCGTTTTTAAATTTGCGAAATTTTTTGCGATCGCCTGTAAATACCAAAGGGGGATTTATCTTGGGTTCAGGGGACTGAGCAGAGGTAAGTTGTGTCAGTCTAATTACCTGCTGCGACAGAGCCTGATTGTCTTCTTTTAATTCAGCAAGTGCGTGTATTAACGCAGATACTTGCTGTTTTAATTGTGTCACCTGAGTGGTTATTTCTGCTGAATCCATTTTTTGGTTCGTTCAATCTGTAACGCTCCTGCGTTTCTTATATGGTGTGGATTTTCAGCTGCAGAAATAGTTCCACAATGATGAAGGTTGAGGGATAGGTTGAGTGGAGGTGGTAGGTGATAGACACTTGAAGGTGAGACAGTAGCATATGGATGCAGGAAGGTTTAGCAATGTTGTATGGTAGCAGATGACAGAATAGCAGGTGGACATACAAAAGAGATCAACCCAGTGCAGAAAAGTAGCAGTAGTCTCAAGAGCTAGCAATCTAGTTATGCAGATGTAATAAACAGTCTTTACTATGCAGAGCTAGATAGTGTAAGCTTAGTATAAGTTTATAGAGAATTCCCCTGCGGGGTACTTAGCACTATTAGCGATACAGCCGAAGGGTGGTTCAGGAGAGGCGGATGATCCAGTAGCGGGATACAGGGATCAGCGCAGCGAGGTTCCGTCAGCGAGGTAAGCTTGCAAGCATGGAAGCTTCAAGCAAGGATAGCATCCAGGTAAAGGTGTTTGAACGAACACATGTGAGTGAGAACCGGCGCTTTAAATAGCCATCTAGTCCGGCGCTGGGTGATGACAGCTCCAGTCTTAAAGGTGTATGCGCACCTTTTCCAAAAGTAAATGGTGGGGCGCATACACTTGTGGAAAGTGTAATTTAGGGTACCAAAGGTACCGGAACATTACAGGACCTCCTCCCTCTGGCGGAATTTGCTTATAACAACGCAACCCACAGTACTACTAAGCAAAGTCCGTTCTACTTGAACTATGGGTTTCATCCCACACTTCTTCCACCACGCATCCTACCATCAAGTAACCCAGTAGCCTCGGATTATCTTACCCAAATAAAAGACTCTCTGGGTTTACTTCATACCACCATCTCACACGCTCATAGTCAACAAAAAAGGTACTACGACCTTCGTAGAAGACCTTCTCCGCAATATGCTATTGGGGACCTCGTTTGGCTATCGACAAAAAACTTAAGGTTAAAGATCCCTAGCAAAAAGCTTGGACCTTTATTTCTGGGACCCTTCCCAATTAAGAAACTTATTGGAAAAGCTGCAGTGCAACTCACCTTACCGGCAGATCTCAAGATACATCCCATCTTTCACATGCCGCTACTGAAACCCCATGTTCCTAACCAAGGTATAAGGCCTACCATCTTGCCTCCACCTCCAGTACAAGTTGAAGGCGGAGAAGAATATGAGATTAAGGAGATTTTGGATTCTCGTATCCACAGAGGAAGACTCCAGTATCTCATAAGATGGAAGAACTATGGACCCCAAGACGACACCTGGTTGGATACCTCTGATGTTCACGCACCTAGGCTTATACGAAGGTTTCACTCGAAATACCCAGAGAAACCAGTGCTATAGTCCTTCCGGAGCCGGCCTTAAGGGGGGGTACTGTAAGATTTTGGTACCTCTGGTACCCTTAATTTCCATTTCCTTTTCAACTTTGCGTCCCACCTTTCTAGTTAGGTGGAACGCATACACCTTTAAGACGGATGACGTCATCGCCGAGCGCCCGCAGAACGGCTATTTCAATCGCCGGCGTTCTCTCTCACGTTGTTCGTTCAATGTGCCTATGTGCCTACAAGCTCACAAGCCTTGTCTCGCTGTCGGAACCTCCAGCTATTTTCCTTTACCTGGAACAGACCGGAACCTCGCTACTGATCCCGTATCTCGCTACCGGATCACTCCCTCACTACTGGACCCCTCTACTTACTAACCTTACTAAGTGATAAGTACCCCACAGGGGAATCCTCCATACTAACTTACACTATCTACCTCTGCACATTAAGGACTGTTACTATCTATCCATACCTATTCTATCATCTGCACTGTTACATAGATTGCTAGCTCTTGAGTCTACTACCATCTATCCTTGCACTGGGTTAGTCTATCCTGTATATGTCATCTGCTGTCCTTACCACCTGTTACCATACATGATTACTAACCTATCTGCATTCTACCTATTACCATCTACAACTCTCCTGAACATTACTATCAAGTGCTTACCATTACTGTCACTGCTCACACCTGTCTCTTCAGCACATCACCTCCATACTATCATATACATCCTATCACTTCAGGAACATCTTATTGAGTGTGTGTATATCTGTATGCTGAAGCTGACAGGCCCACAGTGATGAGTCTTGAGAGTTGGATCTGGTATTCCAACACTTCTCTACATGACTACTGAGTGGAGATTCTGCAGCTACAAATCCAGCTTACTATAAAACGCAGGAGCGTTACACTGTCACTCTAGATTATTGCTGTGTTGTCTTCAGCTGTCCTGTATCATGTGCCTGTTATATCTGCTGTTCCTGTTTACCTGACCCGGCTTGTCTTTGGATTCTGATTACCTGCTGCCCGCTCTGACCTTGGCTTTTCCTGACTATTCTCCTGTCTCGTCCTGATATGTTTACCTGCTACCGGCTATTGGTCCTGGACCTGTTCCTGGCTCTCCCAGGGAATCCGGGGGCCGCGACCTGGTGTTAGCAAGCAGCCAAGTCCATCCCCACCATCTGGGGCCCTGGTGAAAACCGGCTAACACTTAGACTCCGCGCCTCTGGTGAACCTGTGCCACGCCAGTTACCCGGTAAGCCACTCCTCTTACGTCAGGCTCTGCCACATTTCCCCATGACAGTGAGTTTATTTGTCCTTTTGATTTTCCAATAAAAGCTTTTAAAACTGAGAGCATTAGATCCTATCTGTTATATTCTCCGTGTTGTGAGAGACACAGGACTCTGATCTGGAACAAAGGATGTTTATTCAGTACTCACTGTACACTCCAACATGCATTACAGGACAGCTCAGTATATCAATGCATCTCTTACATGTGTCTAAGATGGCCACTCTGCCCCTTGACCCTTGTCATCACTCTTGGGTGGAGCCAGCCTTAAAGTAACAGTACATGTGAATGAAACCCTTCAGGTATAACACCATCCATCTATCCCTAAAAAAAAAAAAACCACAACAAAACGAGAACAGGCATAAAACAGTAACTAATAATTGTCCCATACAGTCCTCCACATGGCTTCTTCCGCATCCGGATGCGGGAACAACTTCCAGGGACGCTACGGGGAGAAAATGTCAGCGGATTACTTTCGGCAGGACCGTCGCAAGTCTTGTAAACGGTCTTGCAGCTGAAACCGGTCAGGAGGGCGACAGCGTCGTTGAGGATGGGCACCCAGCGACTCGGGGCCAGAGGAAGCAGGACTGGCCGGAATGGACACCGGCAGGGCCAAGAGAGGATCCTCTATCTCAGAGGGTGAACAGACCCCTGGACCAGGGCTGGAGGGCTCTGTTGGAGCTGAGTTCAAAAGTTCAGAGTCCCCCCAAGCATCAGTCTCAATGCATCCTGATCCGGTAGGAGCAGATCCTTGAGACACTGGAGGTGCAGCCGATGTCAGGAATTCGGGCAGCTGAGAATGAGGACGCAATTGGTCCACATGCCGTCTGGAAATGGAACCATCTTCCAGGCAGACCCTATACATTTTGGGTCCCAAAGTCTCTGTGACGAAAGCAGGAAGCCAACGAGTGTTGGAAGCACCATAAGATCGAGCCCATACCTTTTGCTGGGCTGTAAACCGGGGAATCTCGTCGTATTCGACCCTCTTGTCTTGGGACAGCCGTACATGTTCCTGGACCTTTTGAGGGCGGAGCATTTCCAAAACAGTCCATGGCTGCCGACCCAAAAGAAGTTCAGCTGGAGTTTTCCCAGTGGTTGCATGTGATGTGTTTCTGTAAGCAGAAAGGAAGGAGTCCAGCTACTGGGGTGACAGGGACTGTTGTTTACTTGTAGCCACAGTAGCTTTGAAATAGCGTTTGAAGGTCTGTACAAACCTTTCTGCTTGACCATTTGTAGCCGGGTGGTAAGGTGCGCTCAACTTGTGTTTGATGTTGTGGGCAGTCAGGAAACTCTGAAACTCCTGGCTTGTGAATTGTGCACCGTTGTCTGTGAAAATGTCTCTGGGTATCCAAACGTGGCAGCGAGATGTAACAGTATGAAAATTGTCACCTTAGTCGTCGGCTGGGTAACAGGAATGACCTCAGGCCACTTTGAATGGGCATCAATTATGATAAAAAAGGGGTGTCCTCTGATCGGGCCTGCAAAGTCCAAGTGTAGGCGAAACCAGGGAACCGTGGGCCAAGTCCAGGGCTGGACGCACCCTTGAGGAGGGTCTCTTGCAGTTTGTGCACATCCAGCACACGCATTCACATATGTCGTGATATCTGAGTCTAGGTTCGGCCACCACACATAGCCTCGGGCCTTTTGTTTCATACGTGTGCCCCCGTGATGACCAGTATGTAGCAAGTCCAGAATGTGTCTCCGGAGGGTCTGTGGTCTCCCCATAAAACACAGTTGCCAGCCACAGTTAATTCCAGACACCTACGGAAGTAAGGTTCATAATCCTGTGTGACAGTTGCAGGCCAACCGTACCGTACCCAGGAGAGTATTGTCTTAAGGAAGGTATCCTTGGATGTATGGGCTGCTACCTCACCAGAAGACAAAAAGGACAGGCTAGTGTGACGACAACTCTTGACTGGTGGAGAAGAGTCTGTTAATGTCCTGGTCAGACGGGACATGGCGTCCGCATTAGCATTGGCATCATGGCTGCGATACTGGATTTTGTAGCTATATGCTCCCAAGAATAGGGCATAGCATTGAAGACGGGCCGCAGTCATCTGGGAGATGTCTTTGTCAGGGCTAAAGATCTGAAGGAGTGGTTTATGATCTGTCAATATGGTGAATTCCTTACCATACAGGTAAAGATGAAACTTCTTAATTGCCCATATGAGCGCCAGAGACTCTTTGTCAATGTGAGAGTAATTGCTTTCTGCTTTTGTCAAGGACCTGGAAGTGAATGCCACTGGTTTCTCTGACCCATCTGGTAAAACGTGAGATAGTACATCCCCTAGACCATAGGGTGAGGCATCGCAAGCCAATGTGAGAGGCCTTTGGAGGTCATAGTGCACGAGCATGCGTGACGCCAACAGCTTTCGCTTAGAAACTTCAAAAGCACGTTGGCGTGCAGCCGACCAGTTGCATCTGGAGTGTTTCTCCAAAAGCTTGTTCAACGGAAACAAAGTGTGTGCTAGATCTGGCAGGAATTTGTGGTAATAGTTCAGCAAGCCCAGGTATGATCGCAGCTGTTGGACGTTGGTTGGGGCTGGAGCTTTTACTAAAGCATAAACTTTGGCTTCCATGGTGTATATACCCTCTGCATCCACAAGGTGGCCACAAAACTCCAATTTAGGTACCATTAATTGGCAATTCGCTAAGTTCACTTTTAGACCCTGCTCTTGGAGTCTCGTCAGCACAAGCTCCACGCTCCGCTTGTGTTCCTGGTCCATCCGGCCCGTGATGAGCATGTCATCTAACAGGCACTGTGTGAAAGGAATGTCTGCCAAAATCTCATCCATTTTGCGTTGCCAAATGGCTGGGGCGGAGGCTACACCAAACACCATCCGATTGTATTCATACAATCCCTTGTGAGTGTTGATGGTTAGAAACTTGCGGGACGAAGAGTGGACCTCAAACTGTAAATATGCTTGCCTGAGATCAAGCTTGGTGAACTTTTGACCTCCTGCAAGAGAGGCAAAAATGTCATCTACTCTGGGTAGGGGATACTGGTCTATCTCCAGTTGAGAATTTTGTGCCATGCGGAAATCGCCACAAATGCGTAAGTCCCCATTCGCTTTCTTTACTGGTACAACTGGTGATGCCCACTCGCTATGCTCTACCTTTGAGATGACACCTTGTTCCTCCAGCCGGCTTAGTTCAGCTTCCACTCCTGCTCGGAGTGCGAAAGGTACCGTCCGAGCTTTGAAGAACCACAGTCATGCTTTATTTTCCCCAAATGGTTATCAAAGACTTGTGGGAATCACTGTTTCAGGGATTCCACCCATCCCTCTTTATCTCCTGATGGGATGGTCAAATTGTTGCAGGGGTTTATGGCGATGTCTGGCATGCCAAAGTGAGCAATCCAGTCTCTCCCAAAGAGAGGGGGTCCCCCATGTTCTAGGATATATAATGGCATTCTCTTTGTCTGACCCTTGTAGGATACCTGTACTTTCACGTAACCCAGTGGGTGGAGTATCTGCTTTGAGTATGTCTGCAGTTTGATTGGTGTTGGACGAAAAGTTGTTCGGATCAGAAGTTTTCTCCATTGTTTCTGGGTGATAACTGAAACTGCCGCTCCTGTGTCTACATCCATCATGAGTGTCTTTCCTTCCACGGTTACCTCTACAGTCATTGCTGAGGGTGCTGAATGCATATGATGTACAGTATGTCCAATCTGTGGAGCACTTCCTCATCCTCTGATTCAGATGACAATGTATATCTTCCCACCATATATGCCTTTGTCCTGGTGTTCAGAGGTTGTTTATTTTCACACCTTATTTCTACGGCAGACTCGTTTCAGATGGCCTGCCTTACCACAATTATGACAGAGCTAATCCTTAAACCGGCAGACTTTGTGATCATGGTCTGTATTCCCACAACGGTAGCAAGCTGCCTCCCGGCTTGGTGAGGGTCTATATTTCCAGTTTGCTGCTGTTGGCTTGACTGCTGTTCTGAAAACTTCCTCTTTAACCTCTTCCCTCCTGCTCTGGGGGTTCAATGCCTCTGTATCTTTCACAGCCATTTCCATCACTGAAGCTATCTCAATTGCCTTTGTAAGGGTAAGGTCTTTCTCTGTTAACAGTCTCTTTTGGCTAGACTCACTATTTAGTCCTATGACAAACGTATCCCTCAATGCAGTCGGTAAGTACTCCCCAAAAGAACAGGTTGAGGCTAGTCTGCGAAGGGCGAGCACATAAGCCTTAATATCTTCACCCGGCTGTTGCTGTCGCTGATAGAACCGGAATCTCTCTGCAATCTCTAGTGGTTTAGGCTGGAAGTGATTTCCTAACAGTGTCAGGAGCTCTGCCAAAGTCTTATTTGCTGGTTTTTCAGGGAAAAGGAGATCCCTAAGAGTGTCATATGTCCTAGCACCAACCACTGTCAGAAATACTGCTACTTGCCTGTCGCCTGGGATGGCATTTGCACCAAAATACTGTTCCAATCTCTCAACCCAGGAACTCCAGCATGTCTGTTCTCCATCAAATTCACTTAATGTCCCAATCAATGACATTTTCCTGCTGAGCTCTGTGGGTGTTTGTATCCCGATGACAATCCAGAGTTTTTTTCTTTTTTTTTCTTTCTTTCTTTTCTCACACGGATAGTAACCTTGTAAATCCCATCCTCGTCGCCACTGTTATATTCTCTGTGTTGTGAGAGACACAGGACTCTGATGTGGAACAATGGATGTTTATTCAGTACTCACTGTACACTCCAACATGCATTACAGGACAGCTCAGTATATCAATGCATCTCTTGCATGTGTCTAAGATGGCCACTCTGCCCCTTGACCCTTGTCATCACTCCTGGGTGGAGCCAGCCTTAAAGTAACAGTGCATGTGAATGAAACCCTTCAGGTATAACACTATCTCCCCTTTATTTTTCTGCTGAGTTCTGCTGTGATCCATATCGCATTCGGAGGGCAGTTAAAGTGGAAGGAGTGGAGTATATAGGCTGCTGATCTAAACAATATCTATGCGTGTGTGACTCCTTGGAGTCTATCCTTGAGGTGAGCTGCTATTTTGGCACCAGTCACCAGGAGCACATGTGTGGAGTGTGGAGCACTGTGGCACTTTAATTACAGAACACAGATGAAGATTAAGATCTTTTTGAATTGATTTTTAGTTATTTATTCACTGATCCTTGGGTTTTATTATCCATTATTCCCTTGATCACTGATATTGGGACTTTTTTGCACTTTATAGCACCTATTATCTGTATTGATTTGCTTTTAATAAGTTTAATATTGTTTATTTTGATTATGCAATTTTTTTTATTAATTTTCACTTGGCGCAGCAATATTTATGTAATTTTATTCATTGGTGTTTTGTGTATTGCACTGATTGCATGCGGCCTTGTGCGTTTATTTAATTATTGATTCACTTTATTTACACATACGGTTTGCGCTGATTTTATTACTTATTATTAACACTAAAGAAATGACACTTTGCTACAATGTAAAGTAGTGAGTGTACAGCTTGTATAACAGTGTGAATTTGCTGTCCCCTCAAAATAACTCAACACACAGCCATTAATGTCTAAACCGCTGGCAACAAAAGTGAGTACACCCCTAAGTTAAAATGTCCAAATTGGGCCCAAAGTGTCAATATTTTGTGTGGCCAACATTATTTTCCAGCACCGCCTTAACCCTCTTGGGCATGGAGTTCACTAGAGTTTCACAGGTTGCCACTGCAGTCCTCTTTCACTCCTCCATGATGACATCACGCAGCTGGTGCATGTTAGAGACCTTGCGCTCCTCCACCTTCCGTTTGAAGACACCCCACAGATGCTCAATAGGGTTTAGGTCTGGAGACATGCTTAGCCAGTCCATCACCTTTACCCTCAGCTTCTTTAGCAAGGCAGTGGAGGTGTGTTTAGGGTCATTATCATGTTGGAATACTGCCCTGCGGCCCAGTCTCCGAAGGGAGGGGATCATGCTTTGCTTCTGTATGTCACAGTACATGTTGGCATTTATGGTTCCTTCAATGAACTGGAGGACCCCAGTGCCATCAACACAAATGCAGCCCCAGACCATGACACTCCCACCACCATGCTTGACTGTAGGCAGGACACACTTGTCTTTGTACTCCTCACCTGTTTGTGCCACACATGCATGACACCATCTGAACCAAATAAGTTTATCTTGGTCTTATCAGACCACAGGACATGGTTTCATTAATCCATATCCTTAGTCTGATTGTCTTCAGCAAACTGTTTTCGGGCCTTCTTGTGCATCATGTTTAGAAGAGGCTTCCTTCTGGGATGACAGCCATGCAGACCAATTTGATGCAGTGTGCAGCATATGGTCTGAACACTGACAGGCTGACCCCCATCCCTTCAACCTTTGCAGCACTGTTGGCATCACTCATATATCTATTTTCCAAATTTTCCTCTGGATATGACGCGGAGCATGTGCACACATCTTTGGTCCACCATGGCGAGGCCTGTTCTGAGTGGAACCTGTCCTGTTAAACCGCTGTATGATCTTTGCCACTGTGCTGCAGCTCAGTTTCAGGGTCTTGGCAATCTTCTTATAGCTTAGGCCATCTTTATGTAGAGCAACAATTCTTTTTTTCAGATCCTCAGAGAGTTCTTTGACATGAGATGCCATGTTGAGCTTCCAGTGACCAGTATGGGAGAGTGAGAGCAATAATACCAAATTTAGTACACCTGCTCCCCATTGAAAGCTGAGACCTTGTAATACTAACCAGTCACATGACACCAGGGAGGGAAAATGGTTCATTTGGTCCAATTTGGACATTTTAATTTAGGGGTGTACTCTCTTTTGTTGCTAGCAGTTGAGACATTAATGGCTGTGCGTTGAGTTATTTTGAGGGGACAGCAAATTTACACTGTTCTACAAGCTGTACACACACTACTTTACATTGTAGCAAAGTCTCATTTCTTCAGTGTTGTCACATGAAATGATATAATAAAATATTTACAAAAATGTGAGGGGTGTACTCAAGAAAGATGAAAGGGCACTGATGTCACTGGTGGCAGAGTAATAATGTAAAAAGAAAGGCACATTGATTATAGATAGGAATGGCTACAGATGAAATAAAACTCAATTAAAGGGATTCTGTCACCAGTCTTAAGCAAAATAACCTTTGCAAAAGTTGGAGTCATCAAATGCTAACAGGCATCTTACCATTTGCTTTACTTTTTTTATTTCTGGTGTTCTAAGCAAAGCCCAATTTGCAGAAAGTTTTATTTTTGGTGTATTATATTATAATGGAAGGCTTACTGGACAACAAGAAAAAAATGCTGAACTAGCAACTTCTGTGGATTTTTTCGTCATTTAATGTTTTCTTGACAAATAATTAAATATACCAACATATATTTGGACTTTTTACTGTTTTCTGTAGGAGGCCCGTTCACAGTAGAATGCAGTGCAGGAAATCTGAATTCCAGTGCGTTTTCCCGTACCACATTCCAATCGCACTGCCCTTGCAAACTGCAGTGGGTCAGTGCAAAGTTATTGACACCTCAAATGCAGGCCACAAAATCAGTGCGTTTGCCCTGATGTGATCTGGTTGCAGCACATTTCAAAAAGTAATGCATGCACTACTTTTGGTGCTGTGAGATTTTAGCCCATTTAAAATTAATGGGCTAAAAATGCACCGCAGAACTGTTCTGTGAATCGAATCGCACAACTGCACAGCATACCTGTGCAATTCTAATAAATGGGCCCTATAAACAACCCCAATAACAGCAAAATATACCAAAAGCAAAGAGGAAAAAACACAAGGACAGGCCAAGAAACTGTTAAAAACATTTTTATGGGGCCCGAGGGTTCCGCATGAAGCTGTTAGGACACTTTCTCGGTGAGCTCCCTAAGAGGTACCTCTTATACGCTATACCAGCACTTTACTAAACCCTCGAACTCCCATACAACATGGGGAAATGAACCGGGAAGACCCTGTCAACTAAAAACCCCTCTTCGGGGTCCATCAAGCATTTCTTGGTGGCGGAACCCGAGGATTCGCTAGATAAGGGAGAGCTAGGCCGTTCTCCTCATGGCGTAGGCTCTGCCACCTGCCACAGATCTCCTTCTTGCCGAAGCTCCCCAACTTCTTTCCTACTGCGGACAGAGACGGCTGCTCCCCACAGAGATTGGAGGTAGCAGCCCTTGTCAGCGGACTCCGCAATAAACCAGAATTGGCCTTGATGCTCCATAGCCTAGAAAAGGCTATTAGGAAGGAAGTATCGGTCGCTCTTTCTGACCTGTCCCAGGTTCTGCTATGGGTAGAGGAAACTGAGCAACGGCTTGACCACCACACGGCTGCCATATGGGACCTCCAGCAACACTCCAGACGCCTGGCAAATGCCCATAGAATGGCCCTATTTAAGATAGAGGACCAGGAGAACAGGAACCTGAGAAACAATATCCAAATCCGTGGTCTCTCTGAGACAACTAGGGATGAGGACCTGCTAGCGACGATTCGTGGGATATTAACAAATTGCTGGGCAACCCTGCTGATGATCCTATAAACATAGAAAGAGTCCATCGTGCCCTCTGCCCACACAATATATCTTCCGAGATACCCAGAGACGTGATCTGTAGGGTACACTTCTATGAGGAAAAGGAGCTGATTATGACCAAAGCTAGGGAAGCCTCATCCTTGGAGTTCCATGGAGCTATACTCTCCTTCTTCCCTGTCTTGGCTGAGGAAACGTTGGATCGGCACGAGGCCCTGCGACCGCTCATGGAGAAACTTCGCCACAATGCCATACCATATCGCTGGGGCTTTCCAGCCTGCCTCATTGCCACCAGAGATGGCCGTACTGCTACTCTCCGCTTCCCAGAGGATCTGGACAAGTTCTGTATGGATCTTAACATCCCTCCACTAGAACCACCAGGCTGGCAGCATGACCTACCAATGATGGAACCTCCTCCTGAGTCACAGTGGCAAAAATTCTGAAAGAAGCATCGCACAGCTACTCCCTCCTCTGCACACAAAAAATGGGTGAGAGATACTACATAGCCAGACAGAGAACTTGGTCTTCAGTTAAATGGCTTTTTCCCTCTCTCAAAGCGTGGTCACCTCTGTTGCGATAGTTTTAGCTTTTTGATCTTTTTTTTTTCTTTAGTTTGGTTTGTATACATAGTGGTTTTAAGGCCCTTACTGGTCTCCTGATCCCCTATTTATAATGCTGCTTCCCTGTTATTATAGCTCTGTAACATTTTATCACAGTTTGCTGGTTTAAGTGCTTACAATGTTTTGGGGTTGCCTCCAGGGGAACGAACTATGACAGACCTCTTGTCTGTTGGGCACGACTCTCCTTCCGGTGGCTTCTCATTTCCCCCCCTATAGCAGGACTCACTGTGCCTTTGGCCTCACCTACACTCATAATTTCAGCACATTCAGCTGTGGTGGCCAGAGACACGGTGACTCCCTGCTTATGCATTGCAAGTACTTGCGTGCCTTGTCCAGACTTACTAGACCCTTATTTTATCCATGTTCTTTCTTTTCTTTCTCTCTCTTTCCTTCTATTCAGTCTTTTCTAATTCACTCTACTCCCTTGTCTCCCTTTGCTTCCTTGTCTACACTTAACCTGCTCCTTTTCAGAATACACGGATTAATTGCTGCATGGACCCACCTCTGTGACTCCCATGGCGACCATCAATTTAATCTCGATTAATGTAAGAGGTCTACATGCCTCAGGTAAGAGACACAGTTTATATAGGGAACTTAAAAGGCTTCAATGTGATGTAGCTTTCCTCCAGGTAACGCATCTCTCGTATTCCTCCAGCACTAGATTATTCTTCTCAAATTACCCAGACTGGCATTATATCACGGCACTGCCGTGTACTCACCTGCTCCTGGGCGCCCGTGGCATCCTCGTGGCAGAGTCGTGGCACTCGCCACTCTCAGAGACCTCTCTCCTGGGTCTCAGGGGGGAGGTGGAGGGCTGCGGATCTGGTAGAAGAAGGAAAGTCAGGGACTATGGTGCAAATCAAGATGGCGCCGGGTCCCGGACTTCCCTTTATAGCTCCTCTGTGCCCCACCTACTGCTGGGAGGTGGTCGGTAATGTGATCCTGGATCTCTATTTAAACCAAGCACTCCTTCCAGTCAGTGCTTGGTTATTTTCCTTGCTCTCGTATACCTGCCTTTTTGTCCTGTTTCTCAGCTCATGTTCCTGGTTCCTGACCCTTGATCTTCTGTTTGACTCTCCCTAGCTGCTGCCACCTGACCTGATTCCGGATTGATCGACTTCTCTTTCCAGCCGCCTGCCCTGACTTCGGATTGACTGACCTCTCTTTCTGCTTCTTCCCATTAAAGGCCTCCTTGCCACCACAGACGCTTCAGGACCCTGTCCCCACTTCCAGGTGCTCCTGATGGTTGTGATTGTGATTTTAAGGGAGTGCTGTTCCGCTGCAATTGGGTTCCGTCACTGCTGTAAGACCCCAGGAGGGTTGTAACACATTAAAGCCTTTCAGACATACACAAGGCGAAAAGGGGGGCCATTGGTTTTTGCAGAGGGACGTCATTCAAGTGTGATGGTGTTCTGGTGGATATTTACAGTAGATACTTATTTTTAAGAGGCACTCTGGGCATCATGCCATATACGTTGGCGAATGTATACGCCCCCAACCAGAACCAAGTTGGTTTTTTGTCTGACACTTCAACAAAAATTAAGGATTTTGTGAAGGGTTGCATTATCTTAGCAGGAGATCTCAATACCCCCCTGGAACCTAAACTTGACACCTCATTAGGTAAATCGTCCATTTCCCATAAACGCCTTACTGTTTTACATAAACGTCTCCATGACTCGCAGCTCATGGATACCTGGTGTATTCTGCATCCCTCAGACAGAGATTTCTCCTTCTATTCACAATGACACCATACCTATTCTAGAATTGATTTTTTTCTTCATTGACCACCACCACCTAGATCTTTTATCCCATGCCAAAATAGAATCTTTTTCTATCTCAGACCATGCTCCGATATGTTTGGTGCTGAAAACACCTGACAGCAGACCCTTCTAAATTATTCCACACTAACTACATTACCCTTTTAAACTCTATTTAATCTAGAATGACCCCTGGGAAGTATTGTTTCATTGTTCAGGGAGACCAACACACCCATATCGACGATCTATCACCCCACATCTAAATGCTGCTAAATCCCTTATCACTCAATATTCGAAACAGCCTATAGTGCCCACAGTTCAACAATGGGTACAGGTGGTAGATCGCATCAGCCATATGGAAGATATGACTCTTGAATATAGAGATTTGTCTTTTAGATCGCATAAGACATGGGCCTGTTGGTTATCCATTACCCACTCATCCACCTATGCTGAAGTGATGTCCCAAATCTGATAATGCTTATTCCTAAGTAAATCCTACATAACGTATTGTTTCAGGAGCTGGTACCCCTCTTTCTCTCTCTAACCCATCTTCCTCTTTTTCCCCTCTTTTCTTTTTCTCTTTTCTTTGTCTGTCATTACCTATCAAACTCATATACACAACCCGATACTATGCATTATTTATACTAACAGATGTATATCTACTCAAACATTTAGATTTGTTATTTACACGTGAATTACCTTCTTCTTATAATCCATATACACTCTGCAAATATTTTGTGTTTCACTGCTGTTCGACCATTGTGAATTTCTTTTAAATTCTTTCAATAAAAATGTATTGACCAAAAAAACATTTTTACTTTTTTATTGAGGTATGTTTCTTTTTACTTACAAGTTAACAACCACAAATGCTCTAAAAGTAAGTGAGTGAGTAAAACCTTTTTTTTTTTTTTTAACTTGTCCTTTTTGGTGAGGTTTATTGTTATGTGAAGTATTTTACACTTTAGGAAAAACTGAGAAAAAATTGCAACCTATTCCCTATGGGGAATGCTTGTGTTGAGTTTGGAGGCCTTAAATAACATAATACACCATAACATGCAAATAGGTACATCAGAGCAGGTCAAGTTAGGACAATAGTAATTCTCAAATGTACTCACCTAGTAGCTATATATTGTGCATTTATTATCTATCCTTTTGCATCTCTAATGCTCTAATCAAATTTCACTAGTGAGAGTATGTATTCATCATTATCTCTAAAACACAGTTAATATAACAGTTATTTTACCTACTTTAACTAACTACTAGTACTACCTATAGCTGCTTGGTATAGACTTCCAGCAGAGGTAGTGAGAAAGTCAACAGTAATTGGATTCAAACATGCTTGAGACAAACATAGACCTATACTAAGACAAAACAATTAGCAAAAAAACAAAAACATGTAAAAAATTAAAAAACAAAGTAAAAAAACGGGGCAGACTCAATTGGCCACTTGGTCTTTTTTCTGCATCATTCTATGTTTCTATGTTTTAATAAAAGATCCTCACCATGCTGACACAGATCTCCATAAAATCCTGCATGACAAGCGCAGGTGAAGTTGTTGATTATCTCAATGCATTCGCCATGGCCACTGCATGTTGTACTATTGCATGATGCTGGCAAGAAAAAAAACATAATGATTTAGTCTCAGACCTGCATGTTTTATTAAGACCAATAACACTATATACCTAGCCTCTTGCTCATGATGCTGCTAGGACCTACTTTATTAACTTGACTTCTGGGGATCTTGAGAAGCACAGCACTTTCAGAATGGAGATAGAGTGTTCCTAAGCTAGTGCACATACCAAATTAGCAGGGTTTCAGCAATGCAAGTATAAGAGGAAGAAACCATGTAGATTTTATTGTGAAATAAAAAAGTGAGTTTATCTTTTCAGAAAAAATAACCAGAAATATTGTACAGTTTCGATGAACACTATGTAAACATCTTTATTAGGCCACGGAGTACATGACTGGGCAGGTTTTAATTTAAAAAAAATGTAGATTAATACTTCAGAAACAATAGCCAGTAATGTTGTACTGACTCCTTGCACTGTATTTAAGCAGCTATAGTAGACCACAGCTTAAGAGGGATTTACCATGCAGGTTTTAATCAAGAAATCAAAGTTAGAGCATATTTTTTACATAAAAAAGATAAAATTATTGTGCAGACTCAATGCACGGTACATAAACAGCTTTAGTAGACTGCAATTTCAGAGGTAGACACTAGTCAGGTTTTAATAAAGAATCTAAAATTAGAGTGTATTTTTTGACAGCAAAAAAAGTCACAAAAATTGTACAGACTTGATGCATGCTATGTAAGCAGCTTTAGTAGGCCACAGTTTTACATGGAGACAGCAGGTAGATTTAATCAAGAAATCAACATTAGAATTTTATATTGCACTCAAAAGTCAAAATTATTGTACAGAATTAATGCACACTATGTAAGCAGCTTTATTGGGCCACAATTTCTAAGGTAGACATCGGGCAGTTTTTAAACAAGAAATTAAAATGAGACGATTTTATTTTAAAGGAAAAAGCAAAAATGTAATAGTCAGTGCAAGCTATGCATGCAGCTTTAGTTGGCCCCTGTTTTAGAGGAAGACAGGAGACAAGTTTTAATCAAGGAATCAACATGACAGTAAATTATTTCATAGAAAAACACTGGATGCACACTATGTAATTGGCTTTAGTTGGGGTAGAAACCAGGCAAGTTTTATTTAGGAAATGAAAATGAGAGAGTTTTTTCTCAGAAAAATGTCTAAAAAAATGTGCAGACTCAGTGCACTTTACAGAGAACCTTTAGAAAGTCACAGCTTCAGAGAGAGAAACTAGGCATGTTTTAATCACAGGCAAAAACCACAAAAATTGTATATGAAGCAAACCATGTAAGTAGCTTACTAGGCGACAGTTTCAGAGGGACACATAAAGCAGATTTCAATCCAGAAATCCACATTAGTGTGTATTATTTCACTGGAAAAAGCTACAAAACAATCAGCAGGTTTAAACACTTGCTGACTGTGCTATACCTGAAACACGGTACAGCACAGTCATCTAGTTTTGGGAGGGCATCTATTGACGTCCTCCCAGAACCCTGGGGCACGCATTAGGTGCACTCTGTGATCGCTTTGCTCACAGCTGATCACAGATTGAGGTAAAGGGCCAATCACAGCAGCCCTTTACCATGTGATCAGCTGTGTCCAATCACAGCTGATCCCATATGAACAAATGCTGTTTATCAGTATTTACTTTCCTCAGGGCTGTCACTGTGTGAGGAAAGGAAAGCCAATAACTGGCAATCCTGTGGCAGCACATATTTACACTGATAATTAGGGCACTGATAATCAGTGTGATAATCAGTGCCCTGATTATCAGTGCAGCCCCATCATATGAAAGCATTGCGTTTTTTTGTGCCTGGAGCACTCTTACTTAGAAAGTGCTAGGAGCCCCCATGACTGTGACCTCCTTGTCACCTAACACAATAACCTAACACAGCAGGAGGGGTTATAATCACATAATCACTGTGAAAACCAACCACAGGCCAGCCAAATTTTCTAACGGGAAGGGGATAAAAAGATTCTGCTAGTTTAAAAAAATATTTAATAGGTTTAATAGATGTTTTTGTTTTGGTAAGAGTGGATCTTTAGTGCCGTGTTTTATCCCAATGGGGAGATGTATTTGTGACACCAAGTAGAGTAATTTGGGAAAGAAGTTTCTCCAGAAGACACAGGAAGCAATAGAAAAATCTCATTCTACTACAAAAAATATTATTATTACTGTCTTTAAATCCATTGGAGACATTCTCCATCACTTCTCATCCCTGTGATACTGTGTCCTTGGCACGGGAAGTAAAGATATACAAATTCAGCAACGGCACGGACAGCAATAAAGATCTCACAAGGCTTTTGCTTTGCAAAAAAAAAAAAAGCTTGGGCTTCAGCCTTAGTAGTGTAGAAATGTTAACCTGAACTGCTCATCGGGGAGAGCAGCAATAATGGTGTGAAATAACTCAAAAACATTTTTGCTGCTCCAGCTGCTCTTCCCCGATCTAGGGGCTACAGCGGGAGGGGCTGAAGGGACAGCACAGCAGTCACATGACCTCCAGAGGGTCAGAGGGTGGTCTCAGCCCCTCCCATTTGGCCCTTAGTTAAGGAGGGGGCGAGGTCACGTGACCAACCAGAACAGATCTGAAAGAAGGTATTTAGAGGTATAATTTTATACAAACATGTACACAGTGTAGTATAGCTTAGCAGAACAGAGGGGTCTGCAGTAATCTTTCTTTGACTTTACAACCACTTTAACTTGATTCACAGTATATTTTGTAAAAATTTACAATATTTCTTACCTGTATAGCACAATGCGCGTTTCTTCTTTTTGCAGGAATCATCATTCCACTTCCCTGAATCATTTTTTCTCCCAATATATATCTCAATACAATCTTCATTGTTCTTTTTATTATTTGGTTCATTCTCACCCCAGTTTTCGGCCTCTTTTGTAAGTGTCTTATTGGTTCCCACCCAAGTCCATACACCATTGATCTTCCTTATTCCTATCCAATAATAATATTTATGTTTGGGAATATTTTCTTCGAGGTATTCAATCTCTTTTTTATTCTGTATAGCCACAAGATCAGTATATTTATTCTGACAATATTTCTGAGCTTCGTCATAGATCATGTCTTTTTCGGAGTAATGGTAAGTCCAACAGTGGGTCACAGAAACTATAAATGAAACTGAAGGAAAAAAAAAGAAAAATTGTCACATTGACAAGGACACAACAACAATATTTTTTTATAATGTGTATAACACTTTCATATCTTTTTATTGATGTCTAAGAAGATAGAAATAAAAGGTCACTAAGCTCAAAGCCTTTACTACCGTCACCAGTTGATGCCCTTGGCCACCTATCAGGGATCCAACAGAAAAAAAACTCTGATGGATTTTCATGTTCTGCCCCTCTCTTTGTAGTCCTAGTTCACCTACTGAAGCAGGATAACATTCTACACAACCTAAAACATTATTTTTTTTTTAAATTACAATAGGGACAAAAAGACCTACTAGATAGATGGACTTCAGATTTCAGATGCAGAGATAATGCCTGAAACAAGGTGACCATAGCCATTTACTCAAAACTAAAATAGAATATTGAAAATGAGATCCGGGCAAGGAGATGATCCCCTACTGGAACCATCTAAAGACATGTTATTGGCACATCACAAGACCACTATAAATAAAAGTGCAAAAGTGCTCTAACACCACTGTTTAGCAATCAAAGGTCTCATGAAATAGACCATAAAAAGTGAAATTGTCCTTGAGTATGACTCTCAATGTAAATGACCATTCACTGTGCAAAGAAATAAAGGGCTGGTGTTCCTCTATCCTTATGCACTCACCAGAAATAAGTTATATATCATTCATGGTACGGAGCCCCAAGAGATAGCATTTGTTTATAAATAGGGTGGATCCCCTGAAGACGTGCATGTTCACGAAACACGTTCCGTGGAGCCTTCTTCGCTAACGCCATTCCTGTTTGCTGTGGAGGCAGCCATCTTAGTAAGTTTGACTGCAAATGTATGTTACTTTTCTCCATGTGGATTTTATTGTTTATTTATTTTATGTAAAGCCTTTTACCCCCCCCCCCCACCAAAAAAAAAAAAAAAAAGATGGTTGCTGTAACTGCTGCAAAAGTATTAGCTGGAGTTTGGGTTTAACCACTTAAAGACCAAACCTATTTCTGACACTTGTTGTTTACAAGTTCAAATCAGTATTTTTTTTAGAAAAATACTTAGAATCCCCAAACATTATATATACATATATTTTTTTTTAGCAGAGATCCTAGAGAATAAAATGGAGATCGTTGCAATACTTTATGTCACATCGTATTTGCCCAGTGGTCTTACAAACGCAATACAGTTTTTTTGAATAAAAAATAAGAAAACAGTAAAGTTAGACCAATTTTTTTCTATAATGTGAAAGATAATGTTACACCAAGTATATTGATACCTAACATGTCATGCTTTAAAATTGTGAACGCTCGTGGAATGGCAACAAAGTTTGGTACTTAAAAATCTCCATGGGTGATGCTTTAAAAATTTCTACAGGTTACCAGTTTAGAGTTACAGAGAAGATCTAGTGCTAGAACTATTGCTCTCACTCTAACGATCACGGCGATATGTCACATGTGTGGTTTAAACACCCTCTTCACATGTGGGCATGACTTGTATGTGCGTTCGCTTCTGCGAAGGGGAGACAGGGCACTTAAAATTTTTTGGTTTTTTTATTTATTTTACTTTTTTTTACACTTTCCCTTTAAAAAAACATTTATTTGATCACTTTTTTCCTATTACAAGGAATGTAAACATCCCTTGTATTAGATGTAAGCAGGACAGGGCCTCTTTAATGTGAGATCTGGGGTCAAACAGACCTCAGATCTAACATTTACTCTTAAAAGCAAAAAAAAAAAAAAAAAAAGTAATTTTGCCTTTAAGAGATGAAAAAAAATCATCCCCTTAAGGCAGGAAGGTGGAAGTGATGTTTGACATTGCTCCAGTCCTACAAGGGCATAGAGCCGAGTGGGGGCTATCTTTTCTTTCTTTTTTTTTCCATGAAACAAAATGGGCCCTTTACAGCCAAAGTCAGAAGTGTAGTTTGACTTCAAGGGCATAGAGTCAAGTGGAGGCCATCTTGCCCTCAATCAACTTCCTGCCCATCTGTACACGGGATCGGATCATTCCCGCCGCTGCCGATCTCTCCAGTAAGCGGTGGAAAAGACTGGGAAGTGGGGGGCACCTCTCCCACCACCCATATCAAGTGATCCCATGGCCAATCCACCCCTGGGACCACTTTTATGGTAAAGCAGACCACCCGCTGTTTAAAAATATACCGGGGTCACTGCTACGTTTCACGCTCAGAAACCACACAGTTTTTTCACATTGGCTGAGATATTAGGCAATTTATATTCACCACCACTTCACATTTATTATTATTCTCATACTCTTGGAGACATGCGCTGTTGGCAATATTTCTATTACATTTATCTTAATGAATAGAAAATGCCTATATCACCTGCATTGCAATTTATTGTTAATGGCACCGCAATGTGGCAAAAAAGACGCATGTTTGTCGTGCAAAAAAATCAAAGCTCAAGACTAAAAAAGGTGCTTGAGCTAATTTGTAGCATTTTTTGCACTTAGGGGAGCCCATTGAAATCAATAGGCTTACCTTATGGATGTGGAGCAAAAACATACACAAACATGCAAAAACGCAGCCTGATTTTGCGCTTGTTCACAGAAATGCAGCTTCACCTTCTGTAAAGAGAAGAATCTTCTATAAGGCCTGCCAGCCTTATAATGTAAACAAACAGCAGGGGTTCGAAAACCACTTCTGGACCACCCAGAGTTAATATACATCATTAATTTGATGTTAAATACCTGGGGTTATGGCAGCAGCTAGCTGTCATAACCCTGGTATCAGGGGCGTACCAAGGGGTTGGCCAGAAAGGCGCCCGCCAGGGGCGCAAGCCGAGGGGGGGGGGAATTGTCAGTGTTAGCGGTGATTGTTGCCAACTGCTCAGCCTACGCCCCTGGCACCCCCAGGCAGCGTGTGGCTCCAATCCCGGAGCTCTGTGTCCACTCCAGGCGGCATATGCTTCTTGAAATGGGCGTGGTGTGGTGGTGGGAAGGGGAGGAGTTGAACTTGCTCTGCGGGTCGCCATAAAGATGGTAGGGGGCGGGGAGCTGGGACTGACCGATCTGCCGTCTGACCCTCTGCTGCTGATCCTGTCCTACATGGACTTCTGGGAGTACAGAGAGCCGCGGTGTGTCCCCCGGGGAGCTGTGCTCAAAATGTGTCCTCCCTGGATATACTCCCCACCACCACCCTCTGTAGTGTGCAGCCTGTATGCCCCCCTCCCATGACAGGTTATAATGTGCGGGGTCATCTGTGTCTGCATTGTACCTCTCTCTCCCTGTCACTCCCCCTCTCTCCCTGTCACCCCTCCCTCTCCCTGTCAACCCCCCTCTCCCTGTCAACCCCCCTCATCTCTCCCTGTCACCCCCCTCTCCCTTTCACCCCCCTCTCTCCCTGTCACCCCCCTCTCTCCCTGTCACCGCCCCTCTCCCTTTCACCCCCTCTCTCCCTGTCATCCCCTCTCTCTCCCTGTCACCTCCCTCTCTATCTCCCTGTCACCACCCTCATCTCTCCCTGTCACCCCCCCCATCCCTCCCTGTCACCCCCCCATCCCTCCCTGTCAGCCCCCTCATCTCTCCCTGTCACCCCCCCATCCCTCCCTGTCAGCCCCCTCATCTCTCCCTGTCACCCTTTCTCTCTCACTCCCTGTCACCCCCTCTCTCTCTGTCACCCCCTCTCTCCCTGTCACCCCCTCTCTCTCCCTGTCACCCCCCTCTCTCCCTGTCACCCCCCTCTCTCTAACCCTGTCACCCCCCCTCTCTCTCCCTGTCACCCCCCTCTCTCTCTCTATGTCACCCCCTCTCCCTGTCACCCCCTACTCTCTCCCTGTCACCCCCCTCTCCATGTCACTTCCCTCTCTCTCTCCATGTCACCCCCTCTCTCTCCCTGTCACTCTCTTCTCTCTCTCCCTGTCACTCCCCTCTCTCTCTCTCCCTGTCACCCCCTCTCTCTCTCTCTCCCTGTCACCCCTCTCTCTCTCTCCCTGTCACTTCTCTCTCTCTCTCCCTGTTACCCCCTTTCTCTCTGTGCCACCCCCTGTGCCACCCCATTCTCTCTCTGTGTCACCCCCTCTCTCTCTGGGTCACCCCCTTCTCCCTCTCCCCCCTCTCTCTCTATGTCACCCCTTCTCTCTCTCTCTGTCACCCCCTTTCTCTCTCTCTCTCTCTCGCTCTCTCTTTCCCTTCTCTCTCTCTCTCTGTCCCTGACACCCCCTCTATCTCCCTGTCACCCCCTCTCTCTCCCTGTCACCTCCTCTCTCTCTATCCCTGTCATCCCCCTCTCTCCCTGTCACCCCCTCTCTTTTTGTGCCACCCCTCTCTCTCTCTCTCTGTCACCTCCTCTCTCTGTGTGTCACCCCCCTCTTTCTATCTGTCACCCCCTTCTCTCTCCCCCCTCTCTCTCTGTGTCACCCCTTCTCTCTCTCTGTGTCACCACTTCTCTCTCTGTGTCACTACTTCTCTTTCTCTGTGTCACCCCTTCTCTCTCTCTCTCTGTCACCCCTTCTCTCTCTCTCTCTCCCTCTGTCATCACCTCTCTCTCTCTGTCACCCCCTCTCTCTCTGTCACCCCCTCTCTCCCTGTCACCCCCTCTCTTTTTGTGCCACCCCTCTCTCTCTGTCACCTCCTCTCTCTGTGTGTCACCCCCCTCTTTCTATCTGTCACCCCCTCTCTTTTTGTGCCACCCCTCTCTCTCTCTCTCTGTGTCACCCCTTCTCTCTCTCTGTGTCACCACTTCTCTCTCTGTGTCACTACTTCTCTTTCTCTGTGTCACCCCTTCTCTCTCTCTCTCTGTCACCCCTTCTCTGTCTCTCTCTCCCTCTGTCATCACCTCTCTCTCTCTGTCACCCCCTCTCTCTCTGTCACCCCCTCTCTCTCTCTGTCACCCCCTCTCTTTCCCTGCCACCCCCTTTTCTCTGTCACCCCCTCCTCTCTCTCTCTCTGTCACCCCCTCCTTTTTCTCTCTGTCACCCCCTCCTCTCTCTGTCACCCCCTCTCTCTGTCAAACCCTCCCCCTCTGTCTCCCTCTGTCAAACGCTCTCTCTCTCTTTCTGGGGGGGGGGGGCACCAATACAGCTCCTCGCCATGGGCACTAAAGACCCTAGGTACGCCTCTGCCTGGTATCATTTTAAACTGTGGCCAATTCAGCATCTAATAAAAGTGGTCCTGGCGCCGCTTCCTGGTCATCTCTGGGCTTACCAGACCCCTCGGTTAGCCGGAGCCGATTCGATCCTTTCAGTGGTTGGGCAGGAAACTGAGAGCAAGATAACCCCCACTCGGCTCTATGCCCTTGGACGATCGGCACGACGTCTAACGTCACTTCGACCTTCCTGCCTTTTTTTTTTAATCTCTTAAAGGCAAAATGGTCCTTTTGACCCCAGATCTTGCAAAAAAGAGGCCCTGTCATGCTTATTTATATTACAAGTGATGTTTGAATTACCTTGTAATAGTAACAAAAGTGATTAAAAAAATAAATAAATAATTTTAAGGGACAGTGTAAAAATAAAAAGTAAAATAAATAAGAAAAAAAAATGTTAAGCGCCCTGTTCAAACTACACGTGAGGTATCGCCGCGATTGTTAGAGCAAGAGCAATAATTCTATCATTAGACCTCCTCTGTAGCTCTAAACAGGTAACCTGTAAAAAAATGTAAAGCGTCACCTATGGAGATTTTTAAGTACCATACTCTGTCGGCATTCCACGAGCGTTTGCCATTTTGAAGCATGACATGTTAGGTATCTATTTACTCGGCATAACACCATCTTTCACACTATACAAAAAAATTGGGCTAACCTTACTGTTTTGTTTTTTTTTTTATTTCAAAGAAGTGTATTATTTCCAAAAAAATTGCGTTTGTAAGATCGCTGCCCAAATACAGTGTGACATAAAAGATCGCAATGATTGCATTTTTTTTCTAAGTTCTCTGTTAAAAAATAAAAAAAAAATACATGAAATACAGATATTTACTTGTAAACAGCAAATGTCAGAAAAAGGCTTGGCCTTTAAATGGTTAAGATGTTAGACACAAACTTAACAGTCTGTGTCTAACATCTTAACCATCTTTGATTTTGGTTAACAGTCTTTGATTTTGAATTACTTCACAGTGCATGCAGCTAGAGATTTCAATAATGGCTTGTTTGAAGCTCTTTTATTGCTCCTTAAGAATGTGTAAATACTTTAATATCCATAACCTGGGCACAGATGTACTTTAAAGACTGTATTCAATAGTAAAGTTTCATTGCTTAAAAGATAAGTACACACTCAAACAAAATGAACCTATTCTCTTTGTGCCCTTTTGCTAAGAATATCTAGGCATCACTCCCCAATAGGGTTACTAACACCCCACCTCTGATTTTCATGCATCAGGAGACGCCGGGAGGAAAACTCCATTAACACCTGATGCATAGCTCCCAACTGTCCCTAATTTGGAACAAGGTCTCTCTTTCATCCTTATTTGTCCCTCATTTTGGCGTGATCTATATAGTCATATATAAAATGCACTTTTTATCTTTAAAAAAGTGTTTCACAGTGCTAAATCTTTCATCCAATTTTGCTGCATTTGTAAATTCCAAAAAACAGTATAAAGGAATAGTAGTGGTAAAAAAAAGTACTTGTGGGTTTAACTAATAAAAATTTTGTATAATTCTCTTTTAAGGGGGCGTGACCGGGGGTGTGCCCTATGCCTACATACTTTTGCTAATAGGTGTCCCTCGTTACCATCTCAAAAAGTTGGAAGATATGTCTGATGTGAAGCAATTGTGTAGGTATGGCTGGTGAGCTGAAGATCTAGGGCAGGACATAAACCACTCTGGAAGCCACAGGCACAGTTGTAAAGTAAGTAGGCACTTGGGGTGGGGGAGGGGAGTAAAATAACATTGCAGAGAGGGTTCAAAAACAAAGTACCTTTATTTTTAAATATCTGTTTTTTCTCCAGTTAAAAGCCAAGCTGCAGAGAGCACTCATAGAGAAGAGGTTCTACAGCACATCTAGTTGATAACCACTGACACCATTGGAGGGAAATGTTTTCTTCCAGTGACCATGAACACAAGGTCATTTTCTCCCACAAATTACTCCGCTGTAGCATTTGTTTTTTCAACTGACAAGCAATCTAGGAGACAGTACACAATACACTTTGACCAATGCACTCTGTAAGCTACGCTGTAGGTTGTATACACCTAACTCCTGCATTACATTTCTTATGTTTTAAGTTACATACCCCTGACCACTAAACTTCATAATCTGTACTGTCTGCTGCATACACCTAACCCCTTCATTATGTAAGCTATGTTGTATATTACAAAATTCTGACCCCTACACTGCGTAAGCTATACTGTATGTGCCATACACCTTGGAGAACTGGGCCTCAGTAGCAAACTCAGGTGAACTCAGGATGCTGGACCTCTATAACAGAAGATAACCTGATTGCCAGCAGATCTTGTACCAGAATTACTGATTGGTTAAGGAAGTAGTCTTTCTTTTGCACAGATGTTCCAGAATTACTTCTCCATAAAGTTTTCTTTTCCAATTTTTTGTTTTAGTAGAGAAAAGAGAGTTAGAATTATTTATTTAGGGCAGAGGATTGGATAAGGCACAGTAGATAGCTAAATAGATGCTAGCATGCATAGAGCACCACACAATATCATGGAATAGATAAAAAATAGGACTCAGTCCAGGCGTTATCCAAATTCAGAGTGGGATAATCCACTAATGATTAACTGTAATGTAGCCTGTTGCTGGCTAACTTGCCTGTGTCATCATGGGACATTCTGTAACAACAACTGCAGTGAGCTTGTTCCCTCTAGTGTTCAGCCTGGATATCGTGTCATTATTTCCTGAATGCAGAGGAAGAGACACCTACTGAAAGCATTGGATTGAGGGATATGAGGTCCAGAGAGCCAGGATTCGCACTGGAACCAGTGTTGCTGCAGACTACAAGTTCCAGCTGGCTGGGAGAGAGAGGGATGCTGGGTGAAGACATAAATAACCTAGTCTGGGGAGGAGCTCTTCCTCTTGGGACCATAGCCTTCAGTGGAGAGCAAGGACCTGACCGCTTCGGGAAATGTGAGTGGGCGCCACATCCTGGACAGTGTGGGGAGACCCCAGAAAGTGAGCGTTACATCTGCAGGCAGATCCACCTTTACCAGCTCCCTGTTGGCCCAGTGACTGTCGGGGGTCCCCCTCATCATTACCTATACAGACCCAGCTAAATCCAGCATCTTGTGGTGCACAGCCAGGCACGCTTCACTGGTTGCAGATTCTTCAAGAGCCTGTTTTGGGACATCTCATTCCCTTGAGCCATGGTATGGACTGGTGAGCGGGCGGATGCCCACCCTGTGTACACACTACAAAGAAACTGCATGCAGACACCTTTATGCCACATGTTTACATGAAAGCTTCTAAAGGAAACACTTTACATATGTTATTCTTTATTGCTGTTTGCCATTGCACAGCAATCTCCCTGGGCCCTTGTTGAGCTAGCTGAAACTCTGGACATCTACAATACAAGGACTCCTCCACTCTTCTTCTTCCCCCCACTTACAGTAAAGGACTCAGTGCATAATATCTGCGCAGATCAAGTGAAACTTTTTTTGGGGGGAATTTCATATAAAAAAATGTGAAAAATATTGTTATTTTTTCAAAATAAACGCTCTTTTTTTGTTTATAGCGCAAAAAGTAAAAATCGCACAGGTGATCAAATACCACCAAAAGAAAGCTCTGTTTGTGAGAAAAAAAGGATGTAAATTTCGCTTGGGTATGGTGTCGCACGACCGCGCAATTGTCAGTTAAAGTCGCACAGCGCCGAATCGCAAAAAGTGGCCTGGACGGAAGACAGCAAAATCCTCCGGTGGTAAAGTGGTTAATCTGTAGACTGCAGATATCAGAGTCATGGGTCCCAGATCTTATTAAATTTTGATTGTTTATCTTGTAGGATAGTGGCAAGCATAATCCAAGAGAATTTGTTTTTGGTGGTGGCTATTTGAATAACTTAGGACTTACTTGCCTTTGCAACCATTTTTCCTGCCAGTTACTTTGAATACCCAGAACAATCATTGTCAGCTTCCTCTTCAGAATAACCAGTCCACTACTCATGCTCAGTTAGTCCACACTTTAGAGTTCATAGCTAATGACTGACACTCAGCAATGTGAATGGAAGGTCTGGGCTGAAGTTCCATAGGAATAGTTGGATCAAAAGTGAAGCCATGGGCATGGACGTCTGCAGGGGGGGGGGGGCAAGGGGGAGCATATTCCCCCCCCCCTGGAATCTCAACTTCCCCTTTAAAGTTGTTGTTAAGCCACTTTATACTATCCTGTCTGGTCTGTTTAAAAGTCCTGTGTGCCTGTGCCCCTCTGTCTGTGTATGTGTTCTAAAAAAAATATGCCGTTCTTTACCAGTTTTCAGAGTGCCGATCGCCACTCACATGACCCGCTAGCTCTTCCCTCTCCCTGTCTGACTGCTGCCTACAGTGGGCGGGGCTGAGGATCCTCTGCTGACATTAGTCAGGAGGGGAGGAGAGAGGCTGCGGGTCACGTGAGCGGCAATCAGCGCTCTGAAAACTGATAAAAAAGCAGCTTATTTTTCCCCTTTAAAAATAAATACTTGCGAGTTGCGGCTTGCGCAGTGACTGACATCAGCAGCCGCGCGGACCACTGTCCTCAGCCCCAGGCCCCGGTGCTATCATTCCAGGAGAGGGGGAGCCCAGGGCAAGGAAATTGAGGAGATTTGTGGTCCTGTGAACAGAGGCATGGCACGTGACATCACAGCACGTACTGTGTCTACATGAGTCTGATGGTCCATTTCATCACAGAGGACTTCGAGCTAAAAAGTCGCTGTTTGCAGACGGCATATTTCCCGAAAAGTCATACAGCCGAGAATATCGCAGAGGCCCTGAGAGAAGCAGTGTTTACTTAGGGCTTAGATGAGACACATCAAGTCTGTATAACAACAGATAATGCAGCGTACATGCTGAAAGCTGCCGATCTGAACAAGTGGCCCAGGCTACAGTGCTGCGGCCACAGACTGCATCTTGCAGTTGGTGAGTAATGACCATGATCTAAATAAATATACATTTTTTTGCTGTTTTACTTAAAGTGGAGTTCTGGCTGAAAAAGATTTTTAGATAAAAATACCCCCTGGGACAGTCAGGGCTAGGGCATGTCACATATTACCCTCTGAACTGGCCCAGGTTGCACTTACCTTTTAGAAGAAATACTTACCTTGAAAATTTCTTGTCCAGAGCTGCCATCAGGTGTGGGCAGCTGAAGCCGGAGCGTCCCCTTCTGTGTCCTCTTCTGTCCTCTTCCGTCCTAGAATGCCCTGCACCGGCCCGACGTCACTTCCGGTGCAGGCTCGTCATCCCTGCACAGCTTCTGGGCATGCCCAGAAGCTGTTTAGCAGGGAATGACGTGCCTGCACCGGAAACTGACATGCGGGGCCGGTGCAGGCGCATTGATTCCTGGGAGCGATGACTCAGAAGCTGCTAGATATGGCATCTTTTTTGGACCCCCAGTTCAAGATGGACTTCATCAGTGCAGACAAGAAGACCCAAGTTAAGGCCAGAGTGGCATCGCAGAAGATGGAATGCCAGGAGAAATCAAGCTGCAGCACTGACGTGGAGCCCAACGTTACCAGTGAACCCCAGGCAAAGAAAGCAAAGAAGTCATTGGGAAGCTTCTTTAAACAGAGTGAAACTGCAGAAAAGGGTGATTCCTCTCTGACCCTAAAGGATGCTTTGGAAGCAGAGTTAAACACCTACCTGCTAACACCTCCAATAGACATAGAGGAGGATCCACTTGCATGGTGGGTGACCCTTGAAAAAGTCATGTTGTGCTGTGACGCAACGCGTCGGGAGAAGCCGTCTGACGTCACTTCCGGTCTTCGGCCGAGACCGAAAGCCACCGGTATTTACCGCCATACCGCTGCCACGCTACTATGCTGTTATTTATACTCTGAAATGTGAGTTTTATTATGTTTTTTCAATAAATGTGTCCATGGTTTGAGTCTCAAACCCTACCTAGGATACTATACCCATTGATGTTAGATGCTGGCTGTCTAAAGGGGATTAAGGAGCCTGTCATAGAAGTGACCCTCTTGGCTCCTGGAAACCGAATTGATTTATCCACAGTAGAGACCCTGCTACCTATTGGTACAAATGCACTTTATGAGTGATTTGGAGGTGAGCGGCCATTTCACCTGTTTATGGATACATGCTCACCATCGCAATGATTAAGTTTGCCGCACCTACCGAATGATTTCAGTTTCCCGCACATCCGGCAACTTATTTAGACACCAGCACTTTTCATTAAGAAAATCGTCTCTTTTATGAACTTTCTTTGTTACTTTTACAAGGACTTTCAGCCTATGCATTAATTGCTGTTTTTACCCCCCCCCCCCTGCATTTTGGGATACTTGTTTTTTTTTTTTCTTTTTTCATTTCGCACTTATTTATCTATACTGTGATATTTTTATCACTTTTATGCCTTTTCTGGTCAGTTTTTACTGAATCAGCTTTTTAACACAGTGCACTTTATTCACTGTCACTTCATATTTTTATGTATTTATTATTTCAGTGACATAAGATTTTATATTTATCATTATTTATTGTGGTTCACTATTTTGCACCTTTAGCACAGTGCATTTTACCACAGCACTTTCATTATATTGATTTCTTATTTATATGATTGTCATTTTTAGCTCTGATGTTCATTTATTCTTGCTACGCCCATGATATTTTTTGTGATTAACTAAGCGTTTTTAGCTAAGAACACAAGTCTATCAAGTATCAACCTTTTCAGGCTTGAGACAGGTTCGTTGGCAAGTGAGTCATTTGCCAATGAACCTGTCTCAAGCCTGCAAAGGTTGATAGACTTGTGTTCTTAGCTAAAAACCTTGAGTAAGCAAAGCATACAGCATACATAATCATGATCATGCTAAAGAATACTCAGTTTAGAAGTTTTATTTCATTTTGTTTTGCCATGATTATGATGATTGATGACCAACACTGTTTTACTTTGGCACTTTTGCTAAGAAAAGTTGACTTAAAAACAAAAGATTGTGAACCAAAATGCTTATAAGTTGTTTTATAAAAAAATATATTAGGTTTTATTGTTGTAATGTAAACCAATCAGGGGGGTTGGTGTAAAGCTGCTGTTTTATTTAAAAATGTGTTCTGCTTTTGTGTTTAAAATAAATGTTCTAATTTTGGAATAAAATATTAAGTGACCTTTTTGTCACTTGTAATGAAGCTTGCTTATTAGTGAAATTATTAATATCGTGGAATAGTAATTGTTGATTTTAGCCTGGATTGATGGCTCTCAATATCACAATATGTATTGTTGGGAAAAAAAATATCACAATGTAATTTATTTTCAATATCGTGCAGCCCTAAGTGGGACTGCTACCTTTGATACTAGTATGATGAGCTAAATTGAATCTAGGTTATAAATATGCATACTTTTCTCAGCCTTTGGCCACTGAGAATGCTGGGAGAGGGTACTTCTTTGGAGGAAGTCAGGTGATCTTGGTCTTTTCCACCCAGACCACGGTGTGGGTGTAAAGCTTGAGGCCTAACCATGTGCTCAAGTTTCTGCAAGGGAGAGTCTGCTTACTACCTGGAGGTATTCTGAGAGGGACGGGATTCTGAGGAAGTACCAGAGGTGACTCTTCATTAGTCGGGAACAATGAAGAAACTGGGGAAACTTTAAAAGAGAACTCATGCTAAGAATTTATGTACAATGCTACAAAGTACAGATTTCTGGTTCCAGCCTAAAGGATCTTTATTTCTGTACTGGTGTCTACCTTTTCTATATTTTTTTAAGAAGTCTGCCAGTCTGCTAGTCTGCTGCTGTATTTAACTAAGGGTGTCCTATGCCCTACCCCACTCTCCCACATTTTTTCCTGTTGTAAGAAATAAACTTTTCTTTGTTCAAGCATAAAAGTGACTGGCAATCCTTCTTTCTACCATGTACACCACCCACCATGCCTAGTAACCTACACCCTGAGGAGGAATGTCAGCCCTCCTTGTCTCTGTGGTTCCCTACCAGGCCTCTGGAAGTGGGGGGCACTACAGTTTGGTGCCCAACGTGGGACTCAACGTTATTTTTGCTGTTGTCACCCCCAGTAACAGACTGCAATTACACAGAAATTTTGTTTGGCTCCCTGGGAAAGAGGCAAGTAATATTTTTATGTCTGAGTTTCTTTTAAACCACGTGGGGAAGACCAGAAAACCAGAATGTGTTTTTAATTTTGGGAGAGTGTCAGCCTGGTCTTTTGTCCCTTTACACCAGTGCTGAAGGGGTTAAAGCAGACTCCAGAAGACATGCTACTATAAGTCGGAGACAGACGCTGAAGTTTCTGCAGAGCCAATCCCTTTGCAGGGGGAGGGGTTGCTGCTCTATCGTGGAGAAGAAGGAATCGCAGTTTTGTGCACAGCCATCCCTGTGATACGTGCTGCAAGATTTTTGCAGGAGAAAAGAGGTGCTGAGTATGGAGAAAATGTCTGAATTCATCCACCCTGTCTCGGCTGAGTTTGATCTAAGGGTCGTTACCAGTCTTTTCGCCTCTGGAGAGACTATTACTGACTCGGGCCTTCGACTGCTGTCTTGTGGGGAGATAACACTTATCTCCCAAAGTTCTGCAGCCATGGGAATCGTTTGCAGGCGATGTTCTAGTTTTGCCATTTTTCAACAGAGAATTACTGCTAGCAGCCACTCATTCACCACTGCCATCCCAAGTGATGAAGGTAGACTGGGTACGTGGTAATGCAACTGTTGAAGAAACCAGGGGCGTATCCAGAGTCTAATCTCGGGAGGGGCACTGCCAGAAAATAGGGTGTTGCTTACAGAACTATTTTTAACATATTATACAGTCCTAACCTTGTTTAAAACAGTGACACTTTTAAAATGATGCCACTTCCTCTCAGCGCGGAGGAGGTAGGGAAGAATAGTGAGACCTGCCAACCTGTCATGGTCTTACCTTCTTGCTGTTCTCCTTCGTTTGACATGTGCTGGCGGCCATCTTGGTTTCTGGGTTTCTTGTAGCCTCCCACCCTGCGGCTTCTCCTTCCCACTGGGAGGAGCTGGATGCCTAGCTCATATATATAGGAGGTCTGTGGCTTCAGTTCCCTGCTTGGTCCTCCTGTGTTCACATGCTACTAAGACTGCTGCTACTTCTGGTTCCTGTTCCTGGCTTCGTCTGACTACCCTGCTGGTTCCTGATCCTGGCTTCGTCTGACTACCCTGCTGGTTCCTGATCCTGGCTTCGTCTGACTACCCTGCTGGTTCCTAAACCCCTGGCTTCGCAAAGACTCTGCATCGGTTTCGCCATCCGTTTGGACTTTTGCTTTATAGCTTGTTTTTCAATAAAGCTTTCTTATTTTCACTTATCTGTTGTTGTACGTCTGGTTCATGGTTCCGTGACATTAGGACCAAGCCATGAATTCTGACGGTACAGGGCCATCCTCGCTACCCACGCTGGTTGCCAGACTTGATCAGCAGGATCACCTGTTGGGTCAGTTCGCCGTGGCGTTGCAAACCCTGCTTGAACGCACGGTTCATTTCGCTCCCGTTGCCGATGGGTCGGTTGTCGCTCCTGGGTCCGCTCCTACTGCCGCTCCGGTTGTTGCGCCAGAGTCTACCCCGACACCTGTTGTTGCGCCTGCGGTGTTTCGGGGTATGTCCGGTTCTGCCCCCCTTCCACAGCGCTTTGGGGGAGAGCCAACTCAGTGCCGAGGTTTCCTTAACCAGGTGGGCATTTATTTCGAGTTGCTGCCACATGCCTTTCCAACTGAGAGATCAAAGGTGGGCTTCTTAATCTCGCTGCTCTCGGACAAGGCCTTGGCCTGGGCCAGCCCTTTATGGGAGAACAACAATCCGGTGGTTGCCGAGTTTTCCGGTTTTGTTGCTTCTCTTCGGAAGGTATTCGATGTGCCGGCTCGTGCTGCCTCTGCTGCGAAGCTCCTTATGTCCATCAGACAGGGTTCACGATCCGTAGCTGAATACGCCATTGAGTTTCGTACCCTGGCAGCAGAGGTGGGCTGGAATAATGAGTGGAAGACCGCGTTTAACACCAGGACCGGTCATTATGAATCCTTGGTTATGCCCTTTGGGCTGTGCAATGCGCCCGCAGTCTTTCAGGAATTCATCAACGATGTTTTCCGTGACCTGTTGCAGCAGTGTGTGGTGGTCTACCTGGATGACATCTTGGTATATTCTGAGTCCATGGAGACCCACATTCTGGATGTCAAACGAGTGTTGCAACGGTTACGAGAGAACAAGCTGTTCGGTAAGCTTGAGAAATGCGAATTTCACCGATCCCAGGTAACCTTCTTAGGTTACATCATTTCCGCTGAGGGGTTCTCCATGGATCCTGAGAAGGTTTCGGCTGTCTTACAGTGGCCCCAGCCCAGTGGTCTTCGCTCCCTGCAGCGCTTTTTGGGCTTCGCCAATTATTATCGGAAGTTCATCAGGGACTTTTCCATGCTAGCCAAGCCTCTCACGGATCTGACCAGGAAGGGCAGTAATTCCCAGGTCTGGCCGCCCGAGGCCATCCGAGCTTTTGTGGCTCTAAAGTCCGCCTTTGTGTCGGCTCCGATTCTGTCGCATCCCAACCCTGAGTTGCCCTTTGTCCTCGAGGTGGACGCGTCTGAGACGGGAGTAGGCGCCCTTCTGTCTCAGCGTAGAACACCAGAGGGTCCTCTGCTTCCTTGTGGGTTTTACTCCCGGAAGCTGTCTTCCGCGGAGTGCAACTACCAGATTGGTGACAGGGAGTTATTGGCCATCGTGCAGGCTCTTAAAGAATGGAGGCACTTGCTCGAGGGTTCGGTGGTTCCGGTCCTCATCCTGACGGACCACAAGAATCTGACCTACCTCTCTGAGGCCAAGAGATTGACACCACGTCAGGCCAGATGGGCTCTGTTCTTGTCACGTTTTAATTACGTGGTCTCCTACCTACCCGGTTCCAAGAACATCAGGGCTGATGCCTTATCACGGCAGTACTCCGACCTGTCCAGGGAGGAGTCGATTCCGACTTCGGTCATACCTCCGAATCAGATCCTGGCTGCCATTCGCACCAGCCTGACCTCTCCCCTGGGTGAGCAGATTTTGGCGGCTCAATCTGGTGCTCCCTCTGGGAGACCCAACGGCAGATGTTTTGTGCCTGAGGAGTTGCGCACTCGGTTGTTGCGAACCTACCATAACTCCAAGACCGCGGGGCATCCTGGAAAGAATCAGCTGTCCTGGGCTGTTTCACGTCTGTTCTGGTGGCCTTCCCTACGTTCCGACATCGCCGCATATGTAGCGGCATGCTCCGTTTGTGCCCAGAGTAAGTCCCCTCGGCACCTTCCGTTGGGCCTTCTGCAACCCTTAGCCACCGGGGAGCGCCCATGGTCACACCTGGGGATGGATTTCATTGTGGACCTCCCTGCATCCCGAGGCCATACGGTCATTCTCATGATTATGGATCGGTTTTCCAAAATGTGTCACTGTGTTCCTCTCAAGAAGTTACCCTCTGCACAGGAGTTGGCCACGATTTTTGCCAGGGAGGTCTTCCGGTTGCACGGTTTGCCCAAGGAGATTGTGTCGGATCGGGGGAGTCAGTTTGTGTCCAGGTTCTGGCGCGCCTTTTGCTCCCAGTTGGGGATTCATCTCTCCTTCTCCTCGGCCTACCACCCTCAGTCCAATGGGGCCGCAGAACGATCCAATCAGGCCTTGGAGCAATTCCTTCGTTGCTATGTCTCCGATCACCAAGACAATTGGGTTGACCTCCTGCCTTGGGCTGAGTTTGCCAGGAACACGGCGGTGAACTCTTCCTCTGGGACGTCTCCCTTCATGGCCAACTATGGGTTCCAACCTGCCGTGTTACCGGAGGTATTCTCTCCCCAGGATATTCCGGCTGTGGAGGATCACCTTTCCGTCCTACGTGCTTCTTGGGTACAGATCCAGAAGTCCCTTGAGGTCTCTGCACAGCGCCAGAGACGCCAGGCTGATCGCAGACGAGCGCCTGCTCCTTCCTACCAGGCCGGAGACCGTGTATGGTTGTCCACCCGCAACCTCAACCTTCGAGTGCCCACTCCCAAGCTGGCGCCTCGCTTTGTTGGTCCCTTCCGAGTGCTTCGCAGGGTAAACCCGGTAGCCTATGCCCTTGCGCTTCCTCCTGGCATGCGGATCGCCAACGTGTTTCATGTCTCCCTGTTGAAGCCTCTGGTGTGTAATCGTTTCACTTCCTCGGTTCCTCGGCCTCGTCCGGTCCGAGTGGGCAATCGTGAGGAGTATGAGGTGAGCAATATCCTGTACTCACGCCTGGTCCGCGGTCGGGTGCAGTTTTTGGTTCATTGGCGTGGTTATGGTCCAGAGGAGCGTTCCTGGGTTCCCTCCGCAGATGTCCATGCTCCTGCCTTGCTCCGAGCCTTCCACGCACGCTTCCCTCAGAAACCGTTCTTTACTCCGCGGAGGAGGGGCCCTTGAGGGGGAGGTACTGTCATGGTCTTACCTTCTTGCTGTTCTCCTTCGTTTGACATGTGCTGGCGGCCATCTTGGTTTCTGGGTTTCTTGTAGCCTCCCACCCTGCGGCTTCTCCTTCCCACTGGGAGGAGCTGGATGCCTAGCTCATATATATAGGAGGTCTGTGGCTTCAGTTCCCTGCTTGGTCCTCCTGTGTTCACATGCTACTAAGACTGCTGCTACTTCTGGTTCCTGTTCCTGGCTTCGTCTGACTACCCTGCTGGTTCCTGATCCTGGCTTCGTCTGACTACCCTGCTGGTTCCTGATCCTGGCTTCGTCTGACTACCCTGCTGGTTCCTAAACCCCTGGCTTCGCAAAGACTCTGCATCGGTTTCGCCATCCGTTTGGACTTTTGCTTTATAGCTTGTTTTTCAATAAAGCTTTCTTATTTTCACTTATCTGTTGTTGTACGTCTGGTTCATGGTTCCGTGACACAACCACAGTGATGAAAGTGTTAAGGCCAGCTGTGACAGTGGTGGCGGTCTTAACACTTTTATCAACTTCATGGGAGATCTTTATGATTTCCCCGCGGGTCTCCCGATGCGCTACAGTACAGCACACCTCTCCATTCAGCACTCCTTCTATCCGTCACACACTGCGGCAAAACTAAGGGGGAAGGCTGCTACAGCGCACCTCTCCACCCAGGACTCATACCCTTACAGCAAGGGTGCCCAACCTTTTGAGGAGAGAAGGCCACTTTACCGTGGTGGCCACAATGAGCAGATGACATGTGCGTGTCCACTCAGCATATGCAGAGCAGGCACGGACAAAGCCCGCTCTTTTCTATAGGCCCCTGATCTGATCCGCCCAGACAGCAGGGGACAGATCTCCTTCTGTTTTCTTAAGTGGATTGGATTGGAGATAGGCGGGTGTAAATGGACACAAGTCTGTTTACATCTGCCGCTCTATAGAGGTGAATAGAGGGTCCAATTGGGTCCACCCGAAAAACATACAGGCGGACCCGATTAGACCGATCGTGTGAAAGGGGCCTGAAGCTGCTTTCACACGGATGCACTGCAGTTTACCTGCACCTAAACTGACCTCAGTCTGCACTTCCTGCAGGTATCGCTGGCAGGTGGGTATGGCTAGTGGCTGCTGTTGGCTGTCCCACAGGGCTGGTACTGCTGGTGGGTACTGCTGGCTGGTATTGCTGGTGGGTTCTGCTTGCTGGTACTACTAGTGGGTACTGCTGGCTGGTACTGCGGGTGGGTTCTGCTGGTACTGCTGGTGGAATATTCTGGTGGGTACTGCTGGCTGGTGCTGGTGGGTACTGCTGGCCGGTACTGCTGGCTGGTACTGCTGGCGGATACTGCTAGCTAGTACTACTTGCTGGTACTGCTAGTGGGCTCCGCTGGATTGTACTGGTGGATACTGCTGGTGGGTACTGCTGGCTGGTACTGCTGGTGGGTACTGCTGGCTGGTACTACTGGTGGGTACTGCTGGTGGGTACTGCTGGCTGGTGCTGGTGGGTACTGCTGGTGGGTACTGCTGGCGGGTACTGCTGGCTGATGCTGGTGGGTACTGCCAGCAGGTACTGGTGGGTACTGCTGACAGGTACTGCTGGCGGGTACTGTTGGTGGTTATTGCTGGTGGGTACTGCTGGCAGGTACTGCTGGCGGGTACTGTTGGTGGGTACTGCTGGCTGGTGCTGGGGGGTACTGCTGGCAGGTACTGCTGGTGGGTACTGCTGGCTGGTGCTGGTGGGTACTGCTGGCGGGTATTGCTGTTGGGTACTGTTGGTGGGTATTGCTGGCTGGTTCCCGACCCACCATTCCTAAGCATCAGTGTGACTGGAGCAGCGCTGGAGGAAGAATGCGGCTGCAGTAGAGAGCAGAGCCAATGCTTCCTGTATCGCTCCTATCACAGGCGGAGTAAATTTGATATCACTCTGCCTGTGACAGGAGCCAGCGCTTCCTCTAGTGCTGGCTCCATTCTTCACACTGATGCTCTGGGATGGTGGGAATCTGGGCTTTCCGACCCACCATCCCAGAGCAGGAGGTGGCCGGGATCCTCAGACTCACAGTCAGTAATATTTTCTTGGGGGGAGCAATTTCCCTGTTGCCCCCCCCCCCCCGGATCTTCCCCAGATAGAAACCAAGTCCACCACAGCTGCTGCTGATTCCAGTGTGTCTATTTCAGCTGGCATTGATGCTACTTTGCCTGAGGCTATTGCACCTGCCAACACCACCGCCACTGCAGTGGAAGTGTTAGGTCCCACTGCCACCGCTCATCGTGAGTCTTCTGCCGCCATCACTGGCCCTGATTAGGAAGTGCCCACAGCACCAGTCGTCCCTGAGGAGACCAGAGTGCCTGAATCTACAGCTACGACAGGTGAGGCTGCCTGCAACTGAGGGTTGCGACCATTTACGTATCTTCTGAGATCTACATTTTTATGAAGATATCTATGTTTTTCTTGCCAGTGGGAATTGCTGATCATCTCTTGAAGAAAGTACCCACTGCAATTATTGTTGCTGTTCCAGAAAAGAGAAAGTCCCACAGAAAATAATCCTTTACATGGAAAATCTTGCTGGAGGGACACTCCTGCCTGTGCTGTATGCTGCTGGATTGTGCTCTTGATACCAGCAGTTGCAGGAAGTGCCCTGAAAGTGACATGCTGGCCTGTTGCTCTGGATTGCCAGTAAGCCTTGTCATCCATGTAAGAGGAAAATAGCCTCAGTCTTCTGCAATAGGCTGAGTCATATTTCAAGTTCTCTGCGTTGCCTGTTTGAAAGAGGCCACGCATGCAGTTCATGTCATGTCCATGGGATGAATGACTAAGAAAAACTAGTTGTCACTACTGGGAGTCAAAGATGTGTTACTCTGATTGTACACTACAATGGAACTTTATGTTGTTGAAAGCTAAAAGAGCAGAGAAACTCAAGAAAAATTCCTTGTCCAACATCTGCTGGACTTTGGTGTGACAAAGCCAGAAAAACCAAGGAAAGTATCTGTTGGACTTTGGTGTGACAGAGCCAACAAGAATGTTCACATTCAAGTTGTACCAACTGAACTCTGGGAATACAGGGCAGTATGAATCTTCAGCTAGTCCTTGTTGGTTGGTGCCCAACAAAAATGTAGGTATGTGCCCGTTGAGCTCTGGGGTTACAGAGACAATATGATAATCTAGTTAGGTAGTCAGGTAGGCTGTGCTTTTTGTCCCAGGGCAAGCTTACATCTGAAACCTATACTTCATAGACTACAAGGTGCATTAAGCTAACTTTTTCTCTGTTTTGCTGTCACCAGATGGCGGCAGGGAGCTAATCTGAGTGGGCAGTAAGTTCTTTATTTTCATAGTGATATGTTTAGGAATTTAAAGCTTTCAGAATATTGATAAACTGTATATATATATTCTGAGAAAATGTGTAATTTTCTAGGGAGAGGGGCATTTTTTTTAGTGTTGTAAAAATTGCTAGTGTTCAGTTATTTGCTAAAAGAGTAAAGTATAATAAAACATGTTAATGTGTTTTATCTTATACATGTAGCACTAGCCGGTGCCCCGTGGCCCCATACTTCCCGCTGGCCACCGCTGGGAATCACACAGGCTCTCACAAGGGAAAGAAGCCTGTAAGCTCCTTGGGGGAACTCCCCCCTCCTCTTTATTCTGTGTAGTGTGTGAGCAATGCTCCCAGAGAGACTGGTCACCTGTTCTGTTCCCTCCCTGCTTCCCTTTTGGCAGGGGGAGGGAACCAATGACACTCAAGAAGTACTGCAGCAATGCATATTGGGACATGTAGCCCCCAAAGCAAAATGGCCCCATAGCGCAGCCATGCAATACCATACTATTGCTCCTGGTTTCAGTCTTTTTTGCACAGGTAATTTACTTGAGATATATTTGCCTATTGTTTAGATATACTGCTATTGTTTGTTCCTCTTCTAAACAAATTTCACAAATAAAGACTATTTCTGTGTTTAAGGCCCCGTTCACATTGCCGCGATCCGACTTGGGGGGGGCGACCTCAGAGGTCGCGGTGCGAGCAGCGCGCCGCAACCTCGGAGCGGCCGCCACGGACTTCATAACATTGAAGTCTATGGCGGTCGCCTCCGGGTCGCCCCAAAGAAGCTCCGGACCCTTTTTCTAAGTCGGAGCGACTTGTGTCGCTCCTATTAGAAGGGGTCCGCAGCTTCCCTATGGAAGGCGACCTACGGCGACCTGTGAGGCGACCAGGTCGCCTCACAGGTCGCCTTAGTGTGAACGGGGACTTACTATAATGTGTGCTTTCCATGGGGGTGTTTGCACTAACACTTAATCCACGTGTGCCAGAGGGGCTACATACAGTAGACAATGCTACTTGGGTACTCTGATGACAGGTACTCGGGTACTCTGATGGGCTGGTGACATGTACTGGGGTACTCTGATGGGCTGGTTACAGGTACTTGGGTACTCCGTTGACAGGTACTCGGGTACTCTGATGACAGGTACTCGGGTACTTTGAGTACCTGTCATCGAAGTACCCAAGTACCTGTCATTGGAGTACCCAAGTACCTGTCACCAGCCCATCAGGTACTCTGATGACAGGTACTCGGGTACTCTGATGGGCTGGTGACAGGTACTCGGGTACTCTGATGGGCTGGTGACAGATACTCGGGTACTCTGATGACAGGTACTTGGGTACTCTGATGATGACAGGTACTCGGGTACTCTGATGGGCTGGTGACAGGTACTCAGGTACTCTGATGACAGGTACTCTGATGACAGGTACTTGGGTACTCTGATGACAGGTACTCGGGAACTTTGATGAGCTGGTGACAGGTCCTCGGGTACTCTGATGACAGGTACTCACCGCCCCAATGAAAATTTACCCTTAGTCGAGCAGATGTATTGAAATAATCTTATGCTGTAATTTCAGATATGGTGATATCGTTGATAAAGGCACTTTAGCCAAAACGCATTAGATATTACGGATGCTTTCTCTGTTCCATCCAAGACTTGTGACCAAGCACGGAACACAGAGAAAGATATTCTATAGTCACCATATCACTTATGTCCCAAAACTTCTAATCTTCAATCACCTCTTCACAACAGGGCCTCTAGCCCTGCACACATATATATACCCACTGTTTAAAGGATTCTTTTAAAATAAATTGTTTTATTTATTTAACCACTTGCCGACCGCCGCACGACTATCTACGTCGGCGGTCAGCCCCTCACAGGCAAACTAACGTAGGGCTACGTTGCTTGCTTGTGAGGGTCTAGGGAGCAAGCGCGCGCCCCCGGGGGCGCGCTCCCGCTCCCGCGTGGTCACGGACCCCCCCGCGCGTGTGACCAGCGGACCCGATGTCCGCCGGCCACTCGGCGATCGGCGGGGGAGAGGGAGAATGTCAGGCAGCTTGTGTAAACAAACTGCCTGTCATTCTCCTCGCTGCAAAGACACTGATAAAACGGATCTAGTATGTAGATCCGTTGATCAGTGTCCTTACAGCTAGAGCCACAGCCAATCACAGTAGAAACCACGCCCCTAGGGACACACACAGCCCCTCCCTTCCAAATAAAGTTAACCCCTTCACTACCAGTGTATTTTTACAGTAACAGTGCATATGTATAGCACTGATTACTGTAGAAATGTCACTGGTAACCCCAAAAGTGTCAAAAATGTCAGTCAAGGGTCCGATCTGTCCGCCGCAATGTCGCAGTACCGCAAAAAAAATCGCAGATCGCCGCCATTACGCGTTAAAAAAAAAAACAACAAAAATGACAAAAATCTTTCCCTTTGTTAGTAAACGCGATAACTTTTGCGCAAACCAATCAAAATACGCTTTTTGCGATTTTTTTTACCAAACATAGGTAGCATAAAACAAATTGGCTGAAAATTTTTAAAAATTTTGATTTTTACATTTTTTTTGGGGGGAATTTCATATAAAACAATGTGAAAAATATTGCTATTTTTGCAAAATTGACGCTCTTTTTTTGTTTATAGCGCGTGATCAAAAAATCGCACAGGTGATCAAATACCACCAAAAGAAAGCTCTGTTTGTGGGAAAAAAAGGACGTCAAATTCGTTTAGGTACAGCGTCGCACGACCGCGCAATTGTGCGTTAAATTCACGCAGTGCCGAATCGCAAAATACCCCCTGGTCGGAATGGGGGTAAAATCTTCCGGGGCTTAAGTGGTTAAAAACGCTAGACTTTTCCCACTTTCTTGCCTTAAAAAGCCCACCCTTTCTTGGTCTGAGGCGCCAAAAACCTGCATTCCTATTCACATTTTGCCAGGACATCCGCTCTGAGGACATTGTCTACTTGGCAGAGGGAGAATGTAGCTCACTTGTCTTAAACAGGGCTACAAGTAAATGTAGCTTTGATGGCCTGTAGTTACCTTGGCTATAGTCTTTGTGATCAAATGGGTTTCCTCCTAAGCCTAGTTTAACTGCGGTTTCTCCCTTTTGTCAATAGGGACACTGTTACCTTTGGCATTAGTATGATGAGCTACAGTGAATGTAGGTTATAAATATGCATACTTTTCTCAGCCAATCATTAGGAGTTCCTTTGGCTGCTGAAAATGCTGGGAGAGGGTACATATTTGAAGAAAGTCAGATGATCTGGGCCTTTTCCACCCAGACTACAGTCTGAGTGGGCGTGTGAGGAACAGTTGCTGCTGGGTGGGCCTAAAGCCTGAGGCCTAACCATGTGCTAAAGGTTCTGCAAGGGAGAGGTTGCTCACTACCTGGAGGCATCCTGAGAGGGATGGCGTTCTGAGGAAGTTTCCAGAGGTGACTCTTCATGAGCTGGAGACTATGAAGAGACCGGGGAAACTTCAAGAGAAAACTCATCCAAGGAAATTTCATACGATGCTGTGAGTTGAGTTTTGTTGCTATAGGAAACAGCTTGTGCTACAAAGTACAGATTGCTGGTTCCAGCTTAAAGTCTCTTTTTTCTGTACTGTCTACCTTTTCTATACATTTTTGTCTAAGTAGTCTGCTAGTCTTCTGCTGTGTGACTAAGGGTGTCGTGTGCCCTACCCCTCTCTCCCGCATGTTTTCCTGTTGTGAGAAATAAACTTTTCTTTGTTACAAGCATAAACTTTCTACTTTGTACACCACCCACCACCCACTACCTAATAACCACTGTAAACCACTAATGCCTAGTAACCTGCACCCTGACGAGGAATGTCAGCCCTCCCTGTCTCTGGGGGTCACTGCCAGGCTTCTGGAGGTTGGGGGGGGGGGGTCCTACACCAGTAAAATTAGTCACAACTTCAAACAGAGTAAACCAGTTTGAAATAAAAAAATTGTGCTAAAGGGTAAAATCCCTAAATCAGCAGCTAGTACACCATTAGATACAAAATGGTAAAACCAAATAAACATAAACTGAAGTAAAGCACTCAAAACAACAAAACAAAAATTATATCAGTCCAGAATGTGTGTCACGAAGAGTTGGACATGACTAAACGACTGAACAACAACAACATTGCATAAAACTTTATGAAATATTTTTCATATCTGATGAGAAGGAGCTGTAAAGTCAGAAGGTTTTTTATTTGAATGCATTCTTTGCATTAAGATAGAAAACCTTCTGGGTGTAGCAGTCTATCCCAGCACCCAGTAATACTTACCTGTGGTTCTTCTCTGGCCACCGATGTCCACGTGTCCCTCGGCCATCCGGAACACTCCCTCCTGAGTGGCTGGGACCATTGGCTCCCGCGGCTGTCAATCAAAGTCAGTTAGCCAATCAGGAGAGAGCAGGCGGGGCCGAAGGGCTTCTACGCGTCTGAATGGACACGCGGAGCTGCACCTCGGCTCGGGTGCCCCCATAGCAAGCTGCTTGCTGTGGGGGCACTCGATAGGAGGGAGGGGCCAGGAGCAGTAGCAATGGACCCAAGAAGAGGAAGATCCAGGCTGCCCTGCGCCAAAACCAACTGCACCGAGGGGATAAGTATAACATGCTTGTTATTTAAAGGAAAAAAAAAAAGAAACAAGACTTTAAAATCACTTTAACCACTTGCCGACCAGTCACGTTGACTGTACTGCGGCAAAGTGGCTCATTATTGTCTGGCGACGTAGACCTACGTCACCAGACATTCCCCTCTCTCGGCGGCGCGCGCGCGGCCGGAGGCTCGCTCCCACTGTATTCAGTTACAGCGGGAGTCGGGCCAGGGGAGGAGCAGCGGTGATAACCGCTGCTCTTCCCCGATCATCGGGGATCTAGTGTGGAAATCCACCCGCTTGTGTAAACAAAGCGGGCGGATCTCCTAAGTGACAGACAGGGCCAGATTGCAGGGTTCAGCATAGCTGAACCTGCGATCTGTCCCTGTGTCACTCAGTCACCTCCCCCCACACACATTAGTAAGCACCAGGCATACATTAACCCCTCCCTCTCCACTAAAAATTAACCCCTTCCCTGCCAGTGTCATTTTTACAGTAACAGTGCATATGTATACAGTGGCGTAGCGTGGGGGGTGCAGGGGGGCCGGCCGCACCGGGCGCAACATCTGGAGGGGCGCATCCGCTCCGCAGTGTCATGTCACTCACTCTGTCATAGGCTGGCCGCCGCCGCCCGCTGAGTCTGCTCTCTGCAGTGCCCCTGGTTCACTCTCACTGCTGGCTGGCTTCGGCTTGGCAGCTCGGCTCGGCCGCTCGGCTCCCGAATCCGATCTAGCCGGCGTCGCCCACTTTGGAGTGGGGGGGGGGAGACAGGCCTGGCATGCGGTGGCTGAGAGCCGAGGGACTGTCTGGGGGAGGGACTAACCCATGCAGCGGCCGCCCAGCGCAGCGTGGGAGAGAACCACCAGACACCAGGCCAGCAGCAGAAGAAGCTGGCGCGGCCAGGAGGAGTCACAGGACTGGAGTCAGCAATTTCAGCAAAGAAGGCAGGTGAGAGGCCAGAGAGCCTGGTGACAGTGGTGCTGCAGGAGGAAAACCTAGCCTGTGGTCGGGAGTCGGGACACAGGTGAAAAAAAGGTACGAGTACTACTGGCTGTACTAGTGACTGTCTGACTGACTACAGAGTGAGAAGACTATGTAAAGGGGATTTATTTTATGGGGAACCTGGCCTGCTGTAAGGGGGGAGATCTAAATGGGGGACGGGACCTCACCTGATCCCCCATATAGATCCCCCCTTACAGTAGGCCAGGGTGAGGTGAGGTCCCCCATATAGATCCCCCCTTACAGTAGGCCAGGGTGAGGTGAGGTCCCCCATATAGATCCCCCCTTACAGCAGGCCAGGGTGAGGTTAGGTCTGGGGTCCCCCATATAGAGCCGCCCCTTACAGCAGGCCAGGGTCCGGACCTCACCTCACCCTGGCCTGCTGTAAGGGCGGAGATCTATATGGGGGATGGGATCTCACCTCACCCTGGCCTGCTGTAAGGGGGGATCTATATGGGGGACCTGGGATCTATATGGGGGACCTCACCCTTGCCTGCTGTAAGGGGGGATCTATATGGGGGACCAGGTCCCCCATATAGATCCCCCCTTACAGCAGGCCAGGGTGAGGTGAGGTCCCCCATATAGATCCCCCCTTACAGCAGGCCAGGGTGAGGTGAAGTCCCGTCCCCCATATAGATCCCCCTTACAGCAGGCCAGGGTGAGGTGAGGTCCCCCATATAGATCCCCCCTTACAGAAGGCCAGGGTGAGGTGAAGTCCCGTCCCCCATATAGATCCCCCCTTACAGCAGGCCAGGGTGAGGTGAGGTCCCCCATATAGATCCCCTCTTACAGCAGGCCAGGGTGAGGTGAGGTCCCCCATATAGATCCCCCCTTACAGCAGGCCAGGGTGAGGAGAGGTCCCGTCCCCCATATAGATCTCCCCCTTACAGCAGGCCAGGGTGAGGTGAGGTCCGGGGTCCCCCATATAGATCCCCCTCACCCTGGCCTACTGTAAAGGGGGTGATCTATATGGGGGACGGGACCTCACCCTGGCCTGCTGTAAGGGGGGATCTATATGGGGGGCCTCACCTCACCCTGGCGTGCTGTAAGGGGGGATCTATATGGGGGACCTCACCCTGGCCTGCTGTAAGGGGGATCTATATGGGGGACCTCACCTCACCCTGGCCAGCTGTAAAGGAGGATCTATGGGGGACCTGCCCAGGCCTGCTCTAAAGGGGGATCTATAGGGACCCTGCTCTAAAGGGGGTCTATGCCATAGATCCCCCTTTAGAGCTGGATCCCCATAGATCCCCTTTAGAGCAGGCCAGGGTCCCCATAGATCCCCTTTAGAGTGGGCCGGGGTCCCCATAGATCCCCTTTTAGTGCAGGGTCCCCATAGATTCCCCACTTTAGAGAAATGTCCCCATAGATTATATGGGGACCATTCTCTAAAGGGGGATCTATGGGGACCCTGCTTTAAAAGGTGATCTATGGGGACCCTGGCCTGCTCTAAAGTGCTTAGGGGGTAAGGGTTTCTTTAACTAATCTAGTGGAAGAGACTCGAGTGCTAAAATCCCGCAGGTTAGGGGGCGCAAATTACTTGCCTTGCCCCGGATGCTGACAACCCACGCTACGCCACTGTATGTATAGCACTGATTACTGTAGTAATGTCACTGGTACCCCCAAAAGTGTCAAAAATGTCAGTCAAGGGTCCGATCTGTCCGCCGCAATGTCGCAGTCCCGCAAAAAAAATCGCAGATCGCCGCCATTACACGTTAAAAAAAAACCCACCAAAAATGACAGAAATCTTTCCCTTAGTTAGTAAACGCAATAACTTTTGCGCAAACCAATCAAAATACGCTTATTGTGATTTTTTTTACCAAAAATATGTAGCAAAAACAAATTGGCCTAAAATTATAAAAAATTTTGATGTTTACATTTTTTTTGGGGGGGGGGGAATTTCATATAAAAAAATGTGAAAAATATTGTTATTTTTTCACAATTGTCGCTCTTTTTTTGTTTATAGCGCAAAAAGTAAAAATTGCACAGGTGATCAAATACCACCAAAAGAAAGCTCTATTTGTGGGGAAAAAAAGGACATCAATTTAATCTGGGTACAGCATTGCACGACCGCGCAATTGTCCATTAAAGTAATGCAGTGCCGAATCGCTAAATATGGCCTGGTCAGGAATGGGGTAAAACCTTCTGGTCAATCGGTTAAAAATAGGCTCATTGAGAATTTTTTTGTCAAAGACATGTAGCTAAATACATTTTGGCCTAAATAAATGACAAAAATTAAATATATTGGATATTTTTTAACTGTCAAATTAGAAAAATATTGTTATTTTTTCAAAATTGTGGCATTTTTTAATTAATATTGCAAAAAATGAAAATCGCACAGGTGATCAAATACCAGCAAAAGAAAGCTCTGTTTGTGGGAAAAAAAGGACGTAAATTTAGTTTGGGTACAGCATTGCATGACCGTGCAATTGTCAGTTAAAGTTGCACAGTGCCCAATCGCAAAAAGTGGCCTGGACGTAAGACAGCAAAATCCTCCGGTGGTAAAGTGGTTAATATACCCTAGAAGGTACATTTAAAATCTAATTCAGTTCCATGCTTTTTTTTTTTTTTGCATATTTATATATTGAGGTTGTTAATCTCTAGGGGTAGATTCGATTGAACACTCTGACCCCACACTGTATAGTTTATGTTTGTCAATAGTAGAATGTCCATCCATAGACACACATACTGAACTGATTTCAGTTTTGTTCTTTTTTTTTTTTTTTAGCGCTTCACTTTAGTTTGAGTTTACACAGAGTGAACTTTCCTAACAGGGATACAGATGGCAACACAATTTTCTCTACAAAACAAAAAAAAATGATTAGACTATAGATATTGACTGGCAGTGTTTTATGCAGGGGCGTAACTACAGGGGTTGCAGGGGTTGCAATTGCAACCGGGCCCCATGCTTCAGGGGGCCTGTGTGGCTCCCCTGTACACCTGGATAGGAGAGGCGGCGGGGGGCAGCATGCAGAGAAATCACTGTCCTCCTCTTTCCTCCCTTATGCCCCCACATCTCCTCCTATCCAGTTCACTTGTGTTCTGCTGTCTCTGGGCCCCTGTGTGCTCCCCTGGTCCTCCCCGCCACTGTGCTCGCTCCCCTCTCCTGCTGGCTGCTGCAGGGGATGTGTCACAATAGAGAACCAGGAAGGGGTCGGTAAATATGTTATTTACCACCTCCTTCCTTTTCTGAATGGACAGAGTCATAGTCAGTGACATTGTAAAAAAAAAAAAATGAAATGATAAAAAAATAATACTATTAAAATACCAAAAAATAAAAACTACTGACACCAGTGGATGAACTTCCAGCATCGCAAAGGTGCTACTTGCGACCGGCCCTAGCATTCCACCACCATGGGGAGGCCCCAAGATGGCAGGAATGGGGCCCACTGCAGAACTTGTGAAAGGGTCCTGCTGCGGGACCATAATAAAGGGCACCACAACGAGAGTAAAGGGCCCCAGGATCAGTGGGAAGAGCCCCAGGCTTGAAGGGAAGGGCCCCAGCCAGTGGTCCGGGGGGCCCTTCATGGTTTCTTGCACCGGGGACCTGAAGGTTCTAGTTACGCCTCTGGTTTTATGCATTGTCTATTTTTTCAATGCAAAGTAAGACAGAAAGATTATTTTGAACTTGACAGTTTTTGAAGGAGCTCTGTCCTTCACCCACTCACTGTCATCTTTGACTGCCTGCACATAGGCACAACCAAAACAAGATAGGATCATTCTTTAGTGGAACTTAACCATGCAGATTGTCCTCCCTCTATTAAAAAAAAAGTGCATGTGCAGATGCTTGCCATGAGGGCACATGGAAAAGAGGAGGAGCAGATTGCGCCAGCATTGGACCCCCGAAGAGGAGGTTTGGGGCTGCTCGGTGCCATACCAGTGCACAGAGCAGGTAAGTATAAACCTCTTTTATATTTTAGGTGAAAAAGGGAGCCTTTATTATCACTTTAAGATAATACATTACTATTAAAACTCTAAATAATCATATACTGTTTACATACCAATGTAAAGCACGATGAAAGTGACTGCTCTCTGGTTCACCTGGGACAGTGCGAATTTCTGACATTTTGGTTTATGGCAGTGCTGCAAAAGAAAATATGCTGTTATTGAATAACACAAAAAATAATATTGGTTAATAACTCACATTCAATGTTCTTGATAATGGTTTTGGGATTAAAATGAATAAGACTGTAAATGTAATCTGCCTCAATTGATGCACTGAGAATTTTCTTATATTTCTTTGTAAAAGTATTAGCAAAAACTAGAACATACTTTGTGGACTGGTAAGGGTATAAACACAAATAAAGATGTATGGTTTTGTTATTGGAGCTTGAGCCCATCACAACTGCCAACTTCACGGAACTCATATTCTGTGTGATAAGCAGCCCCACCAGGGAGGGGTCTTCAAACTATGGCCCCCCAGTTGTTCAGGAACTACAATTCCCATCATGCCTAGTCATGTCTGTGAATATCAGAGTTTTACAATGCCTCATGGAAAGTGTAGTTCCGCAACAGCTGGAGGGCCGTAGTTTGAGGATCCCTGCCCTAGGGGTATGGTCTGGGATGGCGGGTAGTTTGCTTATCAGTAATCATACATTTCTGATAATATATCATTACTTTTAGAAAGCTAAAACACTAGAATCAGGAAACTACAGACCAGTAACATTGGCTTATGTTTATGTAAATTTGATGGCATACAAGCAAGTGGAGTAAAGAATAATCAAATAAAAAAGAAGCACAGTTCATGAAGGACGCATCTTGTCACACTGTCCTGGTCATTTTTTTTGAAGAGGTAAGTTTAAATCTGATACTTTAAAAATCTGTCTGACAATAGCCCTGGCAGCGAAATATACTAGACTTGGAATCTTAATGGCAAACAAGCACCAGACCTGTGACAGAATGCGGTTGTATTAGCTTGTGACCCATAATGATGTAGAACTATTAAAATTATCAGTATAATAATGTTTTACAGATGTATGGTAATGTGCATGGTTATATAGCAGAAGAAATTGACAGTTAAGCAAATAAACCATACTAATAGCATTGCCTTTATACATTAAAAATAATATAAATGGCTAAAATAGACATGGAAAAATTCACTAAGGAGTTTGTAAAAGTTAAAGGGGAACTAAACTGTACCTGAGCGCCACAAATCAAAAACACCATTTGATTAAATTTTAATATTCAAATAAACTCCACAATACATCCATTTCTCCATGCTTTATTTTGTTGAGATATCACTTTCTAAAACAACTCCCCTAGCAATTCTAGCCACAGCCAAGTAAGGGCAAAAGATTTATGTAGCATTTACTTCCTGGAATCCATTTGCCCTTAAACCAGGCAAGCAGGCAGGAGGGCATACTGAGAAAGCCCCTCTTCCAGATGAAATTAAAGGGCTCACTTTATTTTTCCTGACATTCTGTAACCTTTCTGCACTTGAAAAAAAGTCCTAGGAAATATTGAAAAATGAATATGTTAAATTAGAGCCAAAGTGCTGTTTTGTCTAATTAATACCACATTCACTTAATGAATTTTTTACATTTCTGAAGTTAATTCCTGGTTTCCATTCCTAAGCAAATATTGTCAAACATCCCAGGAGTCTTCAGGAGGGGAGGAGGGGTTTTCTCAGTTAAGCACACCCTCTGCCTGCATGCCTGAGCTAAGGGCAGATGGATCCCAGGATGTAAATGATACTGTATATGAATCATCTGCCCTTACTCAAGATGGCCACAGCTAGAAATGCAAGGGGTGTTTTTCAAACTGATAAAGCATGGAGATGTGGATAGATGTGTGAGCTTGCTATGAATATTAAAAATGAATTAAATAGCGTTTTTGGTTTGTGGTACTCCGATGCATTGTAATTCAGTTTTATCAAATACAAACACAAAAGTGGTGAGAGATCTTATATGTGGTATATTCTTCTTAAGGCCCCTTTCACACATACGGATCGTTTTTTCATCTGCTTTCATCAACATCCATTTATTGAACAAATAAAAGCCCTATTTTTCATCCATTAAAAAAACAGATTGGATGAAAAATGAATGAAAGCGGATGAAAACGGATGACAACCAATAATTAAAAATAGATGACATTGGATGACAACGAATGAAAAACTGATGAAAAAGGTTAGAAAATGGATGAAAGACTGATGATAAAGGATGAAAAACTGATGACAAAGGATAAAAAACTAATGTTGACTGAAAAAAACTGATGACAAAAAAACATGACTGTACTTAAAGTGGTAGTAAACACAGTATTTTTATTTTTACCTATAGGTAAGCTTATAATAAAGCTTACCTGTAGGTAAAATAAAAATCTCCTAAACGTGCACTGTTTAGGAGATATTCTAGGGAGCAGCAACCTGTGACGTCACCGGGGCATTCGCTCTGAAGGAACCCCTGCTGACGAAGTCACTCACATCACAACGCGTACAGGGGGAGGAGCCTACTCGTGCACATCGCCTCCAGGACGGTCAGAGGCAGTCTAACTGAGGAGCCCGCAAAGCCCGCACTGCTTAAGTGCAGGTCAATGTAAGTTACTGCGCTGTTTTTTGCTTATCTTTAAATAAAAGCTATATACAGAGAGCATTAGATCTCTTTCTCTTTGCATCCATGTGAGCGTGTTTGTGTTACTCTGCAAACAAATTATTGGGGTCCCAGAAGGATGGGAGGTCTGCATCATCTTTACCATCCTACCAGTCCAGTGTTTCCCATGTGTGTTTGACTCATTCTGAGTCTGGGAATGAGGTGAGCTGCTAATTAGCACCATTGCACAGGAGTGAAGGAGTGGAATACTTTTTCTTTATGTACAGCACTATTGGACTTTTACTTGCGACCCTTTTGGAGCACTTAGTTGTTTGAGCACATTACACTAGGAATTGCGTTATTGGGATCTATGTATATTTATTTCTGGTATACATCTTGTTGCACTATATTTTGATGCATATTTTTGCTGCACTATTCATTTGAGGTGGTTATTATTGATTATATATCATATATCTGTTTTAAGGTCACGTTATTGTATCACCATTTTTACACTTAATAATTTGTGCACTTTGGCGCTGAGCTAATTTTTGGGGCCTATAGAGGCCAACACTTCTGTATACTGTGTGAATGCCTAATGTACCTTCAGCCATCAAATACTACGTACTTTCCTGTCAGTTAAACACATGTGTGCTAATTTTTGGGGCCTATACAGGCCGACACTTACTTCTGTATACTGTGTGAATGCCTGATGTCAAAAGCCTACAGCACCTGGCTGTAGCGGAATGGACACTGAGAGTGTGGCTTATGTTGAAAGAATGACCATAATATTACTGAACAGTGTCCCTGAGGAAATATATAAAGACATATTGCAGATTGCTAGAATATGGCAGCAGTGTTTCATAGACCCCTGCTAGTGGGGTGGGGTTTGTTATTGTGATATTCCATTGTCCTATTGCTCCTGTCTGCCTTGTAAGCATATTATGGGATGTGTGTTTGTGTGGAATGACTCCAAGAGGGAGGGGGTTTTGGCAGAGTGTAGATCTCTTGTGTTTTCAATAAATAAGGCAGTCTGAGTTGACTCCCAGCTTATGTGTTGTCTAGTTCTTGGGAGGGAAGGATTGTATAACACTACCTGGATTGTTGCGTGCTGTATCTGCCTAGTTGGATTATGACCTGTTTTTCTGTCTACCAGCAGAGCCAATGGAGATTAAACTACTCCACCGCTACACAGGCAGTCTCCCATCCAGGTACTAACCAGGCCCGACCCTGCTTAGCTTCTGAGATCAGACGAGATGGGGCATGTTCAGGGTGATGTGGCCATAGGCGATCACCACTGCCACCCTCGACCCCTTTGAACTTGGCCATGGCAAGATGGCACCTAAGCAGAAACAAAAAGGAAAGCCAACGAATAAAGGAAAAGCCAAAAGCCTACAGCACCTGGTATTCCCAGGCGGTCTCCCATCCAGGTACTAACCAGGCCCGACCCTGCTTAGCTTCGAGATCAGACTAGATCGGGCGTGTTCAGGTTGATGTGGCCTTAAGCAATAACCATTGCCACCCTCGACCCCTTTGAACTTGGCTATGGCAAGATGGCACCTCAGGAGAAACCAAAAGGAAAGCCAACGAATAAAGGAAAAGCCAAAAGCCTACAGCACCTGGTATTCCCAGGCGGTGTCCCATCCAGGTACTAACCAGGCCTGACCCTGCTTAGCTTCCGAGATCAGACGAGATCGGGCGCATTTAGGGTGATGAGGCCGTAGGCGATCACCACTGCCACCCTCGACCCCTTTGAACTTGGCCATGGCAAGATGGCACCTCAGGAGAAACAAAAAGAAAGCCAATGAATAAAGGAAAAGCCAAAAGCCTACAGCACCTGGTATTCCCAAACGGTCTCATATCCAGGTACTTACCAGGCCTGACCCTGCTTAGCTTCCGAGATCAGAAAAGCATGGATGGGAGACCGCCTGGGAATACCAGGTGCTGTAGGCTTTAGGCTTTTGGCTTTTCCTTTATTCGTTGGCTTCTCCTGAGGTGCCATCTTGCCATGGCCAAGTTCAAATCGGTCGAGGGTGGCAGTGGTGATTGCCTACGGCCACATCACCCTAAACGTGCCCGATCTCGGAAGCTAAGCAGGGTTGGGCCTGGTTAGTACCTGGATGGGAGACCACCTGGGAATACCAGGTGCTGTAGGCTTTTGGTTTTCCTTTATGGTTGGCTTTCTTTTTGTTTCTCCTCAGGTGCAATCTTGCCATGGCCAAGTTCAAAGGGGTCGAGGATGGCAGTGGTGATCGCCTATGGCCACATCACCCTGAAAGCGCCCAATCTTGTCTGATCTCGGAAGCTAAGCAGGGTTGGGCCTGGTTAGTACCTGGATGGGAGACCGCTTGGGAATACCAGGTGCTGTAGGCTTTTGGCTTTTCCTTTCTTCGTTGGCTTTTTTGGGTCAAAATGACTCTATTTTGGTCTCCAAGTGTCTAAAAAGCCTTTGTTAGTCAAAATAACTGCATTTGGTCACCAAAGGTCTGAAAATTTTGGCCTACCCGTGCTGTTCCTTCAGAGCCCTGTGCAGTAGTCGTGACTCCCGCATGCATGCACTGGAATGACGTCATCGTGGCTCAGCCTTTCAAGTGGCCGCAGCCCGCAAACCCAAAAGGAAGACCGGGGGAAGATGGAAGCCTCTGCATTGGTGACAGTGCGCCACTGCAGGGCTTAGTTTCAAGGTAAGTCTTTCACAATGTGCTAGTATGCATTCCCTTTACCTTGTAGTGGTTGTTTGCTTGTTTTTAACTTTTACTACTGCTTTAAACTGCTTGCATATTAAAGGCTTTACTGTGTGGTTTGTATCTGCTAGCATATGCTCCTGAGGCAATCAGCAAAACAGCCTATGTTCAATACAGATGTGAATATATGTACATACTCTATTTGAATATTAACTGATTGGATGTTTGCATGATACATAAATATGGCCACTGGAAAATTTAAATGACTCAATATCAAAAAGTGACAGTTTGGTGTAAAGGAAAACAGGCTGTTTCACACATGCATGTGTTTTTGGGTGTGAGAGTTCAGGAAACGGTTTCATCTTTTCATCTTATGTCACAATTTCACATCCTTCTTCCCTTTCTCTGTAACCACAGTTATGTGTGAACCTTGAAGAAAGAGGTTAATAAGTGAAATATGTACATAGGTATTTGTATTGGACCTTTAGGATGCTTTTTCCAAATGTAGTACCTGTCTCTTTTAATTAGGTCTAGCAGGATGCATTTATTTCATTTAACAATATGTATGCCTTTTTTTTTTTTTTTATTGCTTTGTCTGCTTCTATAAAATATGTTGTGACCTAGTTAAGCAAATACCTAATTTAATGACATTATTACCTGGGTATTATTTGATATGCCTTTATGCATAATCCATGTTTACTAGCCTATAGCTCGTATTGTTGACCAGAGACTTAAAGCTGAACTTTAAGCTGACTTAAAGCCTTACCTTCAGGCTTGCAAAATTGTACACGCTTCTCTCATCCACTAAAACTGCTTACTATATTTTCAAAGGACACTGTGAGCTTCTCACAGTTGGACCAGGGAAGGCACAGTATAAGCAGATTTATGTGATATTGAAGTCAGGTTTTCTTTTTTCTTTTCTTAAATAGATGTAGCACCCTTCAAGGTAGGTGCTAGGCAAAAGTATAGTGGGCCTTGGCTGCCTAACAGCAGGGCCATCATTTTCAGCTGGGCTGTCATGTCTCCCAGGTATTACTATTGAGACTGGGGAGTCTCCCCACTGGCTCCATGAGAGGGTTCTCATTGGGCAGTGGAGGAAACCCAATCAGTGGCACATTCAGGCTTGTATCTACCCCAGAAAGGCAGATTCTGCAGGACAGGATTCTGGGAGTGGGTATAAGTTTGAAGGGAGCGAATGATGCAGCGTCTTTGGTGGGAAGCAGAGTCCCAGGAGGGAGAGTACGGCTGTCTCTCCTCCTGTCAGAAGGATCAGGTGTCGCAGGCAGCTTGCCTGAGGATATAGAAAGAGCTGAGCTGAGCTGCAGAGAGGACCAGCGGAGTAAAGGGGGCCCAGTTTTAGGAAAGCATTCCAAGTTCATGAGCACTGTAACTGCCCCTGGTGGTCTGCCTAGCTGAGAGGGGACTGCTCCGGTGAAAGTCCAAGGGATCCAGGAGCTAGTTAGCGGTAAAGGGGGTGCCTAGTGAGAGGACCCTGAAGTGTCAGAGGGGGTGCCTAGTGAGAGGACCCTGAAGTGTCAGAGGGGGTTCCTAGTGAGAGGACCCTGAAGTGTCAGAGGGGGTGCCAAGTGAGAGGATCCTAAAAGTGTAAAGGGGGCATCAGCGGTTGGGCCCAGCAGCATGCAGTGTGCAGGGTACAGTGTTGAGAGTTGCAGCAGCACAAGCAGTTACAAGGAGCTACCTCCATCGGTGAAGGGCAGGAGGGAGTTGTTCACAGGACTTTTGAGCTTAACAGAGTGTCAAGAGTCAGGTTTCACTACAGTCCAGTTAATCAGAGGGTTACAAGTCAAGTTCTAGCACAGTCCAGTTATAAAGCAATTTTCAAGCATCGGTAAGCGTTGGTCGGCATCCAAAAAACAGGCATTTTTCTACAGAGTGTCCCAGTTTTACCTAGTTGAGCCAGAGGAGTATCCCACTCATTCCCTTCTCCCATTCCCATTTTCAAATAAACGAAACAAACCAAAGATGCCAAAATGGTCATTGTCTCAACTCTCCCACTTGGGTATTCAGCTTAAATGGGCTGAAGGTGTCACCGGTAACAATGGCAGACCCATGTCAGGCCCAATGCCTGGAAAACCTGCTACATAACAAACATGTCATATTTACCTGCTCTGTGCAGTAGTTATGCACAGAGCAGCCCCAATCCTCCTTTACCCCCGCCGGCTCTCCACCTGCCAAGTGCCCTTACAGCAAACAGCTTGCTGTGGGGGCACCTGAGCAGGCTCACTCCCAAGCTGCTGCTTTGCATGTCCATTCAGACACAGAGCCATGGCTTGGCTCTATCCCCTCTTTCTTCTCATTGGTTTACTTGCTATAATTGACTGCTGTCTCAGCCAATGAGGAGGGAGAGTCTCTGGAGAGAGCCAAGACTCTCGTGCCCATCGGTGGATCACAATGGGGCTCAGGTAAGTATTGGGGGGGCTCCCGCACACAGAATGGTTTTTACCTTTAATGCAAGGAATGCATGTAGTTAAAAAACATTGAGCCTTAACAACCACTTTAAACTTCAGCTTTAAAAGTGGTGGCCATTGTTGCCATTTGGAGACAGGCTTTATATGGACATTATCTTCAAGACTGTAGTGTAACTACCTCATAGGTGGAAGGAGAGAGGGTCACATGTTCTCCCATTTTTAGAACTACAAATTATTTCAAAGTATTCTGGTTGACAAACAGGATGCTGTTGCAGAGATGGTTAGGTAAATTCTACAATGAAGTGTGTGGGCTTTCAGGTTAACCTGTAATTCTGTATAGATAAAGTGACAAGATTACTTTAGATAAAGAGAGTAAGGGAGCTTCAATATTCACTGTGAAGGCACAGAGTACTATGCATGATTTGTTAAAAACTGCATGAGCTTTGAAATATGAGTAAAGCAGAGGAAGTAGATCCGCTAAGGTCACTATATTAGGCACAATTTATGTTTGCACTTTTTGTGTATAGACTGCATTTATTATATTTTATCTACATATGGTTCTGATTTCACATGGTATATTGCCCAAGCAATGGAATAGGAGCTAAGCGGATGTAGTAGATCCGCCAAGGACAATATATTAAGCACATTAAAGCTTGGATTTTTTTTATAGATATTGTGTTTTATTTCTTGCATGAGGTATGAAATAGGTGTCAAGCTGAAGAAGTATAGTATCTCACAAAAGTGAGTACACCCCTCACATTTTTGTAAATATTTTATTATATATTTTCATGTGACAACGCTGAAGAAATGACACTTTTCTACAATGTAAAGTAGTGAGTGTACAGCTTGTATAACAGTGTAAAATTGCTGTCCCCTCAAAATACCTCAACGCACAACCATTATTGTCTAAACCACTAGCAACAAAAGTGAGTACACCCCTCAGTAAAAATGTCCGAATTGGGCCCAAAGTGTCAATATTTTGTGTGGCCACCATTATTTTCTAGCACTGCCTTAACCCTCTTGGGTGTGGAGTTCACCAGAGTTTCACAGGATGCCACTGGAGTCCTCTTCCACTCCTCTATGATGACCTCATGGAGCTGGTGGATGTTAAAGACCTTGCGCTCCTCCACCTTCCGTTTGAGGATGCCCCACAGATGCTCAATAGGGTTTAGGTCTGGAAACATATAGGGAAAAAAAGAGTGCAGCGCTATCTAATATGGTGTAACCCATAAATCAAAGTGAAGTATTAAATGACATAAATAACACAGTGAACAAAAAAGTCCATGAAATGTGTTCCGAAAATGAATAGTGAGTGGTGGTAAAAAGTCCCAGAGAGGTGATGATAGACCCGAAGACTTGGAATCCAAAGGTAAAGGCAGGGGTACACCGGTGGGATGTAAGTAGCAAAAATGGCAGCTTACCAGAAGCTCAGGCCTCCAACTTAATGGAATGGCCACATGCGCTAAAGCAATGATTCCAAATGGATCACCTCCTCCAGAGACCAGGTATCCAGGTAAATTCCTCTATATCACATAGGAACTCCACTGACAGGTAGGCCTGTGCGCAGGCAGCGGGAGCATAACGCATCAACAGAGGCAGGACGGAGGAAGCAGGCCCTGGGCTGGTGGTGAGCGGAGAACGGCGCTTCAGGCCTACCTATCCTTCGGGTCTATCATCACCTCTCTGGGACTTTTTACCACCACTCACTATTAATTTTCGGAACACATTTCATGGACTTTTTTTGTTCAGTGTATTATTTATGTCATTTAATACTTCACTTTGATTTATGGGTTACACCATATTAGATAGCGCTGCACTATTTTTTGCTTTATATTGTTGATCTTACTATTGGTCAAGTGTTTTCAGCTGCTTAATATTTATTCATTTTTGCTCACTTGTTTTACTCACTATTAGCGCAGGATTTTTTGTGTTTTATTCTAGGTCTGGAGACATGCTTGGCCAGTCCATCACTTTTACCCTCAGCTTCTTTAGCAAGGCAGTGGTCATCTTGGAGGTGTGTTTGGGGTCGTTATCATGTTGGAATACTGCCCTGCGGCCCAGTCTTGGAAGGGAGGGGATCATGCTCTGCTTCAGTATGTCACAGTATATGTTGGCCTTCATGGTTCCCTCAATGAACTGTAGCTCCCCAGTGCAGAAGGTAAGCAGAAGTAGTAAATCCACTAAGGGCCCTATGTTAAGCACATTCGAGCCTGGATCTTTTTTTACGTTTCAAACAGTTACTTTTATTGAAAATTGTAATGTTAAGGAATAATGAAAATGTACTTTGAACGAACTGACAATAAAATAACAGAACTTTCCTTGAGTCTTTCATCTTTTCAAGTACAGATCTTTACAAGACATAGTACAACATAGAGTAAGAGATAGTTATTAAGCGTTTGCCTAATGGAACAGACTAACGTACTCAGAATCATTGATATCACTAATGGCAGTGCTAGAAAGTCAGAAAGATTTTTATACAGGTATCCCTTATTTTAACACAAGTTTCAGGAGCCTGGAGCCATCTATATCATATCTTGTTGAATTTAGATGGGCAGCCTTTATGTATATACATAAACTTATTGTGTGGCAAGGTATTATTCATCTCTAATAACCAAGCATTAAACTCAGATGGTAGATTGCGCATCCATTGTCTAGCAATAGGTTTTCTAGCTGTGAATAAAGTTTCATGTAGAAAGATCTTAGTATATTTGTCTATATCAGGTTCAGGGAATATCCCCAGAAGACACATTTTATGGTGTAGTGTTAGAGGAGAACCCATGTTATCATGTAGGAACTGTACAACTTATCCCAGCTCACAGGAGCACATAGGGCAGAGAGTGTTTTGGTCTCTTTTATACCTGGCTAATCTGAAAGGAGTGAGGTAGGAGCGATGATGTATGTATAGCGGAGTAAGGTGATCTGACAGTTTAGTTGACACTATTTTGCAAGTGTCCAAAGCTTTGCTCCATTCCTCATCCTTCAGTGAACCAACATCTCTCTCCCACTTTGGTTTAAGCTCGTAAGCTAATTTGGATGAGGAGGGAAGATGTAACATGGTATAGAACCCTGAAATCAATTTTTTGGGATCTGAACTTTTGATTACCTCCATGATAGGAATGGAGTCGAGCTGGGGAATTATGGAGGGGAATTGAGATTGAAGGGCATGTGGGACTTGTAAGTATCTGGAAAAACGTATAATTTGGCAGAGTTTATTCAGCTTTCAAACTATCAGATGGTTTGAGGTATCCATTTGCCAAAAGGTGAGATAGATAGTACACACCCCTGATACTCCATATGGTTGAGTCTGGAATGGAACATAATTGTGGAAGTGTAGAATTATGCATAGAGATGTGAATTCATGAAATGGGGGGAAGTTCAGCCTGTCGGATACCAAATCCCATATACATCTATACTGATATAAGAGGGATTGACAATCTCCCAGAGCTTCTACTCCCCTGGTCCTGCTTGTTATAGCACATAGAGGATCTGCTGATGAATGTGACCATTTGGGGCATAAGAAAGTAAGGAATCTAGACCTGTCGGTTTTATCAATATGAAAGAGCTGGGATAGCTGAGCTGCAAAGTAATATATATTGATATCTGGGAGAGCTGCGCCTGAAAGGTCAGTGGGGTTTTTTGTCTTCCTCCAAGGAAATTTGTGTCTGTTGGTGCCCCATACAAGTGGCTTGAGCAAAGACTCCATTGATTTAAAGTATTTGAGAGGTAAATATACCAGTGAGTGCCAAAGGATATGTAGTATTTTACGTAGAAGTTACATTTTTTTAAGGTTTATGCGGCCTATAACTCCTATAGGTAAATTACCCATATTTTAATTTTGGCCTCTATTATGTTGAAGAGGGTTTATATATTGTTGGGAATATATTCTTCTGGGGAGCTGGTGACTTGAAATCAAAGGTATTTAATATGATTGACCCTAAAGAGAGATTCGCTTGATCTTGCGGTGGTGGGAAACTGTCTAGAGGGAGTATTTGGGATTTATCCCAATTATTTTTTGACCTGAGAAAATTCCAAATTGTTCTATGAGGGTCAAATCCAGTGACAAGGATGTACCAGAGTCGGCAAGATATAACATGTATATCTGCATACATACTTATCTTTTCTGACAGGGAGTCCAAACACAAGCCAGTTTCATCAGGGTGGGAACGTATAGCCATCGCTAGTGGTTCAGCGGCCAGAGCGTACAACAAAGGGGACAAGGGACAAGGGACAACCTTATCGGGTGCCTCTGATGAGGGGAAACGACTCAGATGTCCATCTATTTGTCATCATCCTGGCCGCTGGGGCCTGGTACAGCAGTTGTACCGAGCTTGGACCTTTTTATAGATATTTTGTTCTATTTCATTGTTATTAGGTTTTGATTTTACATGGTATATTTTGGTGTAATCGTGTGCATTGAGGATAGCGCTGCCATTTTTTTTTTTTTTTGCATCATATACTTTAAAGGGACAGTGTACCCTTTATGACCAGCAGCAAGTCCAATTATCATTTATAACAAATAGCATTGGTTCTTTTTTTCACACTATTTTAGAAGTGATAATAAGCACTGAGCCCACATAGGCACATGCCAACATTTATTTCTTTTGTTTTTCCTAAAGAGCATCTTTGAAAATGAAATATACATTGTTTAAACCACTTGCATTCCCCTGAACAGTTTATGCTGATGTAGACAAGAGCTGGCTATGGTATTGCTCCATCCAACAGACACTTTTAAGTGGGGCTATGAGTGAGCTTTTTACCCCTAGTGCCCAGTATTGGGATAGCTACATCACTTCCTGCGAGCAGAGCAAATCCCTTTATGCCTGGCCAGCAGAGGATTTTGGGACCAGTAGTCCCTCTGTCAATATACACTGTATTCCTAAGTGCTGATCAGACTACACATACCAGAAGGTTGGTGATGAGGAGAGGATAGTGGGAGAGCAGATAAATTGAACTGCAGGCGGCAGGCTCGCTCTTTTGGGAAGCAGGACTCTAAGCTGAAGGACAGGACAGTCTGTTACCCTTTTCTTGAGAGCAAATCAGGCATTGCGGCCTAGTCCAGACTGAGACTGGGAGACATCCGACAGCAGGCTCCTTCCCCTATATGAAGGAGCCTGTTGACGGATGTCTCCTCGCTGATTATACTGATGAGAGATCGGAGTATTCCAATAGACCTTGTCTGGCTCGCACAGCCTTGATGTGCCTTTTAATGTGAGTCTGTTACTTTGCAATTTGTTTTCTAATGCCCCATACACACGTGCAGATTATCTGAAGACTTTTGTTTGCAGACTTACCTTTTCTATGTAGTGCAAGGGCCTGCCGGATTGCATACAAATTGAAAGTGTTTAGGTTTGACCTCATATTATATGGTTTTGGTAAGTCTGCAGACAAAAGTCTTCAGATAATCTGCACGTGTGTACGGGGCATAATACATTTTGTAACAGCACTAGATCTGTCCCGTTTTTTGTCTTATACTGGAGACACAGCTAAGGGGATACAAGATTGGAGATTGAAGGATCATCGGTCAGTCATCACCTTTGGAATATATTCCTCTTTGGGAACAGCTATTTCTGACCCACTGGTAACACAGGGGTCAGAACGGGAGGTGAGCAGCCACTTTTATTGGTGAAGGATTGCACCTCAGGAGATTCACTTTTTTGTAATATTTTTGGTCATTTTGCACCACTTTTGCACACTCTTATAGCACAGGACTTTTACATTTATATATTTGTTCTTTTCTAAATACTTTTTCAATATGTATTCATTTTAAAAGCCTTTTTTTTCACTATTTATATTTATTCAATATGAATGAAATATTATTTATTTATTTCACTTAGATTTACTTATATTTATGACATTTATTTATAATATATATGTATTCATTCAAGTGGCGCTGCATTTTTTTGGATCAGTTTTTTATATTTGGTATGCAGTGGAACATAATTATATAGCAGCCGCCCCATTGATTGCACCTTATATTTAACACTATATTTAATATCACGTTTTTTTTGTGTAGAGTATTTATTTATTTTGAGGTCAGTTATTACCAGTTTGCGCTGATTTTTACTTTTTCTAATAATAATCATCACCTAGGTGTGATCACTTTCATTTTCTGGATCTCTGTGCAGAATTTGTAGTTTTTCGTTTCAATGTATCTGGTTTGTTATGGATTAAGGGTCAGGATCAGGTTTGGGTCTGCTGCTACTATGGGTTCAAGGGTTTAAGATTCATGATCCTGATAGATTTATGTGTGGATTTGCCCAGTAGAATTTTTCAAACCATAATGCACTGTATGGCCTTTGAACTTTGACCAGCAGGCTTAGAAGAGCCAATAAGGAGGATTTGGTAAACCAGTATCCTCAATATAAAAGGGAGGGCACATAACAGGCATAGTATCAGCAAATCAAAAGCTCTTGTAAGGAAACTATGGTTGCAATTAAGTGAACAAGCACATCGCTCTTCTCACAACCTATAAATCCCAATACTATTTCAAAAAAATGCTAATAAGATTCAGAATAAAAAAATAACATTTATGTGCAAAAATTATTAGAAAAGATAATGTCCAAATATTATATAAATTGAATAAAGTGTCCAAATATTGCATACGTCCCTTTTTGTTATCCATCAATGAACTGTGATCTCCTTTGGCAATATCATATAACAATGATGTTCTTCAAAGCAACACCACCACCCATGTAATCATAGCAACTCATCAGACTAATTTGACCCCTACATCAACAGACAGTAGCACTTTATGCAGTAAAAGCTCCACTATCGATCCTCTCCTTTACTCAAACCATGTTCCACATTCCTCAATTGACAGAAGCAGACTGACATAGTGTGACCTCAGTCTGCACCTGCCACTTGAGGATAGTAGAATATGGAGTGATCAAAGCAAAGCATTTAGTTGGTACTAACCATCTGTACTTGGTTAGTATTGCATCACTTGTACACCTAAACCACTATATAATATATAATTTACATTCACCACATCCTCCTATTCCCATAGATAAAAAAGTTAGGCATACACCTGTTAGATTTATTGTCCCTGATTAAAGCTGTCCTGTTGCTGGCCAATTTTTCACTACTGTATCCTCTGAAGTATCTTAAAGAGGAACTGCAGTCTGCCCACATAATTTGTAATAAAAACATTCTAAAGCTTCCCTCCAACCAGTTTTGCATGTTATTTTATATATATACTGTGATTCTGTACTTGTTAAATATGCTGCAGAAACCTACCCCCACCAAGACTTTCTGCTGCAATTTTAACTGTGGGCAGCTGAAGCTGCTGCCTGTTCACTTCTTGGATTTACACAGACACATAGAGGCACATAGACACAGACATACACATACATACAGACACACATACATGCAGACACACACACACATATATATATACACGCAGACAGACACACTCACACCACTGTTTGCCTGCACATTTCTCCTCTCTTGATGAAAATTCATGTATCTCTGCAGACTCCTGTTATCTCTGTCCTCATCCAGCTCTGCAGCTGTCCTTGGCTCTCCTGTGACTCCCCTCCTCCCTTACTGGCAAACTCTCCCTAGAGAGAGAGAGCTGTGCATGATGTCATTAGTCTAGGCTAATTAGCAGATACGAAAGAGGAAATGGGCTGTATAAGGTATTTACTGGCAGGAAAAAAAATGTATTATCCAAAGTTAAAACAACAAGGGCAAAAGATTTAATAGATGGAAAAAAATGGATTAAAAAATGACTGAAGGTTTGCTTTAAAGTAGAACTAAATACAAAACCTTTTTTCTTTTTTGATGGAGTAAGAGAGGGCTCCTGTAGGTTTTTGCCATCTGTGCCCATCTAATTTTCTTCACTTGCTGTTCCATAGCCAAAATAAGAAGTAAGACGAAATCCCTGCAAAGTGAGGGAATTCCTTTTTGTCACCAAGGTTACCAGAACTAGTGTCCTGGTAACAACACAAGATTTGTGATTTTCTTTTACTTTCACTGGTAATGGTAAATAGGACAAATAAAGACGGTAAACCTCCCTAATGGGGATAAACACCTGACAGATGCACTAATCCCTCTCCATTCAATCCAAACCTTAAAAAAAAAGGTTTTGTCTTTAGTTGCAGCTCAATTCTTCTAGTAAAACACCAGTCTGTGCTCTTTGCCTCTAATAAATTTGGGCCTAATCTCACTCATTGAAATTGACCTGCTGCTGGCCACTATTTCACTAATACACTGTACTCATTTTCTCTAGTATACAGTATTTCAGCCAATTCTCTCTCATTAAACGTAACTTCTGCCAGTCAGTTTTACGCTGCTGTATCATCTGCAATAATCAAATTTTTAATGAGAGCTTGTTAGAATTAGAAGTGATAGGACAACTTTGGATCAGTGAGAACAGAGACAGCCACAGCAAACTACTGGAGCTATCTGTTGGTCAAAGCTTGTCTATAACCGTTTGTTGAAAAAGCTACCAAAAAAAGGCCCTTTTAAAACTGAAATGAATGGGATTTGAGTGCTGTTGTATGTAAACTAAGCTAATTATAAAATAAAAAAAGTCAATTTCACAGCCAAATATGCACTGCTAGTGTATGCTGCTGTTAAGACTATTTGCAAAAATCATACTGTTCCTTAACACCATGTACAGCTTTAAGGAATCCCCAAGCATGTTATTTAAAGCAGTATTACAAGCAAGTACAAACATTTATTATCTTGCAGATTACCATTTTTATTTATTTTTTTTAGCCTTTCTTTCTTCTATTTTCATCTGGTGATCCAGCCAGCAAGTCTGTTGTTTCAAAAGCACAAGCTCTGCAGCAGAATGTATCAGTTTACATTGATGAGACAAACCATTTAACACTGGCAGGGGCACTTAAAATGATCAGCTTTTATTTATTCATGTAAAACCTTTATTCCAAAAGGAAAAAAAAGTTTTCTGCAACCGCAAGCTGATGCTAGGCTTCAATTTGTTAGTGTATCTTAATCTGCCAATACAGTTAACACTACCCCCCCCCCCCCCCCCCCAGACTGACAATTCTGCTGTGTGCTGTGCCTCCTGTTCTCATTCTTCTAGAGTGTTTTTTCAATAATACAGGAGGTGTGGTACTGGCCAGATCATCAAGTGAAAACAGAGGGAAAAAAAGCCATAGAAAAGAAAACGGATACAGCCACCCACCACATCTAATAACTGGTAAGCTGCGATATAACACATTTTTGATTTTGGGTTTAATTCCACTTTAAACGATTTGTGCATTTACAATGTGCCCTCAAAGCCACAAAAACGGTCATCTTCTTGCTGTACAGTATTCACTTTTTTTTATACATTTATACATGCCTTTTTTGGCAGTAGTTTGCCTATTAGTCTTAAGAATGGCAAGAATTTACCAAGATCCATCGCCCCCCCCCCCCTATAGACTACAACAGGACTGAACACTAAGTTTGAATTTCACCCCTCTTGTACACAGTCAATCCAGATGTTGCCCACTGTGGTCTGTCTCCACTCTCCATCAAAAATGTGAAAGAATGTATCAGCAGCACTTCATTCTGACCTCTACTTGCTATATTTATTGGTTGTCATCAAAGTGACTGCATACAAGAATGTCTTTACCTGGGAACCAATTGTTCTTGGTGTGTTTCACCACTCCTGGCTTAGTCACAAGGATTAGCCTATTAGCCTTCAGGATGGCATGAATTTAACAAGATTCAAACCCCATAGACTACAATAGGATTAGGCCCCATGCACACGGGGCGTTAGAAAAAACGTACGTCAAAGTTAGTTCTGACGCCGGAAAAAGCAGCTGTAAAAACGTGCTTTCAGTAGCTTTTTCCATTGGCGTTATTGCACGTTTTGCCACATTGCTTTTAGCAGCGTTTTTTTTTCTTCCATTCAAAATCAATGGTTCCCTATGGGAGCCTATTGATTTGAATGGAGGTCGCACCGCAACACCGCAAGTCGGATCCGACTTGCGGGGCGACTTGCGCTGTGAGAATCTTGAGGGGGAACTCCACGCCAAAATGGGAAAAAAACGGCGTGTGGGTCCCCCCCAGGGTTCCAAACCAGGCCCTTCGGGTCTGTTATGGAATTTGAGGGTAGCCCCATGCCGAAAAAACGGCATGGGGTCCCCCCCAAAATCCATACCAGACCCTTATCCGAGCATGCAGCCCGGCAGGCCAGGAAAGGGGAGGGGACGAGCGAGCGGCCCCACCCCCCCTGGACCACACCAGGCCACATGCCCTCAACATGGGGGGGGTGTTGGTGCTTTGGGGCAGGGGGAGCTCTGCACCCCCCACCTCAAAGCACCTTGCCCCCATGTTGATGAGGACAAGGGCCTCATCCCCACAACCCTGGCCGGTGGTTGTGGGGGTCTGCGGGCAGGGGGCTCATCGGAATCTGGAAGCCCCCTTTAACAAGGGGGCACCCCAGATCCCGGACCCCCTCCCTATGTGAATGGGTATGGGGTACACTGTACCCCTACCCATTCACCCCATAAAAGGCAGTGTATGGAAATAACGACAAGAGACGTTTTGGAAAGTTTATTAAAAATCTTCATCCGACTCTTCTTGTCTTCTCCTCTCCGGGGTCTTCTCCGGGGTCTTCTGCTCTTTTGCTGTCCGCCCTTCTTGTCTTCTCCTCTCCGGGGTCTTCTGCTCTTTTGCTGTCGGCTGTCGGCTGTCTTCTTCCTCCGGTCCTCCTCCGACGACGTCTCCGCTGATTATGCCTATCTCCGGTCTCTTCAGCTTATTATATAGCCATTAGGGGCGTGGCCCCGATGACGTCATCTGGAGGCCCCGCCCCCTCATGTCACATATGACGTCATCTGTGACATGAGGGGGTGGGGTCTCCAGGTGACGTCATCGGGGCCACGCCCCTAATGGCTATATAATAAGCTGAAGAGACCGGAGATAGGCATAATCAGCGGAAACGTCCTCGGAGGAGGACCGGAGGAAGAAGACAGCCGACAGCCGACAGCAAAAGAGCAGAAGACCGGAGAGGAGAAGAAAAGAAGAGAGGACAGCAGAAGAGGGGACAGCAGAAGACCCCGGAGAGAAGAACACAAGAAGAGGGGGACAGCAAAAGAGCAGAAGACCCCGGAGAGGAGAAGACAAGAAGAGTCGGATGAAGATTTTTAATAAACTTTCCAAAACGTCTCTTGTCGTTATTTCCATACACTGCCTTTTATGGGGTGAATGGGTAGGGGTACAGTGTACCCCATACCCATTCACATAGGGAGGGGGTCCGGGATCTGGGGTGCCCCCTTGTTAAAGGGGGCTTCCAGATTCCGATGAGCCCCCTGCCCGCAGACCCCCACAACCACCGGCCAGGGTTGTGGGGATGAGGCCCTTGTCCTCATCAACATGGGGGCAAGGTGCTTTGAGGTGGGGGGTGCAGAGCTCCCCCTGCCCCAAAGCACCAACACCCCCCCCATGTTGAGGGCATGTGGCCTGGTGTGGTCCAGGGGGGGTGGGGCCGCTCGCTCGTCCCCTCCCCTTTCCTGGCCTGCCGGGCTGCATGCTCGGATAAGGGTTTGGTATGGATTTTGGGGGGGGACCCCATGCCGTTTTTTCGGCATTGGGCTACCCTCAAATTCCATAACAGACCCGAAGGGCCTGGTTTGGAACCTTGGGGGGGACCCCACGCCGTTTTTTTCCCATTTTGGCGTGGAGTTCCCCCTCAAGATTCCCACAGCGCAAGTCACCCCGCAAGTCGGATCCGACTTGCGGTGTTGCGGTGCGACCTCCATTCAAATCAATAGGCTCCCATAGGGAACCATTGATTTTGAATGGAAGAAAAAAAAACGTATAACGTGGCTTAACGCACATTAAGCAACGTTATAGCAAAGTTATTCAGCTTTTAGCAGCGTCAGGCGTTTTTAACGCTGTAACGCTGGTCCTCAGAACGCGCAGGTGGTGGGTTCTTGTTGCAGCCTAAAAACGCCTAAGCCACTTACAGCTCAAAAACGTCTGAGTGTGCATGAGGCCATAGAATAACATGGAGGGGCGTTTTTAGGCTGCAAAAAGAAAACGCCTGACGCTGCTTACAGCGGCGTTAAAAACGTCCCGTGTGCATGGGGCCTAAACTCTAAGTTTGAATTGCACCCCCATTGTACACAGTCCAACCATATGTTGGCAACATGGTCTGTCTCTACTCTTCATCCAAAATGTGAAAGAATGTATCAGCAGCACTTCATTCTGACCTCTACTTGCTATATTTATTGGTTGTCATCAAAGTGACTGCATACAAGAATGTCTTTACCTGGGAACCAATTGTTCTTGGTGTGTTTCACCACTCCTGGCTTAGTCACAAGGATTAGCCTATTAGCCTTCAGGATGGCATGAATTTAACAAGATTCAACCCCCATAGACTACAATAGGATTAAACTCTAAGTTTGAATTGGACCCCCATTGTACACAGTCCAACCATATGTTGGCAACATGGTCTGTCTCTACTCTTCATCCAAAATGTGAAAGAATGTATCAGCAGCACTTCACTCTTACCTCTACTTGCCGTATTTATTAGTTGTCATCAAAGTGACCACATACAACAGTGTCTCTAATCGGGAACCAACCTTTCTTGG
>NC_138775.1:144593399-144603399 GCF_965119305.1 Pelophylax lessonae | reverse complement strand
TGTGATTATAAAGTTATGAAAGGAAACCATGCAAAGTGTTGTAATCCATGCCTATGCACAGTTTACTTCACCGCACACCCCAGCGGATGCATTGAAAAAGCAGCTGCTGTGTGAATGGACCATGCTAATTTTCTGGTTCTTGAAATGTTAAAGCCCAACTCCGTGAACAATGATTCCTTGCAGTGGGGCTGTTCCTGCACTGCAAAGGTTAAAGCGGTAGTAAACCACTGCCTTTTAACCATTTTCTTACTTGGCACATATACCCCCTCCCTGCCCAGGCCAATTTTCAGCTTTCAGTACTGTCACACTTTAAATGACAATTGCGCGGTCATGCTACACTGTACACAAATAGAGCTTTCTTTTGGTGGTATTTCATCACTACAGTTTTTTTTTTTGCTAAACAAACAAAAAAGATGGAAAAATTAGAAAACAAAAACAATTTCATAGATTGTTATAAAATTTTCCCAACAGGTAATTTTTCTTCTTCATTGATAAGGCTGCAATGATGAGGTGGCACTGGTTGGCAGCACTGATTAGCAGTACTGGTGGGGACAGTTTGGGACCGATGTCCCTCTTAGGCCCCGTTCACATAGGGGCGATCCGACTTCGGGGGGCGACCTCCGAGGTCGCGGTGCGAGCAGCGCGCCGCAACCTCGGAGCGGCCGCCACGGACTTCATAACATTGAAGTCTATGGCGGTCATCTCCGGGTCGCCCCAAAGAAGCTCCGGACCCTTTTTCTAAGTCGGAGCGACTTGTGTCACTCCCATTAGAACGGGTCCGCAGCTTCCCTATGGAAGGCGACCTGTGAGGCGACCAGGTCGCCTCACAGGTTGCCTTAGTGTGAACGGGGGCTTACAGAAGGTGGTCATCGGCTTTATTTATTTTTTTGCTCTTCATGCTGTCAGCATAAGGGCTCTTTCACACGGAGCGGACCGCATTGCGATCCGCTCCGGTACTTTTTTTTTTTTTCACGGAGCGGATGACACTTGTGTCATCCGCTCCGTATGTCCGCATATCATCCCATCCGTTTGCGGATGATATACGGACATAATGTAAGTCTATGGGCATTGCGGATGTCAGCGGATGACACCGCTGACATCCGATTTTGCTTCCTTTCCGTTTTTTGAACGGAGGAAAAATAGGGCTCTGTTCCGTTCCAAAAAACAGAACAGAACTGAAAGGAAGAAAATTGGATATCAGCGGATGGTATTCCGCTGACATCCGCAATGCCATTGACTTACATTATGTCTGTAAATCATCCGCAAAAAAATAGGATGATTTGCGGACATACGGAGCGCCCATGTGAAAGGGCCCTAAGGAGAAAATAAAAGCCAATGACCGGCTTCTGTTTACATCACGTGATCAGCTGTCCCAAGGATACTGCTGACAAGTTATCTATCTTCACTTGGTCTTCCTTTCAGATGCACGTGCTCTGGCTGTCTGACTGGCGAGCCACAATGACGTCCCTCTCGCACATGCGCGCAGGAGTCCTGGCCATGGCCATCCCTTTAGAGCACATGCACCAGTGACATCACTGACTGCATGCAGTGTGAATATCTCCTAAACTTGTGCAAGTTTAGAAGATAATTAACTGTACCTACAGGTAAGCCTTATTATAGGCTTACCTGTAGATACAAGTAATAAAACAAAAAACTTCCACTTTAATTGCTCATTTAGTCTGGGGGAGAGGAAAAATGCATTTGCTTACCTGTTCCTCCGCTCCCTCTGTAGATGGCGCTCCCCCATGCTCTGGCGGTGGACTGCCCCTTGGTGTCAACACTTCTAAGGCAGGAAAATGGACCCTGGTCATGACATCAGGAGCCTAGAGCATGGGGGAGAAGAGGCCACAGGGACCAGTCTTGCTGCAAAAAGGATCAGGTAAGTAAATCTTATTTCCTTTCCCCTAGACCGAAACAAGCAATTACCCTTGCAATGCTGGCATAGCCCCACTGCAAGGGATAATTTTTTAGTTTCCCAGAGGGGCTTTCAATTTTTGTCTTCAAGAGCTCTGTGTTGCTGCTGACACTCCCGAATGTGTCAGATGGTGTGTCCCAGCTATGCATAAACATCACTTTTGCTGGGCAATATGTTGCTGCAGGACAAACTAGTGACTTATGGGCTGGCAGAAAGACCAGTGAAGAAAACCCTATCCTTCATATCTGGGGGAGTGTCAGCCACAGTGTTGTTATCTCTGTAACGCTGACCTTCACTCTCTTTTTCTAGTTTACAACATATTGAACCCTCCCCCTCCTTTCACACAATTGGAGACTTTTTTTCTTAATCCTTTTTTTTTTTTTAAATGAAGAAGCCTCTATTTTCTCACTTTGGCATAAATGCCGTTGTCCAGGTGCCTGCAGCCTCTGAACAAACTTGCGTCACGCACCCCAGGAGGCCAATGTAGAATAGATGCACAAGATGCGTCATCAGGGGGCCAGGTGCAAGAACATGGAAGAGACAGCCAGCCCCTTAATGACATACAAGAAGAAGATGGCGGGAAGGGACCTGTAGGAGGAGAGCAGTGCAGCAAAAAGAACAATAAACCATCTGAGCTTGAAAATATGTTTATACAGCATAGAAAGAAGAGGTAAGTAGCACATTATCTTTCTGGGGGGTTGGTGAAGTTCATCTTTACCCCCTTATCCACCAAGGTATGTTAATCAATGTAGCATGATAGTGATAAAGTTAAAAAAATGTAAATGTATTTAAAAAAAGGAAAGTACCTCCCATTGCCTTGCGCACACACATCCGATTGCAAATGTGTATGTAGGATGTGTATGTAAACATTGGTTGCCTCACACGTGATGCATCGGCTCAAACGTCTGAGTAAGAGCAGTAATTCTAGAGCCATAATTCATGGTTAATTTGAAATTGATAACCCAGAAGGGTTTTAAAGTGTAGCCTATAGACAATTTTCTGTACCACAGTTTTTGCCATATTAAGGCCATGCATAATTTCAACCCCTTCACGTCCCAAACTTGTACACACCAGAGCAATTTTTACATTTCTGTTATGGACCTGTTTATGTGGCAGTGACTAAAGTAAAACTTCACCTAAAAGGGAACATTTAGCTTTTCCGCTTCCTCCCCACTTCCTCTACTACTTTTGGACACATTTATTTATTTTGGGATGGGAGCGTGTACCTGGTTTTGACAGGTATCCTCTCCCGTTTCCACTCAAATCCCTAGGTAAACTGAACAGACGTTCAGCCTCCAACCTTCCCCTCCTCCCCTTCTCCCCCTTTGTCCACAGCCTTCTGGGACAAGTTTCCAAGAAGGCTGCAGGACCATTCACAAGGTGCAGTGGTAACCAAGCTGTGAAGCTGCAGTCACAGCTGGTTTCCATTAGTAAATATGGTGCGCCGAAGACCAGCGAATAAACCAGCCCGGGTGAGGACAGCACTGGATCCCTGGACAGGTAAGTATCCCTTTTTTTTTTTTTTTTTTTTTTTTTTTTTTTAAAAGTCAGCATTCACAGTTTTTGTGCAGTGCTGTCAAAAAGTATTCGCCCCCTTCCTAATTTTTATATATTTTTTGCAAATTTTTCACAAAAAAGGATTTAGATTATCAAACAAATGTTAATACTACACAGAGATAACCTGCGTTTATACAAAATGTAGTTTTTAGCTACTGATTTCTTTTATTAAGGGTAAAAAGCTTTGACCCCCCCCCTAAGGCACGTTTCACACATGTGGACCGTTTAGATCCGTCTGTCAGTTTTTTAGGTGGACCGTTTAGATCCGCCTCTGCATCTCTATGGGGCAGGGGATGTCAGCAGAGACATGTCCGCTGACATCCGATCCGATCCTGTCCGTCAAATCCGGACGTATGGAAACCCTATTTTCCATCCGTCGATCGGATGAGAATGGACAGGCGGTCCATTCTCATCCGATTCCCCCATAGAGGACAGCAGGGACCTGACAGCTCCGTCTCTGCACACAGAGCGGAGACGGAGCTGCCATCTGCCTGCTCAGCGGAGGATCGATTCCCCCGCTGAGAAAAACAGAGTCCGACGACGGAGCGGACAGTGTGAAAGGGGCCTAAATCATGAATGAACTGTGAATAACCTCATGTTTTGGAAAGTTGAGTTAAATTTAATTTGCCACACCCAGGCCTAATTGAATCAAGAGACCACTTAGAAGCTGTCTGACAAAGTGAAGCATGCGAACAGATCTCAAAATGCATCACATCCAAAGAAATGTAAGAACAGATGAGAAACAAAGTAATTGACATGTATCAGTTTGGAAAGGGTTTCAAAGCCATTTCCAGGCTTTGGAACTCCAGCAAACCATGGTTAGAGACGTTAGCCACAATTGGAGAAAACTTGCAACAGTGGTGAACAGTGGCCAGCCTGCCAAAATGACTCTTAAGAGCACAATGGTGACTCATCCAGGAGGTCATAAAATAACCCAGAACAACATCTAACTGCAAGCCTCACTTAAGAAAGAGACTGGGCAAAAATGGCATCCATGGGAGTTCCAAGGCAAAAGCCACTGTGTTGTTTTTGGTCAGCAAAGGTTCGTCTCACATTTTCCAAAAAACAATGATCCCCAAGACATTTGGGCAGATTTTCTGTGGACTGAGACAAAAGTTGAACTTTTTGTTAGGTTTGCGTCCCGTTACGTCTGGCGTAAAACTAACACAGTATTTCATTTAAAAAAACAGCATACAAACAGTCAGACATCTTGGTGGTAGTGTGATGGTCTGGGATTGCTTTGCAGCTTCAGGACCTGGACGACTTGCCATAATTGATGGAACCATGAATTCTGCATGCTACCAGAAAATCCTGAAGGAAATTCTCAGGCCACCAGTTTGTGACCTCAAGCACACTTGCTGCAGGACAATGACCCAAATTATGCTGCAGGACAACGACCCAAAACACACCAGCAAGTCCACCTTTGAATGGTTCAAAAACCGAAAATTAAGGTTTTGGAGTGGCCTAATCAAAGTCCGGACTTAAATCTGATTCAGATGCTGTGGCATGACCTTCACAGGCCGTTCATGCTCGAAAACCTTCCAGTGTGGCTGAATTAAAACTATTCTGCAAAGATTCATGGCCAGCTGTCACAAATGATTGCAGTTGTTACTGCCAAGGGTGGCACAACCAGTTATAGGGCTCTTTCACACGGTCCGCCTCCGTAGGCGGATCCGTGCTGCTCAGCGGGGATCGATCCGCCGATCCCCGATGAGCCAGCGGATGACAGCTCCGTCTCCGCTTGCAGTGCGGAGAGGCAGGTGTCTCAGCTCCCGCTGCTCTCTATGGGGGATCGTATGAGAGCGGACCGCCTGTCCGCTCTCATCCGATCCCTGAACGGATGGAAAAATAGGGTTTCCATCCGTCCAGATTTCACGGACAGGATCGGATACGGATGGCAGCGGGTGTCAGCGGAGGTGTCTCCGCTGACATCCGCTGCCCCATAGAGCTGCATGGAGGATCTGATCAGATTTGCCTAAAAAACTGACAGGCAGATTTGATCGGATTGCCCGTGTGAAAGAGCCCATAGGGTTAAGGGAGCAATTACTTTTCCAGGCATGATTGGACAGCTTTTCCCCCCCTAATAAATTAAATCCTTATTTATAAACTGCATTTTGTATTTACTCTGGTTATCTTTGTGTAATAACTAAAGTTTGTTTGATAAGCTGAATCATTTAGGTGTGACAAATATGCAAAAAAAATCAGAACGGGGCAAATACTTTTTTACAGCACTGTAGCTGCTGTTTTTTTAATTGTTTTGGGGGGGCTGGAAATCCTCTTTTATGGTATGTTTACACTGATCCCAAATTAAAGTAGTACGACTTCTGATTTTACTTTTCCCTGCTACTTCATATCCGACTTTGATATGATTGCCACTTGTCCTTAGACCAATCAAAACAATTCTTTCTTCTGTTTTAGAGGAAACCTCCTGTTGGATTTATAAAAAAAAAGGGGGGGGGAGTTCCTCCCCAGATCTATACCAGGCCCTATGAGTTTGGTATGGATCTTGAGGGGCCTGGTATGGATTTGAGAGGGGAACAGCACACCATTTTTGGTCTGGTATGGATTTTAAATGGAAACCCCAAGAAAAAAAAAAATCACGTGAGTTTCCCCCCCAAAATCCATACCAGACTCTCTTTATCTGAGTATGCAGGTCAGCAAAGTGGGAGGAGGGGGGACGAGTGAGCACCCCCAGTGAGACCATACCAGGCCACAACATGCCCTCAACATGGGGGGTGCTCAACCTGTCAAAGCACAAGGGCCTCTTCCTGACAACCCTGGGCCGGTGGTTTTGGGGGGCTTATCGGAATCTGGAAGTCCCATTTTAACAAGTGGGCTACCATTCCCCCCCATGTAAATGAGAATGGGGATAAAAAGAGCCCATTTTTGACAACTCCTTTTTTTTTAATTGAATGTCCCCCTTCGTAGCTCCGTGTCCTCTTTTTTTCTTCTTCCAAAAAAAAAAACCTGATGCTTCTCTGACGCTGGCTCCCACGGTTATGTCAGCAACGGTGTCTGACAGTTTTTATATAGCTATGGGGTGTGGCCCACCCAGTGATGTCATAAGGGGGTGGGGTTTTCGCATTACGTCTCCAGATTGTTTTGTTGTTGTTTATTTTTTTCCCCTAAATTTACAAACAAAACCTAAGCATAAAAAGTTCAAATTATTAATGGTTTATAAAATAAAAATCTGAATATCTCCTATAGCAAGACTTCAGTCTCCAACCACTCCTGTAGAACAATCTCTGACCATTTTCTCTAGTAACTCTCCAGTAGGGATGATCGAACTTTTGAAAAGTTCGGTTCGACCAGAACACCCGAATTTCCCAAAAGTTCGGTTCGGATTTCAGAACCCCATTGAAATCAATGGGACCCGAACTTCGGTAATCAAAAAAACACAATTTTTAAGCCCTAAAACCCAATAAATGCCCCTAAAAAGTGCCTAGGGTTCTGGGTTAACTATTAAAAGGTGTACCTGTGAAGTTTCAGCTCTGTAGCATGTCCAGAACCAGAAAAAAAAAGGATTGTATGTATTTGAAAACTTTCAGCTCAGGGGGTTAGCTTCTCTCCTCGGTTTTCACACCTTGCAGGTTTCAAAGCAGGCATTTTTTTGGGTTCTTTGCAGTCAGGAAAAACATCTGAACTTGTGTATAGTGGTACTGTGCACAAGTTCAGATGTTTTGCCTGCCTCCAAAACCCCCCAAAAAATGCCAGCAAAAACACACCTGGGCATTTTTTTTTTTTTTATAGCGTTTTTTTGGCATTTTTTTGGGGTTCTTTTGAGGCAGGCAAAACATCTGAACTTGTGTATAGTGGTATATATACACACATAATTATATGTATATAGACACCTAGCCATATATAGGTGTGATAGTAGCAGAAATATATTACTGTAAATGATTTCATTAGCGCAAGCATTTATTTCTGCTACTATCACACCTATATATGTCTAGGTGTGTAAATAAATATATGTATGTGTGTATATACACCACTATAAACAAGTTCAGATGTTTTGCCTGCCTCCAAAAACCCCCCAAAAAATGCCAGAGAAAACACACCTGGGCATTTTTTTTTTTTTTTTTTGACGCTAGCGTTTTTGGCATTTTTTTTGGGTTCTTTTAAGGCAGGCAAAACATCTGAACTTGTGTATAGTGGTATATATACACACATAATTATATGTATATAGACATCTAGCCATATATAGGTGTGATAGTAGCAGAAATATATTACTGTAAATGATTTCATTAGCGCAAGCATTTATTTCTGCTACTATCACACCTATATATGTCTAGGGGTATATATACAGACATATATGTGTATATATACCCCCTATACACATGTTCAGATGTCATGTCTGACATCAAACATGTCCTCAAAAAAGCACTGGCAGTGGCAGCCCCTGCAGCATAAAAAATGCTTGGCTGGTGAGAAGCCATATTCCTGTGCCGAAGCAATTCAGAGAAATGATCATTTCTCTATAGCGGTCACCCTGCCATAGCAGTCACTGCCAGTTAACCCTACACTACACTACGGTCCCCTTACACTTAGCACTTTCCCTACAGAAACTAAATTTTTGAAGCTAACTTAAGTGTAAAGGAGCACTCTAACTACACTAGATATCCCTTTCCTCACACTAATAAATAGCTAAATGACACTTTTAAAGTAAAATTAACAGAACTGCTTCCACTCTCTTCCATGTCCAGTATAACAATGCTAGGAATATGGCGGGGGCGATCTTATATACTGGGGGGCGTATTCACTAATGATTGGTCTAGGGACCCCCTAGTCACTCCAATCACATTCCTAGCATTCTCCTGCCCCCTCAATTGGCTTTTGCTAATGGTTCTGGTCCAATCACGGGCTTTTAAAGCCGATTTCCTGAAGCATTGCATTTTGGTCGGTTCTGGTTGCCGAATTCCGAACTTTTTGGGCAAAAAGTTCTAAATTCGGCCGAACCTCAAACACCCAATGTTCAGGCCGAACCGATGGTCGACCCGAACCGTTCGATCATCCCTACTCTCCAGGCTCTGACCATTTTCTGTAGAATTTCATAAATTAAAAACTATATGTGGGCCTTTGGAGACATCAAGGGCTGCATTTGAGTCCTCCTGTGCCCTGTAAGTTGGCAAACCCTTGTCTAGGGGGTATAGACTAATAGATTTACTTACCTGATCCTCCATTCCTCTGCACTGCTAGACTGCCCGCCCCTGCATTGTGTTCAAAACATACTGCACTTGCGATTTGCAGCGGGTATCGGTATTAAATAATAACTGAAACACAGGTCAAAAACGCAGTGTGTTTGCTTGCACAGATCTGGTTGCTGTGTATTTTTTTTTAACCACCTCAATACTGGGCAATTTCACCCCATTCCTGCCCAGGCCCATTTTCACTTTTCAGTGCTGTTGGTCTTTGAATGTCAATTACTAGGTCATGCAACACTGTACCTAAATGACATTTTTATCATTTTATTAAGACAGAACACTCATTTGGTGGTATGTAATCATCACTGGGTTTTTAATTTTTTTGCTCTACAAATCAAAAAATACTGAAAATCTTGGAAAAAACAAGTTTTTCTTAGTTTCTGGTATAAAATTTTGCGAATAAATCTTTCTTAATAAACTTAGGCCAAAATGTATTCTATTTTTCTTTGGTAAAAAACAAAACCCAAATCATTTTTTTTAGTCTGTATGAAAGTTATAGCATCTACAAACTATGGTATATCGATTTGATAATTGATCTATCCTGATGTGCTGACGGCCTATCTTATTTCTTGAGGCCCTAAAATGCCAGGACAGTACCAATACCCCCCAAATTACCCCTTTTTTTGGAAAGTAGCTAGTCCAAGGTATTTAGTAATGGCATAGTGCATTTTTTCGAAGTTGTAATTTTTTTTGTCACAATTTTTTTTTGAAAATGAAGAAATTAAATTTGTTTTTTCACATACTGTTATTAGAGCAGTACAGCGTCTTTATAGTATCATCAGCTAGTCAAGTTGAGATGTTTGGTAGCTATTTATTCAACACAAACCCACCTTTTTATATTTTTCCAAAAATTTTGGTATTTAATTTGTGTATACTAAAATTCATTTAGTTTACTTTTCCTAAAAATGTGTTTGATAAAAAATTGCTCAAATATAGTGTAACAAAAAAGAAAATCAATTACAATCCTCACAACGAAAGGTGTCAACCGTTTTGCATGGATCCCTTTTAATAGGCCGTCAGTAGCGACTGCACAAACCTATCTTTTAACCACTTCCTGCAAAATCACGTACCTTTTTGAGGAAGTGGTTGTACTGGGGTGATGCCTATAGCTAGATGCATCACTCCAGTAGTTTTTTTTTTTTTTTTTTTTTTTTTTTTTTTTTAGAGCAAATGATAGGCTTTTATGTGATAACCAATACGGCTAAGCAGCCGCTTGGCCGTTATCACAAGCAGCAGGAGCGACGTCACTTCCGGTTTACTCGGCAGCCAACGGCCCAGATACTGCTATAAAGAGTACCTGTCACTGCCTAATACTGTCACAAGGGAT